>NC_139550.1:38752030-39198737 GCF_965153285.1 Podarcis tiliguerta
TAAATAAAAATCTAGAAACATCAACTGTTTAAATCAAGGCCACCTCACATGTTGTTACACATAATTGTATAGGCCTAGGTACTTTAAGTGTACAGTGGTACCTCTGGTTATGAACTTAATTTGTTCCGGAGGTCCGTTCGTAACCTGAAACCGTTCTTAACCTGAGGTACCACTTTAGCTAATGGGGCCTCCCGCTGCCACCGCTCCACCAGCACGCGATTTCTGTTCTCATCCTGGGGCAAAGTTCTTAACCTGAGGTACTACTTCCGAGGTTGCAGGGTTTGTGTTTGTAACCCGAGGTGTTTGTGACCATTTTTTGCTCTTTGAAATATGGCAACCCTAATTTGCCCCCACCTAAAAGAAATCCTGGCTACACCCATGGCAGGTTGGTCATAGCAACAGTGCCAATTTGTTGATATAATCAATGAACAATTACCATGTACTAAGAAATTTATCCTTCTTACCCTGTCCATTTATCATCACGCTGCTGTGTTGATTCAAACCTGCAATTTCCCATATCTGGGTGAAACCACCGGGATGGGGCATTACAAACCATTGAAACAATGGAGAGACAAGGAACCAGTCATTTTTGTTTCCTCTTCTTGGCAGGCCTATTCACACAACATGTGCATGGTTGGTCCTTAATGCAGGAGCCGGGAAGCTGTGACCCTCCAGACATTGGAAGCCAACTCCCATCATCAGTCCCAGGCAGCAGGGATGAGGGAAGTTGTAGGCCAACAACAATAATTCACACCTCAGAATACTGTGGGTTTGTTCCCACAATGTTCTTTGCTGGACACTGTAACATGAGAGGATGAATTGCTTGTGCGGATCAGCTGTCTTGGGTTTAAGTTCATATATGAGACATGCTAAAACAAAGGAAAGACTGTAATTCTGTGAGCAGGGTCTGCATTGTTTTAGAAAATGTTAGAGAGAAAACATTAGACTGTTTTATTATGATTAATTCTTTGTTGGTCTTCTATTTTCTTTCAGTTTCCTTTTAATTTAAAATGTATTGCCTCTCGTAACACTTTTTAGGGAGTTACTGAATTAAGGTATCTATCTATCTCTCTATTTATCTACAAGCAACATTTAAAATTGCCAATTATGGAGATCACAAGTGAAATTTGTTGTATCTCTTTTTAAAGTTGTAAATAACAACTTCAGCTCTGACCAGTGAGAGGGCTAAAACCAGTATTATTGCAAGGGACAGTCTCACTCATTACATCCAAAGACTTGTTGGTCGAAAGGTAAATAAACTGGATTTCGCCGCTCACGTTTTTTCATTTCTCTTAGTTTTCCCTTGGTTTTTCATCAGGTGTATCTGCTTTTCTTGATTATCTTTCAAATCTTCTTCTTGGTATTTTTATGAGTTTTCAATTTAAATTTGGCTAAGCTTTCTTTTGGGGGCTTTCTCAATGTCCATCATCTGCCCACAATTTACTCTCCCTGTTTTATTATGATTCTTTGTTGGTCTTCTATTTCCTTTCCGTTTCCTTTTAATTTAAAATGTATTGCCTCTCCTAACACATTTTAGGGAGTTATTGAAGTAAGATATCTATCTATCTGTCTATCTATCTATCTATCTATCTATCTATCTATCTACCTACCTATCTATCTGTATATCTAAAAGCAACATTTAAAATTGCCAATTATGGAGATCACAAATGAAAATTTGTTGTATCTCTTTTTAAAGTTGTAAATAGCAACTTCAGCTCTGACCAGTGAGAGGGCTAAAAACCAGTATTATTGCCAGGGACAGTCTCACTCACTAGAATCTGGCTCGCTCCTTCCACCACCTGTTGGTCATAAGGACACATAAAAAAGTCCCTCGGCGCATTAATACAGTGGATACAAATGGGTTTGTTTTCAACATAGGATCATTGCGCATGGGTGAGATAGTAGTACCGGCCCCACTCCCTAATAACAGGGTTGCTGGGGGGGGGCAGTACATAGTCAAATGACATGGCACACAATTAAATGGCAATGCCCATGGACTTGGGGTGGGTGTTTCCCGGCCCCCTCAAATATTTTTTTTTGGGGGGGGGCTTAAGAGGATCCAGGGTGTGTATCATTCCTGGATCGATGTCTTTGCTTGCTTGGCTATGTGTAGCACCTGCTGTGCCTTTTAATGGCATTTTGCCCCTGTATCACACTGATCTGAGCATTAAAGATTTTGGTAGACATTGCAGCCTGAGTTTGAACTCTTCTTTGAGTGGGAGCCAGGAAACTCTCCTCCACAGTGTGCTTTTTTGGAGGTTCGCCTTATGGGAGGGGCCCCAAGGGCCCCCAAATGGATAGCCTATCGCTTTAAGAAAATGCTAAGAAACTGTTTTATCTATCTATCTGTCTATCTACAAGCAACATTTAAAATTGCCAGTTATGGAGATCACAAATGAAAATTTCTTGTATCTCTTTTTAAAGTTGTAAATAACAACTTCAGCTCTGACCAGTGAGAGTGCTAAAACCACTATTGCCAGGGACAGTCAGCGGCGGAGGAAGCCGCTCGGGCGCCTGGTGTGCAAGCTGACAATAGGGGAGAAAACATTATGCACTTTATAATTAATATAAAAACCCTCTCCATAATTTCGTTTCTCTGCATTTACCTGTTGAATGTGCAAACTGACTCCATTGAGGGAAAACAATATTGCATTTGAAGCATGGTAAAAGTCCAGTCTGTGGTGTCCATTCACAGGTGAAACGTACTGCTGGGCATTGCAGTGATCTGGTGATGAATATTTATGTGTCTACCAGCCCTGAAAGCAAACTACAAAACTAAATACTTGTGTCTGCACTAGTTATTTCTGAAACGGTCTTCAAGGATCGCCCCACATACAGCGCATGGCAGTAATCCCACTCTGGAGGTTACCAGAGCATGGATAACTGGGGCAAGACTATCCTGGTTCAGGAACATCAATGGCTGGTGAGAAGCGCTCTTGGGTCTTTTTACCCAAGCACAAACCCAGGTTGCAGCACGTGTGCCTTCAAGAGGGAGCTGCAAGCAGCTTTATGATGAGTGTAAGGTAAAGGTAAAGGGACTCCTGACCATTAGGTCCAGTCGTGTCCGACTCTGGGGTTGCAGCGCTCATCTCGCTTTATTGGCCGAGGGAGCCGGCGTACAGCTTGTGGCCAGCATGACTAAGCCGCTTCTGGCGAACCAGAGCAGCGCACGGAAACGCCGTTTACTTTCCCGCCGGAGCGGTACCTGTTGATCTACTTGCACTTTGACGTCCATTCAAACTGCTAGGTTGGCAGGAGCAGGGACTGAACAATGGGAGCTCACCCCGTCGCTGGGATTCGAACTGCTGACCTTCTGATCAGCAAGTCCTAGGCTCTGTGGTTTAACCCACAGAACCACCCACGTCCCTATGCTGAGTGTACCTTACAACAAATGCCAAACAGAAATTCAACAGGTGAAGCTTTCACCAGAATGCAAAGATGGTGACAGAGTTGGGCAAGTTTTGCTTGCCGTTTAAAAGTAGGAGCCCTGCCAGAAAGAAAGAAATAAGGCAAATCTTCCTATATAAATGGGACTTCAAGACCACGCCATCCGTTTTGGCTCCTCTGCCACTTGGCCCCCTCCTATTCCTCACTGCCAGCTATTAGCTGCTCCCCCCCCCCCCCCCCGTGGCAAGAGAGACAGAGATGCAGCAACAGGGATGGGGAACCTGTGTCTCTCCCGGTGCTGCAAGGACTACAACTCCTATTATCCCTGACCCTCAGCCATGCTGGATGGGGCTGAAGGGAACTGGAGTCCAGCAACACCTGGAGAAACACTGATTAAGATTTTGCTGGTGTTTGTGTAATTGATCAATACGGTAAACCGGCTCAAATATATTTAATCAGTTAACACATGCAGACTATAAAGTAAAGTACAATGGATAATTTATTAGAGCATCAGATTCTATGTACTTTGTCTTATATCAAGGCAGTCCCAAGCTTGGCTGCTTCTCAGCACCCAAGATTTATCAATGTCCAATAGTATGTCCAGAACACAAAGCAACATCTTGGCTCTAAGGATGGCATGTTCAGCGCCTCCTCTGACATCAGTAGCCCATGGGCAAGTCCAGAGTCCAGCCAAGACTATGGGGAAGCTTCCTGTTGCAACCATCTGTAAAGCCACAGGAGGCCCTAACAGGTCCCTAGTTTCCACCACCAAGCAGAGATGCTCCAGGAAGGAGATGATGGACACACGCAGAATCTAGGCTTCATCTGCTCTCCATCAACTGCAAAAAAATAAAATATATATATTTTGCATAGAATGAAACATAAAATGTCAACACTACACTTAACAGTCCAATGAACATGCCACTCCTTCTGCCAATACAGTGGTACCTTGGGTTACATATGCTTCAGGTTACATACGCTCCAGGTTACAGACTCCGCTAACCCAGAAATAGTGCTTCAGGTTAAGAACTTTGTTTCAGGATAAGAACAGAAATCGGGCTCCGGCGGCGCAGCAGCAGCAGCAGGAGGCCCCGTTAGCTAAAGTGGTGCTTCAGGTTAAGAACAGTTTCAGGTTAAGAACAAACCTCTGGAATGATTTAAGTACTTAACCTGAGGTACCACAGTATCCTCATTCTATTCCAGTCCTTGAGCTTCCCTTTTACTCTTGGCAGACTCTGGGCACCTGGTCCAATACATTTTGAGGCCAGAAAATATACTGTCTCAATTAATTTATTCTTATCAGAGCACCAACTGAATGCAAAGGACTCAACAGAGAGGAAGGGAGGAATTATTCTTATCCTCCTCCTCCTCCTCCTCCTCTATATAGTATCATCAGCATGTGTAGCACTTTGCAGAAAATATGAGGGGACAGATCTCTGCCCTGACAGGCTTGCAGTGCTCAGGTTTAGTTAGAGGCCTGGCTGCTGCAGTGTCCCTGCTCCAAGGGCTTCATGGGAAAGGTGATGGGAGGGAGGGCTTGAAGGAAATAAGTGAGGAGGATGCACAGAGGGGTTCTGAGAGGGGGTACCAGGCATATGGGGCCCCAGGGAGGAAAAGGCAGAGTTGTTTCGGGGAACAGGAGACGTCTAGAGGTTGCGGAGCGAAGATCACAGGCAGAGATGTCTCAAGATACAAGAATGCTGTCCTAAGGATGGGAGAGCATGGCCACAGAGGGTTCTGAAGGCAAGAGCAAGGCGTTTGTGATGCATCCGGGAGCAGGCAGGGAGGAGCATCATGTTATGGGAGTGCTGTGAGAGATGAATGATTTTGGCAGCTAAGTCAGCAAGGGAGACAACAGAAGGTCGGGGTGAAGAAGGGCCCCAGCTCAGTGGGAGAGCAGCCACTTTGCACGCAGATGGTCAATCCCTGGTAGGTCTGGGAGCTACGCCTGTCTGTCCCCCTGAAAAAGTGCAGGTGGTCCTGTGCTGAATGGATGATAGGCAGATTCCCACGTCCCCAGGAAGTTGTCCTCTGTGCACACTGGTCCAAATTCACGAATAAGGTCACACCAAAATAGAAAAAATAGGCTATTACATATAGTTGAAATACACACAAATTCAAATGTTCATCTAATTAAATGAAAAAAAATGTTTTCTGTAACTCACATTTCAGAACTGCCAATGGTGAATGACACAATGTCCAGTAAAGTAACTGGATCAAAAAAATCATGATTCATTACTTACGCTGGCAACATCACAGATTGACTTTTTATTTTTTAGATTTTTTAAAATGTGGGTTGTAAAACTGGTTCTTACATAGGAATTTACAGTTTGTGGAGAATATTCTCCGGAGAATTTTCTAGCAGAGAATATTCTCGAGAATATTTTCATTCTTGATAATATTTTCTGGAGAATATTCTCACCTCACATCACTAGACTCAAGGCGGCTTACACATTCCTTTCAGGAGTTTAGTTGTCAGATTTCCGCAAGTGTCTAGCCACTGGGGAGGGAGCAAAAGGCTAAGCCCCCAATTCCCAGCCTTCTTATTGATTTGCTGCCAAAACATAGTCCCATACTAGTGTTCCATGCCAGCCCAAGCTCCACAAGTGGTGCAAGATTCCAGGGGTTGCAGGTGTGCTTCCCAGGGTCTGGGTTTCCTTTTGGGACAGTGAGGCACAGCAGAAACTGTAGTGCCTTTGTGATACATGGCGTTACAGTGGTACCCTGGTTCCCAAACACCAAAAACCTGGAAGTAAGTTGTTCCAGTTTTCCAACATTTTTTGGAAGCTGAATATCCAATGTGACTGTCAGCTATTGTTTCTGGGGCGCCAGCACCAGTCAGAAGCTGCGCCTTGGTTTTCGAACATTTCAGAAGTCAAATGGACTTCCGGAACAGATTAAGTTTGGTGCCTTTGTTTTTGTTATTTATTTTGCGTTCTTGTTTCTGAGGCTTTTTCCGTTAATTTGTTTTTGTGACTGTGTGGAACCCAGTTCAGCTACTGATTGATTGATTGTGTGACTGCAGAAATGGATAAAAGCCCCCCATGCAAACAATGACTATCATCAGTGCAGGTAAGAAAAAAATTAATTTTAATCTTTATCATCTATAATACTGTCTTATTTGTTTTATAGTACAGTACATTCATTGATTATTGCTTTCATTTTATGGATCAATGGCCTTGTTAGATAGTAAAATTCATGTTTAATTGCTGTTTTAGGGGTTGTTTTTAAAAGCCTGGAACGGATTAATCCGTTTTGCATTACTTTCTGTGGGAAAGGGCACCTTGGTTTTGGAACATTTTGGTTTTGGAACGGACTTCCAGAATGGGTTAAGTTTGAGAACTAAGGTACCACTGTATTTACACATAAATACAACCTGCACCTAGATGGAGGGCTTGCAGAACATTAATAATAATAAGAATAATTTATTATTTATACCCCACCCATCTGGCTGGGCTTCCCCACCTATGAGGGTCTGGCTTCCCCCTTAAGGGGGGGGGGATACAAAGGACAGCAAAAAGCCATCATCTGTGTCTCTTAGTTCCAGCCGGCCATTCCCAGCTCACCTGGAGTTCCGCCCTGCTTCTCCTTGCTGCTGACTCCAAGGACATCCCTCCAGCCTATGTCATTCAAAGTTGAAACCCGAAACCTGGCCTTTCCGCTGCCCACTAGCCCCCCATCAAAGCAGGGGTCCCAGTACTCCATGCCTGGCAGTCCTGCCCTCTGGTGGTTTCCTTGAAGGTTCCTGCCTTAAATCCATACTTAATCTACCATTGGCCAGGTTTATTGACTTCTTATCAGCCATTGTTGTTAGGAGGATCAGTTCTCAAATCCAGCCTTCTTCTCTCCTACTTCCCCAGCAAAAAAAACAGCAATGAGCAAATCTCTTAAACTTTTATCCTTTGTTTAATCAATGAAAGGAACAATTAAAACAAAAACAGATTTGAAGCACATTCCTCTCCTTAAAGAATTCTGGGCACTCTAGTTGTAATTCTCAGCAACCATTAATAAACTACCGTGCACATTATTCTTGGGGGGGGGGGGATAATGTGCTTCAAACGTGCTTTGCAAGTATAGTGGGTGCCCAGACACCCCACCCCAGAAAAGAGAGAGGACATAGGAGGAGGAGAGCTGCTTATCAAGAGGCTCCTTCCTGGCACTGAAAATATTTTGCCTTTTAGTTAGTAAGAGGTCAGTGCACACAGTACATCCTTTACATCAGGGATGGGCAACTTGTATCTGTTAAGGACTGTATATGGCTGAAACCTATCTATTTGTTCTCAAGCAGCTGGATTGAGGATCTCTGACCATGGTTGGATCCAGGCTTTTTTCCAGCTGGAACTCGAAGGAACTCAGTTCTGGCCCCTCTCAGGTGAGCACCATTGCCATTCTAAGAGAATGAAGGATGTGTTCTGGCACCTCTTTTTCTAGGAAAATAGCACTGGTTGTCTCTGCCTTGCAGTCACCAAAGTAAGCTATCCTCTTTGTCCAGTCCAGGATCTTTATTTACACTACAGATTATAATCAGAATCAATATCAGCTCAACTCTACAAAGGAACCCAAGCAGTTGCGATCGGGATCATTCCGGGATGCCAGTGAAAGCAGCTGGGGAGCAAGGTGGGTTGCTGGCAGTATCCCAGAGAAGAAAGGGCTGTTGCAGCCCTGTGCTTCCCGCAGCGCAGGAGCCAGCTCCCAGGGCCGCAATAAAATATTGGAGGGGGCTGTCCCCCGCGAAGTTGATGGGCATTGCCATTCAAATGGTGTGTGCGCACCATGTCATGTAGTTGCTTATGCAGGACGGGACATACCTTGCCCCCCCCCCATATTTTCTTCAAGTTGGCACCCCTGTCCCGCAGTTGTTTTCCAACATCCTCAGGCCGGTTTGCAACCTCGGCCTCAACCAAGGAAGCCCTTCAGGCCAGGGACCAACTCTCTGTACCGCCTGAGAAGGAAACTGCAGGCAGTTCCAGGTGAGATGCAAAGATCCTCAGCAGATAGCCGAGTGGCTGCCCTTGCCTGCCCTTGGGGGGGGGCCACGGTCCATGAAGCCGGGCAAGTGCTCTCTGCCCTCCCGTGGAAAGCAGGCCAGCACCCCGGGAATAATGGTGCTGGTGAGGGAAGAATAAGCCATGGATTCCTGGGCCCTCTTGCCTTGTGGGGGCCCCGCGGAGAGACTGTTCCCACGGGACGGGGAGGGCCCGTTTCGGGTCTGCGCGGCGCCTCGGGCTTCCCGGGCGGCGGCTGGGCGGGTTCCCGGGCTCCCCGCCCCGGGGAGGCGCCCTGGCCGGCCGGCGACAGGTAAACGCCTCGGCCGGGCGGGCGGGCGGCGGCCCAGAGGAGAGCGAGCAGCGGAGCGCGCCATGCGGGAGACTTTCCTGCGCTGCCCGCTGCGCACGGCGGCCGGGCGGGTCCTGGTGTCTCTGCCGCCGGGCGGGGAGTTCCTGCTGGGCACGCCGGAGCTGGTGGGCCGGACGAGCGGTGAGTGTCCCTGGGCCCGCTCCGCGGAATCCCGGGGGTCATCTAGCGCAACCCCCGGCGGGGTGGCTTTGGGGCGGGCGCCTTTCCCCGAGATCGGGGGTCTGGATTCTTCAGGTTTCCATCAGGGTTCGAGAGGCGCCAGGTCTCTCTTCCTTAACACCATATATCTGAAGCAGGACACACACATTCGCCCCCAAATTCTGACACTGGTTTTCTCCCCGCAAAGCTGCAGGTCCCAGAATTCAGGGGCGCGGGGGGCGTATGTGCTTTAGGGAGATGCTGTGTATGCAGCCTAAGGCTGCGATCTTGTATACACTCTGGGGGGAGGAATCTTCACTGTATTTATGGGATTTACTTCTGAGTAGATTTACACAGGCTTGCTCTATCCAGTGTACTTGCCACGTTGTAAAGGTGAACGTTGGTAGTATTCCATAATTATGGCCTTTCCGGGGACTCTTGTTTGCTTTTAAATCACTTTCAATGCTGAAAACAACAGGTAGTGACAACTGTGTGACAGTTGCCTGGGGGGAGGAGCAGTGTCGGATTTACTATGAGCTATACAAGCTATAGCTTGGGGCCCCAAAAAAATGTAAAGGGAAAAACAACTGGATGTACATTTCCAAAATATAATGGCTTTAGATACCTATTAGGTATCCATAAATTACCATATAGCATATATTCAACACAAAAAACAGTGACAATTGTTGTTGACAAAGGACAGGTGGACACATAAAGGGCCCCATTACCTTCAGGAGCTCCTTAGGGCCACATCAAACCTTAATCCGGCCCTGGGGGGTGGGGGGTGGTTCTGTAGCCAAAGTCTGGCAGGAACATTTCCCACTCCTGCCTAGGTTTTGCAGAGAAAAGATGTGACATTGTTGACAAGGCTGCCCCATTTTAGGAACAGAGGAGCCTGCCTTGTATCATGCCAGACTCTTTGTCCATCCAGCCCAGTTGTGCCTCCTCTGACTGGCAGTGGCTCTCTGGGGTCTCAGACAGAAAGGTATTTCCCATCATTTGCTCCCTAATCCTGCTTAAACTGCAGGGAAGGAAACCTGGGACCTTCTGCTTGTACTCTGCCCCTGGGCTGCACTCTCTTCCACCGGCAGACTTTGCTTCTTCCTCTTCCCCCAGTTGCATGGCAATAACTTCAGGGTTTGCCACATGCATATCCCCAAGGATAAGTAACCAGAGATGCTTGTAAGTAGAGGTCTTGCTGTATTCATGTTAATGCAGTACTAATTATTTTAATGTTTTATTAAGGGTAATGCTGTTCCATCCTCTGAATGCAGTTAGTCTTGGTTAATATTTGCCCTACCTTTCCGGGTAAACAAGACAAATTATCTCTCCACTCTTAGGACCAGAATAGTTTCCTCACTGAGGTTAATCATTTAACACAGGTGGATGTGGAAAGAATGCATGCAGACTTAGAGAACCACTAAAGGAACACAGGGCCAGACGTGTGAGAGAAAAACTCCTATTTCCAGGGTTCATGTTGAGAGTGCTGTTTTGTTTTACAGCCAAAACAGCACGAACCATGCACGAGACAGGTGTCAGTAGACATGGGAGGATGGGACAATGTGAAGTTTATAGAAGTACGAAAACAATAAGAAACAAATAGAAAAAACAGTAGGGACCCCCAACAGCCCAGTGAGAACTGAGCTCCTTAGTGGCCATGGATTGCAGTCCAACTCGCAAGTGTATATGTGCAAATGTGTGGGAAATCAAGAGGACATTGAATGGAAGAGGTGGAATCCTGAACAGGGAGCACTCCACACACCCCAACATTTTGTTTTAGGTCTCACTCATACTTCCCTTTTTGAAAAGTCTTGTATATGTGTGTTTGCAATGTGAGAGTGAAAAGCCCTTTTATACTGAGGAGTGAAAATTCATTTCAGTGGGGCTTGAGCAGGAGTAGATCCTGGTGGTTTTGTTTTATAAAGGAGTAAATCTGGTTGTCACCTGCATGCATATTGTATTTCATTGCTTAGTATGTTTGTCAATATATCCCTTTGTGTGGGATCCCTTTGTGTGCATGCTCTCTGGTGTGACTCTCATGCTTTCTCACAACTATCCTCTAGGGCAGGATAGAAGTAAAAATACTGAGAATTTTATAGAGAACATTTTAAGATTTCAAAGTGTGTTTGTTTTATCTGTAATCCTTTCACCAGCCCTTAAGGCAGGTCAATATTATTCCCACCTTGCAGATGTAGAGGTGGCTAAGGCTGTGAAAACAATGGATTGTCTAAAATCACCCAGTACATTTATTGAAAAGGGTGATAGCTGAATTGGGGAAGCTTTCTAGCTCACATCCTTATCTATTATATCAGTTAATTTTACTCATTTCACAGATTGGGAAAAGATACTGAGAAAAATTCAGTTTACTTAGTACTATCTAGAGAGTTTGTGTAGCAGATCTTGGTCTATATAAAAAAGTATCTACTATAGCTTATGAACTTTCTCTGCAGATGGAAAGATTAAAGGTAAAGGTAAAGGTAAAGGGACCCCTGACCATTAGGTCATAGAATCATAGAATCATAGAGTTGGAAGAGACCACAAGGGCCATCGAGTCCAACCCCCTGCCAAGCAGGAAACACCATCAGAGCACTCCTGACATATGGTTGTCAAGCCTCTGCTTAAAGACCTCCAAAGAAGGAGACTCCACCACACTCCTTGGCAGCAAATTCCACTGTCGAACAACTCTTACTGTCAGGAAGTTCTTCCTAATGTTTAGGTGGAATCTTCTTTCTTGTAGTTTGGATCCATTGCTCCGTGTCCGCTTCTCTGGAGCAGCAGAAAACAACCTTTCTCTCTCCTCTCTGTGACATCCTTTTATATATTTGAACATGGCTATCATATCACCCCTTAACCTCCTCTTCTCCAGGCTAAACATGCCCAGCTCCCTTAGCCGTTCCTCATAAGGCATCGTTTCCAGGCCTTTGACCATTTTGGTTGCCCTCCTCTGGACACGTTCCAGTTTGTCAGTGTCCTTCTTGAACTGTGGTGCCCAGAACTGGACACAGTACTCCAGGTCAGGTCTGACCAGAGCAGAATACAGTGGCACTATTACTTCCCTTGATCTAGATGCTATACTCCTATTGATGCAGCCCAGAATTGCATTGGCTTTTTTAGCTGCAGTGTCACACTGTTGGCTCATGTCAAGTTTGTGGTCAACCAAGACTCCTAGATCCTTTTCACATGTACTGCTCTCAAGCCAGGTGTCACCCATCTTGTATTTGTGCCTCTCATTTTTTTTGCCCAAGTGCAATACTTTACATTTCTCCCTGTTAAAATTCATCTTGTTTGTTTTTGCCCAGTTCTCTAATCTGTCAAGGTCATTTTGAAGTGTGATCCTGTCCTCTGGGGTGTTAGCCACCCCTCCCAGTTTGGTGTCATCTGCAAATTTGATCAGGATGCCCTTGAGTCCATCATCCAAGTCGTTGATAAAGATGTTGAATAAGACCGGGCCCAAGACAGAACCCTGTGGCACCCCACTAGTCACTCGTCCAGTCGTAGCCAACTCTGGGGTTGAGGCGCTCATCTCACTTTATTGGCCAAGGGAGCCGGTGTACAGCTTCTGGGTCATGTGGCCAGCATGACTAAGCTGCTTCTGGCAAACCTGAGCAGCGCACGGAAACGGCATTTACCTTCCCGCTGGAGCGGTACCTGTTGATCTACTTGCACTTTGAGGTGCTTTCCAACTGCTAGGTTGGCAAGAGCAGGGACCGAGGAACGGGAGCTCACCCCGTTTCGGGGATTCAAACCGCCAACCTTCTGATCAGCAAGCCCTAGGCTCAGTGGTTTAACCCACAGCGCCACCCACGTCCCTATGTAAAGATTATTTAGCTTTAAATTTTTTTATGGAGGATAGGGTTATGGGCAGCTGTCATGATAGCTGAATACAGTCCCCATGTACAGAGTGTTGCAGGCGGGTAGGCATCCTTCCCTGCCCTGATGCCCTCTAGTCGTTGTTGGACTACAACTCCCATCATCCTTGACCCTTGGTCAGGCAGAATGGGGCCAACATCTGGAGGATGCCAGGTTGGAGGAGAAGGCCGCAGTCGAGGGTAAGTTGTTTATTTCTTGCTCTGCAGTCTGCTTGTGAACTTCCAAGGCTGGGCACTGTTAGAGTGCTGGAATAGATCAACCCTTTAGTTTGATCTGTATTATATAGTTGTTATATATTTGGATGGGGAAGATGGATAGAAGGCTTCCAAGAGGTGAAACATCTATCTAAGCCATGTATAAACTGCCTGTTCCTCCTTAGTGGCATTTTGCTTTCAGTCTATGATTCTAAACTAGTTTCAGAATCAGAACAATGCATGCAATTGGAAGCTCTTGCAGAATAAGAATACATTTTCTGTCCTGTGTTGCAATTTTGTTTGTCCTCCGCTTCCCACCTTTGCGGAAGCTTTGCTCCTGGGTGGCTGAAGAACAAGCTGCGGGGTTCACTGCAGGAATTGCAGGGTCGGATTACTGCAGCATGGCTTTCACTAAAGGTCACGCTAGCCTCCTGGCAGGAATTTTTATTCACATCTCAGTGAAACAGGTCAGTTTACTAACATACAAAGGTCATTCAACTCACCTAACAGGGCTTGGAAGTTGGAATAGCTAGTTCCTCTCACTGTTGCTGGTATTCTTGCTATCCAGCAAGAAATCAGGACTGTTGGCATCCTTTGATCTTAACATTTCCCCTGTCCCTCCATTCTTAAGCAAGCGGCATCTGATTAGAAGATTGAACTGAAGAGGAACATTGTTTGTGAAAGAGCCAAGTGAGGTGGAATTGGGGTTAGCTCAGTGCTGCAAGTGATGGGGCCAGGGCTGGTGGCTTCCTGAAGGAGCCCTAGATGCTCCCATTGACTTCTATGGGGAAATGAAATGCTGCATATGTCAGCTGTTGCATTGAAGGGACCAGGTCTTCACAGACGGACCTCTTGGAAGTTCTCAGTGACACTGTGCGGTTCCTATGGGCCCCCTCATTCTCTCAACCTGTCCCTGATATTTTGTTAGTCTTGAATCAGTAATAAACTGCTCCCAGATTTATGTGGGTACTGAATCTCACAAACTTGTATACTGCATTATGACATTTATGATAATCTCACAGTATTTTGGGAGTTACACATACTTACAGTTCAAAAACACATAATTATGAACAGGGCTTTTTTTCTAAAAAAATGTTTAGGGATACTCTCATTTTCCTACTCATATTGAAATACTGCCCTTCAATGAGGCCAAACTTAGATTCACAAAATGTTTAGGAGTAGGCGTACCCCTGCATCCCCCCTGAAAAAAGCACTGGTTATGAAAGTGAAGTATGAAACGCGCATTTCATCTTGTTGGAAAATGGCGTGTGACTAGGCCAAGCTTGGAAATCTGGACAGTTGAGGTCATTAGTGCTTCTTTGTGAGAAGATCATATTATATCTGCGTTAAAGGAGGAGAATACCTGTCTTTTGAGTAATTACCTGCCTAGAGTCTAATGCATAAATATTGGTCCTCTTTTTGGTGCCCTCAGTGAAGCTGAGTGCAAGTCAGCTTACACAACCATTTGGGTGTGTAGCAGCCATGGGAGGGGGGCTTTGTCTTTCAGCTGCCTCAGTCTGGAATGAGCTAGTCAGGCACCACAAGGCCGTCATGCAAGGATCTCACTCACAAGAAGGGCATGATGGAGGTAACTCATCTTTTGTCTCTGACATACAGACATATGCCAGTAAAATGAAAGATCAATTTTTATTCATCAAGAATAACAGCCCTCAGTAAGCCAAACCTCCATGAACCTGTAAAATCCTCTTAAAAAGTTACCCGTGCTAGTAGTCACTACTATCAGACTCTCTGAGTGCGTGCTTGCCACAAGTCCTGTGGAGCCAGGCAGGATGGGGCAAGGGTAGAGGAATCAGAGGAGGAGGATTCAGAGCGGGGGGGGGGGGGCTGTAGACAGCTTGGGCAGGGATCAGAATGAGGGCCCTATCCTGGAGTTGCCAGACGTCCCAGAAGAGGAGGGAAGTCCACTGGGCCCATCTCTCCTTCGCCTCCAGAGACTCAGCCAGCTAATCAGTAGAGCCATCTGGGTCTGGGGTGGAGGAGGAGTCAGAGGGATGGCCGGGAGTCCTATAGCCAGCTTCCCTCCCCCCAGCCCCTTAGAAGTGTTAGGTTGCAGAGTCAATCTTCTTTTCATTTGGCACAAGAACCATGTGAGTGACAGGCTCTGCCTTGCTCCTTTAAAAGTTGAGCAGACGAGGCGGGTCAGGTGTTGGGTCAACTGTATTCTCGTGTCTGCTAACGTACCCCTGGCCTCAGGGGTGTTCCTAAGAGGTGGCCCACTCTTTGCCCATCTATGCCCTTGCTTTAGCTGCCAGCTGTTTTGGCTGTCTGGGCCTCTTCTTAGCATCCAGCTCTCTGCTGTTCCTTTTATCAGAAGGAGGAGTGCACTAAGCTGATGCTAGGAAGAGGCAGGCCTTCTTTCTACCACTATGGGGAAAGTGCTGCCGTGGGCACTTAAGTCTGGACCTGGGCTGACCTGAAAGCATGTTGTTTGTGCATGGCTTCCCTTCCCTTGAGGCTGGTGCAGATGCCCTGGTGCAGAAGTGTAGGAAACTGAGGGGCTGGGTTTGGATGCTTGCCATTATGGGTGAGAGCTGGTGCTCAGAGGATGTGTCCCCTGACCATTCATATATATGTGGCTTTCTCGGTCACATCAGCTTCCTCTGCAGCAAAGACGTCATCGGTGCCACAACTGGTTATTCTAGTTGACCCCCTAAGGACTGTATAGGGTCTGAAAAAGTCCGGTTTGTTCAGTGCTTCATGGGTCTTTGACCAGAATTTTACTGGCCTGACCAGAGTTTTAAATTTCCTGGCCAGCTGAACTGGGAGCTATTAAATGCCAGAAAAAACCAAGTGTCAGTGGCCCAATGGCTTGGCAGCTCTCCCTCCTGCTGTTGCTGATTTTTTACCTGCCTTCAAGTGTCAAGGCTGGCCTGAGGTGAAGGACAGGATGGCCTCTACTATTCCAAGTACAGAAGCAGATTGGATTGAGGGTTCAAGGTTATTTCAAAACTTGTGATCAGGGGAGGCCAGGTAAGCCATGTCCCGCATAATCAATCACAAGACGCAGCACACATGCACCATTTGAATGACAATGCCCATCAACTGGGGGGCTTCAGATATTTTATTGGGGGGGGGGGACCTCACCTTGGCCCCTAGCAGTTGGCTCCTATGCTTGTGATGGGACAGCATCCTCTTTAGGGCAACAGACTGGCATTACTACTACTACTGTTTTATTTTATGTTCAGTTTCATATATAGAAGGGGGGAAAGGGGGGAGAATACAAAATAGATAAAGCTGCAAAAATTAAAAAAAAATAAAATACCCAGGCCTAAAAACAAGAACATATTTCAAACAGAACCAATTGAAGTCATAAAGTTTCAAGTAACACAACTGGGTTTACATTATCTTGAACGTTTTTGCTCCAATAAACTATAAACACACCATTTTTTACACACAAAATGTTAGCTGGCCAACTGCCTTCTCACCATACACACAATATCCCAGATGTTAATTATCCATTCTCAGTCATTTTCTTCCAATTAGAACAGGCTTCCTCAACCTTGGCCCTCCAGATGTTTTGAGACTACAATTCCCATCAACCCTGACCACTAATCCTGCTAGCTAGGGATCATGGGAGTTGTAGGCCAAAAACATCTGGAGGGCCGAGGTTGAGGAAGCCTGAATTAGAGAACATAGTATATTTCTGTCAGCCATCAATAAATGCTGAGCTAATTCCCCACTGTGTGCCAGTACTGTACCTTTAATATAACTGAGTAACACCCACCTAGTGGATGCAGGGCAGCCTGTATGGCTCACACATCTGTCCTGCAGCTCCTTCTGCCTGAAGGAGCATCCTCCTCCTCTCCCTCCGCGTGGTGTGTGGATTGGACTCTCAGAGGGAAAGGGCAAATAAATGAGCAGAGATGGGGAGCAGGGGGCCCCAGCATCCAGGAGCCAGTATACAGTCCTGGCATTCCTCCTGACAAGGGTGTTCTAACCTCCTCTCCCCCAGTGTGAAGAAGGACAACAAGGACAACTGTGAAGTGCTTTGCAATGGCCAGCCAAGACCCAGGAGAGTAAGTGGGCAGCTGAGTCATACAGTGCAGGAATTTTGCATATCTGCAATAAAGAGCCTTTGCTTGCAGTCTGGTTCTGAAAGACAGTGAGAGAAGGTGGAGTCAAGGGTTTCTAACCCATCAGCACTTGCTCAGCACCTGCGCCCTCTGAATAATGGATCTCCCCTCTCCCCAGGTCAGGGATTCTGCATTCCAGTCCAGGAGATGGTTGCTGTAAGGCTTGGTGCTACCAGGGATGGAGAGGAGGATCCTCCAGAGGCTGAAAGCTGTTTCACAGGTGAGCAGGATAGAACAAAGCAGGAAGCTTCATAGGAACCTGTATGGGCAGTTTTATGCTACAGAACATGGCATGCAGCCTCAAAAGTCAAATATGAAAGTTACCATATTGTTCGCTCTATAGGACGCACTTTTCCCCCTCCAAAAATTAAGGGGAAATGTGTGTGCATCCTATGGAGTGAATGCAGGCTCCATGGCTTCAGCGATAGCAACGCGAAGCCTCCGAAGCGCAGAGGGAGCGCTCCCTCCACACTCCAGAGGCTTTGCGTTGCTTTCGCTGAAGCCTGGATAGCCGCCTGAAGCCTTCAGCGCGAGTTCCCGCTGCGCTCCGCAGGCTTCGGGTTCCTTTTACTGAAGCCGGGAGAGCAAGACTCTCCTGGCTTCAGCAAAAGGAACCCGAAGCCTGCGGAGCGCAGCGGGAACTTGCGCTGTGCTCCGAAGGCTTCAGGGATCTTTGAGGGTTGGCGGTGGAGGAGGCTTCCAAGGTAGCCGCCCGAAGCCTCCAGAGCGCAGCGGGAACTTCCGCTGCACTCTGGAGGCTTCGGGTTGCCTTCACTGAACGCGACTGAACGCACCTTGTTTTAGAGGGGGAGAACAAGAAGAAAAAAATCTCCCCCTCTCTGCGCAGCTCCCCTTCAGCGAAGCGGCAGGAGAAATGGAAGGGGCTCCGTTTCTCCTGCTGCTTCGCTGAAGGGGCGCTGAGCAGAGAGGGGGAGATTTTTTTTCTTGTCCCCCCCCCAAACAAGGTGCGTCCTATGGTCGGGTGCGTTCTTATAGAGCGAAAAACACAGTAAATCTTGGGTGGAAGGGTCCAAACAGTAGAGCTCACTTCTGGGGGTACAATACCTTTGGTGGCATTCGGAATAAGGTTGGATGGACATCAGTCAGGGATTCTTTATGTGGGACATGCTATTTCTGGTGAAGAGCTATTGGACTAAAATGGGCCTTTTGCCACCTTTCCTCCCCTGTGTGCTCCCCAAATTCGCCCGCTGGGTTTTTAGCACTGTGCTTAGTTCCTCCCCAGATGTCCCATTGCTCTCTTCCTTGTTCCATGGTACAGTGAATTTTATAACTGCTATGAACTCCTGACCACCTGATCATTGATTTAAATTTAAGTTTCTAGTCTTTACGGCAGTAAAGAGGGGTGGAAAGAAAAAGTTATATTTCTGCCACATAGAAGAGGGTGGAGCCTTGATTAACCATAGAAATAGAACTTCTTTACTCTAGGCATCTTCCTGGTTCTACTGTTTCCAGTCCTTGACTCTCAGTCCTGTCAGGGAGGAGGATTGAGAGGTAATCTCAATAGCCACCCTCTTTCTTCAGACTGTGAGCAGGAATTATACAACTGTGTATACATATGAAAGTAAATGTATATACTATTTCCAATGAAAAATGTGTAATTAATGCCCCAGGCCATCTCCTGTATGCTCCACACCTTTTAAGGGTTGGGCCACAGGAGGCCTCCCCCTCTTGGCTTCTCAAGATCCCACACCAGCCCTCTTGTCCATCAGTCTTTCTCACTTCCTCTTTCCCCTTCCTCCAGTTTTCTTTGTGCAGCGGGAGAAGCAAGAGTGTTGGCGCCTGGGGATGCTGGAGTTCACTGCCCCTCCCAAGTCTCAGCTGGCAGTACGCTGGGTCAATGCCCTGCAGAGCTGGATCCATCACCACGGTCAGTTCTCAGGTGGCAGTGGAAAGGGCTGGTAAGAATGGTGCTTTCCTTTTGGATGGCAGCCTTCAGAGACAGGCCATGGTTGCCATGACAGAGGAAGGTTGCTCCTGAGAGCAGGGCTTAGTTTTCAAGAGGAGAGAGACAGCAAGGCCCTCCCAGTGTGTGGGTTTGGTGGGGACTGTGGTAAGTAAGTAGCAAGGGAAGGTGGGCTTTCTTCATGAGCTTGAAGGCACTCATGATGGCTATTTCAGCTAGTTCAAGGCTGGACTCTGGTTTGGATTATTAAGTTTTGGAGTTTTGACAGTGACTTTAAATCAAGTCTCCACCCCTCCCACGTATGGACACTGAGCAAAATGATAGCTAAATGGGACCCCATGCTCAGAAGCGATGTACCTCTGAATACCACTTTTTGGGGGGTGGGAGGCAACATTGGGGAAGGCAGTTTTTTCATGACTTGAATGTGTGCTTCACAGAGGAAGCTGATTGATGCTTGGCTAGATGGGCCTTTGGTCTCATCCAAGAAAGTTCTGATGTTTTTCCTCCCTTTGCTTCAGGAGTTACACGGCCCAAGAGCCTCCTTGTCTGCATCAACCCGGTTGGGGGACGCGGGCGAGCAGTGGAAATCTACCAGGGTCAGGTGGCCCCACTCTTCACCCTTGCCGGGATCCATGTTCAAGTTCTGGGTAAGTCCCATTTTTCTTGACCATCACTCTCCTGCTTTCTCTGTGACACGGGCCTCTGCCCCAATCCCAGTGACATGACCTCTGACCTTCTCTGCACCTTCCCAGAGACCTGCCATGCCAACGAGGCTCGTGACTACATCCTGCAGCAAGACCTCAGTGACTTTGATGGGTAAGGACTGGCCAGCATCTAGGATTGTCACTTTTGCATCACCAAAAAAGAGGACAAAGGAGAACATATATGTTAATTTATACGTATTGATTTAGAAATACTTACAGATTAAATAGAAATATCAAGGGAAGACTGTGACATGGTGATCTGTTTGCCTGTTCAATCTGCTATCTAGATACTAAATGCCCTCCCCATTAGCATTCTTTATATTGCCAGACTTGGAATGGACAGCTCTTCAAATTGAGGACTTTCCTCTGTAAAAAAGGACATATTGTCACCTGACCTGCATCTATGTTCCCTGCTGTCTTGATGACCCTCAGCATCCTGCTTTGAGACCCCACTAGAAGTCCACCAACATTGTGTGCTCAGATCAATCTGCTACAAGTGGGCACCAGGAGTCCTGCAGAAAAGTGCTTGCAGGCCTTGTGATGGGTCAGACTGGGCCGTGGCTGTGCTTCTGGGGTGTGTCTGTAGCTGTGCTGGGCCCCAACAGAGGCCCCACAGCAGAGGGGGAGGTCCTGGCCCAGTTGCTGCTGCAGCGCTGAAGAGCAGAGGCCAAACAGCGCACACAACATGACACAACCATGATATTTTTTCAAATATTCTACAAAATATTTCCATTCTTCAATTTTTCCCCCCTATTCTGTTCTTTAATTCTCACAGTCTAGCCCTCTCAGCACATTCCATTATTTTCATAAGCCATTCTTCTTTCCAGTTTTGTTCACAGACTATTCTTGCCGCCGTCATAACATACATAAACAAATTAAACAATTCCTTCAGAAGCTCTGATCCAATTAAACCTAACAGAAAGGCCTCAGGTTTATTGGAAACCATCACTTTAAACATTAAAAAAAACTCATTATACTTCATTTCCCAATAACCTTTCGCCTTTCTGCAGATCCACCACATATGAAAAAAGTTCCACCCAACATTTTACACTTCCAAAAGGTACTT
Organism: Podarcis tiliguerta; assembly: GCF_965153285.1. Taxonomy (NCBI): domain Eukaryota; kingdom Metazoa; phylum Chordata; class Lepidosauria; order Squamata; family Lacertidae; genus Podarcis; species Podarcis tiliguerta. The sequence goes on from NC_139550.1 coordinate 38,772,766, forward strand.
GATTTACTCTTATACATTTTTGCAATCTTATATGGTGCTAAGTACCATCTATACACCATCTTCATATCATTCTTTTTAAATGTATAATAGACTGTAAATTTTAACTTAACTTTTCAGAGCTTCTCCCAAGTGGCAAATTCTATATTATAGCCCTGGTCTCTTGCCTATTGTATCATAACTACCATATTTTTCACTCTATAACACGCACCTGACCATAACACTCACGTAGTTTTTAGAGGAGGAAAGCAAGAAAAAAAAAAATTCTGAATCAAATGTTGTACTAAACTATTTAATAAACAACTAGTATATCAGAATCATATTACAACCATGTAAAGTGAATAGCAGTCAACAGTGGCACTAAGAAACATCATCACTGTCATTAACAAATGAAGAGAGAATTTACCTGCAGTCTGTGAGATGGGGCTTACCTGTACCTGCCCCCCCCAATATTTTATTGAAGTTGGAAGAGGGAGGGAGGGAGGGAAGAGAGATGGAGAGCTCACATTTGTCCTAAGCAAAGCAGCCAACTCCCATGGGCCTAGGTGCCTTCACCCCCCATTAAATATTTGAGGGAGTCATCCCCCACCCCCCATTGTGGTATGTGAGGTGGGGCTTACCTGGCCGCCCCCCAATATTTTTTGAAGTTGGAAGAGGGAGGGAGGGAGGGAAGGAAGGAAAGAGGGAAGGAAGAGAGAGAGGGGGGGAGCTCACATTTGTGCAGCTGCCTTGCCTCGCTGGAACCGGAGCAAAAGGCAGGAGCCTTGTAAGCCGCTTTGCTTGAATTTACCGGTGAGGTGCTGGGGGAGGGACGGAAGGGGATGCCCTCTTTGTCCCTCCTTCCGGCTCATTGTAAAGAAAGCAGAGTAAGAGCCGCTTACATGTGTGTAAGCGGCTCTCCCTTTCCTTGAATTACAGTCAGCCCATCAGACTATAAAGTCACCTTGCCAAAAAGCCATAGAGCAGGCAGACACGCTGCGCAGCTCTTGCTTTAAAGAGAGCTGAGGAGAGTGTCAGCAGCTGTTGCCGGCTTTCCAGGGAGCCGGAAGAAGAGAGGTTCCTTTCCTTCTCCCGCCTCGCCGAAAAGCCAGCAAGAGCGGCTCCTCCCGCCTGCATTCGCTCCATAACGCACACACACATTTCCCTTTACCTTTGGGGGGGGGGAGTGCGTGTTATGGAGCGAAAAATACGGTACTTTAATCATTTTGTCCATTTTGTCCTTTCCATTCCAGAAGTATTCTATACATTTTCAAAATTAACTTCTCATATTTGTCTAACAAATTCATATCAAGCTCTGATCTACAGTAAGAAAACCCATTCACCAAGTCCTTTACAAGTAGTTCATTCACTTGGTAATATTTAAAACAGTCAGATACCCATTCCCGAATACAATCTATTTTTTTTGTAACTTGATACATTTCCCCCCATATTTAATCCCACCATGGACCTTTCCACTTGGGAACCACAAGGGAGGTTCTCTCAGTGCCTGATGTAGTCTATCTCATTTCTCCACAGACTGGTGAGCGTGGGGGGCGATGGCACCTTTAATGAGCTAATGCACGCCTTGATTGACCGGACACAGCAAAAAGCCGGGGGATCAGAGAATGACATTGATGCAGAACTCTTGTCCCCAAGGCTTCGTATTGGCATCATACCTGCAGGTGAGCATATGGGCCCTGGGTGCTTGAGAGAAAGAGTGTTTGGGATTGAGGACCTGCAAGGTAGCAAGCACCTGTGGGCACCCAGTGCTTTCAGGTGGTCCTCTTAGTGCCTGCCAGGCCACTGGGAGAACAGGATACTTCAATACGACCGGCCTTGGGTCTGATCCAGCAGGCCTCTTATGTTCTTGAGATTTAGCTCTGCTCATCTGAAGATGCGGGGAAAAGTAAGGTGCATTTCCAGGGGTTTTTTTGCAGCCAGGTAATGTCATAATAACTATTTAAATAATAATAATTTATTATTTGTACCCCGCCCATCTGACTGGGTTGCCCCAGCCAGTCTGGGTAGTAATCTGTTGCTCTCCATTTCTACCTCAGGTTCTACAGACTGCATCTGTTTTGCAACTGTGGGAACAAACGACCCCATCACCTCTGCTCTGCACATTGTTATAGGTACTGATTTTCCCTTTCCTACCCATTTATTCCATGGCTCATGGCATTCAACTCTTGGGAGAATGGAGTATTGACATATCTTGGCTGGGAACTTTGCAAGGCTGGGTTGGGGAAGCAAATCCTCCCTGGTCTGAGGAACCCCCCACCCCCACTGAAGTAAAAAAGTTGGGAGGCCAACTGATAGATGAGCAGAGTTGGCACAGAAGATAAGGACATCCTTTTGGAGGCCCTTAGCCTTTGCAAATGATACTGTAGATCTCGGCTACTGTGTTCCAGTAATTGCTGAGGAATGCAAACAGAGATCTGTACCTTGGTAAACATAGATGCTACTTCTTTTTCTGATGGAAAATGTGTAGCAGAACACAATACTGGGTGGTGGAACTTAAATATAATCTGGAACCTTAGTGGCCTTCTTCTGTTTTCTAGGGGACAGCCAACCTATGGATGTCTGCAGCATTTGGCACAATGGAAAGCTTCTACGTTATTCAGTCTCCCTGGTTGGCTATGGCTTCTATGGTGATGTAGTGAGCACCAGTGAGAAGTACCGTTGGATGGGCCCGATGCGCTACACCTATGCCGGTATGCAGGGGAAGGAATCCACTGTGATAAGCTGAACAATGATGCAACTGACAGAGGGAGCATGTACACTGAATATCTGGACCAGCCCACTAAAATCCTCTTTCCTAGGCTTGGCAGGGCTCTCTGGCTTGGGGCAGGCGACAAGGATAGGCCAGGCCAGCAGTAAGATGAACCTTGTTGCCTTATAACCAGGGAATGTGGTACCTTTGAATTACGAGTGAGTGTCTGTTTATGACATAGTGTTAACTGTAAACTTGATGGATAATTTGCATGATGTAAATTTGCCCCCTTTTTTGGGGTACATTTTCTCTTTATAGTTGTACTTATTGGTTTTCCCATAGTAGTTTGCACAGCCTCCCGTTGGCATGAAGAGTGGCAGGAGAACCATTGCCGGGACAAGGAAGCGACCCAGAAGCGGCAGCCTCATAATTTACAGTGAAGAATTGGCCTAGCCAGAGGAGCAGCATGGGAAGGAGGAAGGCGGCCGGAAGTGGCAGCCAGCTAACCTGGTAATCTGCCCCTGGTCCAGATAAGGCAGTGGTGGCAGCGCCAGAAGATCTCAGGCCTCCTGTGACCCTCCTCTTGCCAGACCAACTCTTCCTCCCACTCGGCTGTGGTGGCAGCATGTGGTGGGAAGGTAAGGGGTTCGTTTGGGGAGGAGGATGTGGGGTTTGGCAAGGTCTAGGGGGAGTGAGGGTGGGAGGATTGGTGACAGCCAAGGAGGTGGGGGGAGGCAGGGTTGGCAAGCAATGCAAGCCAGAGCACAGTCCTTGGTATTTAAATAAAAGCTGAGATTGTTAGGATTATGTATCAGTTATTAGAATCTGCTCTGAAGTGCTGCCTGCCAGTTGAAAGCAACTCTCTCCCTGTTCTCTCCAGGAGCCAAGGCACTGCTGAGGAACTGCAGCTATGAAGGCACCGTGGAATTCCAAGTGGCCAGAACGGAGGAGGCAAACCCAAGGGACCAAACGCGCTGCCGCTCTGGGTAGGTGGAAGTTTGACAGTTGGCTTTACAATAAAGACAAGGGCTGGGATCAGAAGTGACACCACCCCTCTCTTTCAGGTGTGTGGTCTGTTCAGAGTCTAGCAAAGAGTTACCGGCTGGGACAGAGGAAGAAAACCTTTCAGAACCGGAGCAGCACGTAGGTGAGAGAACTAGACATTGAGACTGATACGCAGCCGACTGGCTGGGGCTAGATCTGGCTCAGTTCCTTCATATGCTTTCCTGTAAGGTGAAGCTGCTCTAGGGTCTGGGCATAGAAGCCACGTGCCCCGGATCCTACTTTATTTTTAAAATTCAGCTGCACCCTCTTGTACCAGAACCATATATGGGTGTGACATGCAAATGTGAGACAATGATCTGATTATATGTATGAATTCCATAGGATTGAACAGATTAGAAATTCTAACTTTACTGTCACATGTTTTTAAGCAGAATTCAGCCCTTCTTTGTCCCCGTCCCCCCCAATTTAAATGTATGAACAGCATCTACAGAGGCCCCAGAAACAAGAGAGACATTTGCCCTGACCCAGCACGCTTCCATGAGTGCGCACGTATCATGTGTGAATGTGTATGTTGCCTCTATCGGAACAGGCTCTGTGCATCTCGAGACACATCCATGGCTGCCGCTAGTTGTATGCAACTAGAGCTGGCTTTGGAATTTTCCTGAGAATATCCACTTACCTTTTTAAAATATTTTTTAAAAGCAGGTTTCTTCTCCTTATAACTGCAAAGTATTTAAAATAATTTACATAGTGCTTTTAAATGTTCAAGGTACTTCACTTACTCAGGTGTTGCCAGCCTTTTTGGGCTTGTGAGCACATTTGCAAAATAGAGAAACCACACACATACCACTAATAAGCACACGCCACAAACTATTCTATGGGATACCTAATTTTTTTGAAGATGGGGGGGGGGGGGAGACCCTGCAGGTGCCAGGAATGGCCTATGAAGGGTGTATTCAGGGGCTGCCAGTATATCAGTTGCAGGGGCACATATGCAAAATATTTATACCCACTTTTTATCCAGAAAGGTTCCTAGAACAACATCAGATAAATAAAAAAAAGTATACAGTGGTACCTCGGGTTACATACGCTTCAGGTTACATACACTTCAGGTTACAGACTCTGCTAACCCAGAAATGTTACCTCGGGTTAAGAACTTTGCTTCAGGATGAGAACAGAAATCGTGCTCCGGCAGCAGCAGGAGGCCCCATTAGCTAAAGTGGTGCTTCGGGTTAAGAACAGTTTCAGGTTAAGAATGGACCTCCGGAACGAATTAAGTACTTAACCCGAGGTACCACTGTACTAAGCTATGCCAGCTCTTTGCATTTTCAAAGTGCCCAAGCAGTGACTGCTCAAGAATTCAAGCTAGAAAGGTGACTGAATATGAAAAATGCAGCACTAGAAAATGTGTAACTACAACAGTGAGGCTTTGAAGGTAAAAAAAAAAAAAGGCTTTGCTGAGTACAGAGTTTTGCATTTTTTCCGTTTTGGAATACGCAGACACCAGGTGATGTCTCGCCCCAAGCCCCATGTCTCGCTGCAGTGGCCAGATCTGATTCAAGAAAGTGTTCTTTTTCATCTTGCATCTGAGCAGAAAGTTTTATCATAGCTACATTTCCCACTTCTAAGCCAGAAGCTGCGCATTCCCAGGAACTGTCTGCCATGCCACTGTTAAAAACCCAAAGCCTTTTTCTCATAAAAGGAATGTCACGGCAAAATGCATATGGCATTCTATCCCTGATTCATATCTCATCTCAACCACAAATTTGTCGGGTGGCCTTAAGCAAGCTGCCATCTCCTGCATTCAGGCATCCTACTTACAGCTGGGAAGACTAGTTCTGGCCTACTTTACAAAATTGTAAAAATTACTAAGCTAATGAATGTTTAAAGCACTGTGGATCCTAAAGTACTATAGAGGTGCTATTACTACACACGGAATAGTCTTCTAGGGCTGTGTAGCTACCCTGTTAATTTCCAGGCTCGGGTGTCACAGCACTGTGAGGCAAGGAATGGCCAGAGTGAGGAATCAACTCTTTATTGTCAAAAGTACCCTTACAATTTAGGGAAAGGCAGGTCTACCAGTCCTACGTCTCTCAGCTATTCCTAGGTGTGCACCCAATGAGGCAGTTGGCACAACAGAGAAGCTCCACCCCCAACCTCCGTTTATGGATCTTCCCCACCTGAGCTGCACATAGGCAGGTGAAGACTCCACCTGCAGGCAACCTGTTTCTGCTTCTCCCTCTTCAATCCTCCCCTGGTGCTGGGAGCCAGTGGAGCAGGAGGAGGAGGAGGTGTGGAAGCCCTGGACTCTACACTAGCCTAACTGTTCTCCCCCTCCTCTTGCAACTGTTCTACGTTCTCCGTTCCTGCAGCTCCTGCTGCCTCTGCCTGTCTGCCTCCCTCGGATCCCTTCTTCCCAGTCAGTCTCCAACACCCCTTCCTCTGGTGTGTACTCATCAGAATCCAGCCAGTCCCTCACATCAGGATAGACTACATAGACCCTGCACTGGCCACCTCACTTGCAGCAACCACTTAGAGGTTTTCTCTACAATCAAGCAGTGTATAAATTTTATGAAACCAAAAACATGTCTTCTATTTCATTGGGAGACCTCAAAAGCAAACCAGTAACTCCCACCCAGATTGTCATCTCCCTGTTCCTGCAAATGCAGTGGCACTGAATTAAACTGGTTTGAGACGCTTGCCTTTGTTTGGGGCGGAATGTGGTAGAGAAACACAGAAGGGAATCCCTAGGTCTGAGCAAAGTTTGCAACCTCAAATAGGAATTAATTGCCTGCTCTAGGCTAATGGGCATTGTTGCTGTCTTTAATCTCCCACCATCAGGATTTCCTGAGCCAGGGCTTAGCCCTGGAAATAGCTTTTAAATGCCAGTGCTTGGCTGCAGCACATGGGAAGTTGTATTGAAGGAGGGAGTTCCTCACCTTCATTCCCACGTAACAAATTGCTGCTGCCACAGGGCTGTCAGGAGTCTTGCACCCTAGAAAAAACATTTTTCAAACAGGCTGTCCAAGCAGCTGCTTTGTCCCAGCTAAAGCTGCCCAGGATAACCTCTCTCCTCTTCCACCTCCCCCCCCCCCAGATGGCGAATGGCAGCAGGTTCAGGGTCGTTTCCTGGCTGTCAACTTGACCTCCATGAGCAGTGCCTGCCCCAAGAGCCCGGAGGGACTCTCCCCCTGTGCTCATCTGGCTGACGGTACAGCAGACCTCATCCTGGTGCATGAATGCTCAGCACTCTCCTTCTTGCGACACTTGACTCGGCACACCAATGGCTCAGACCAGGTATGGTGAAAGCCTCTGCCTTCCCTGCCCTTGTCTCCCCACAGAGCTGGGGGCAGAACCTAAAAGGCCAAGCCTCTTTCTGACAACCGCAATTCTGCCCATGTGGATGCAGTTACAACTATGAAAACTCAAATATGCGTGAAACTCAGCACCCTGTACAACAGGCATATATTTATTTCTGCTCCAGAACTGAAGCCCCCTATTTGAGACTGGAGGTCAACTCTTTATTTTAGAATTTGAACATCTTTTGAGGCAAAGTCTGAAGCCCCTGGTGGAGGGTTGAAGTGGTAGGGGGTACAGAAAGGGGCTTGAGCACATTAAACTGGCAGTTGGAAATCCTGTCGGAATATAACCTGAACACAGGAGACTTTTCTAGGCAACTACATTGTCCTCTCTTAAGCAAAATGAGGAGAACTATGCTGTCAGATGCAGGGGACACCTTTCCTTAACAGCCCCCCCCCCCCGATTTCTTTCATCTTGGGCCCCTGGGCCCTCCTCTCTTTAGTTAACAAAGAGCATCCTCCATGCATTTAAAGGGTGAGGCCATGGAGGCTTAGAGTGGGGCTCTGCTCTCGTGGCACCACTGCCCAACTTAGGTTGGTAAACACACAGGATTGGGCCTTTTCCATAGTGGCACAAAGGCTTTGGATCATCTTCACCCGAAAGGTATGCTGGGCCCCTTTCCATCTATTGCCAGGGGATGGTGAAAGCTAGTTTTCTTCTGGGCTTCTAAAAGTGGCTGAATTGTTCCGGTCATGATACTCCTCCTTCTGGTATTTTATTCCACTGCAGTGACTTGAATTGACACGATTGTGTTTTCTTACATATTCTGCATGTAACTTTGGGGGCTCCCAGGTCAAAAGGCAGTATTTTAAATAAGGGGAGGAGCCACAGTTCTCCTTCAGAGCATGTGCTTTTGCACAAAGAGCAGCCAAGGAAACGCAAAAAGCATATTGGGTATTAAGAGTTGCAAAATGCCACCTGCCTAAGTTCTTGGACAGGCTACTACTGCTCGTCTGCCTTGGGCTGAAAGGACCACTGCTCTGAAAGTAGAAGGCAGCTTCATACAGAGCTTTGCTTAAAGCCGCAAACGTTTGAGTTAGAGCTGGAGAGGTTAATACTTATTCTGGTAATGCCATGAGCTTCAGAGATCAGAGGGTTTAAAAAACCCCTTAAATGTACTTTTCAGTTTGACCTGCCTTTTGTGAGTGTGTACCGGGTCCGGGCTATTCGTTTCACCTCAAAAGTGGAAGACCATATGGATGGAGAACCGGTTGTAAGACGACGCAAGGGGCTGTGTGGGGGGCAGTGTCAGGAAGAACCACCCACCAGCTGCTGGACCTGCGATGGTGAGACCCTGCAACATACCGACATCAGCGTCAGGTAGGTTGTCTGGATAGTTGTGGCAAATATTCTTCTGCCGTACTTCAGGGGCTCAGGTGTTAGCAGAGCAATCTACAGCCAACACTTAGAAGCTTGTGAAAGAGACTTCAGTGCCACACAGACATAGCCAGAAGTATCAGAGCAGCAGCATGTGATCAGAACTGGGACTGGCAGGTTTGTTGTTGTTTAGTCGTTCAGTCGTGTCCGACTCTTCGTGACCCCCTGGACCAGAGCACGCGAGGCCCTCCTGTCTTCCACTGCCTCCCGCAGTTTGGTCAAACTCATGCTGGTAGCTTCGAGAACACTATCCAACCATCTCGCCCTCTGTCATCCCCTTCTCCTTGTGCCCTCCATCTTTCCCAACATCAGGGTCTTTTCTAGGAGGTGGCCAAAGTATTGGAGCCTCAGCTTCAGGGTCTGTCCTTCCAGTGAGCACTCAGAGTTGATTTCCTTCAGAATGGAGAGGTTTGATCTTCTTGCAGTCCATGGGACTCTCAAGAGTCTCCTCCAGCACCATAATTCAAAAGCATCAATTCTTCGGCGATCAGCCTTCTTGATGGTCCAGCTCTCACTTCCATACATCACTACTGGGAAAACCATAGCTTTTACTATATGGACCTTTGTTGGCAAGGTGATGTCTCTACTTTTTAAGATGCTGTCTAGGTTTGACATTGCTTTTCTCCCAAGAAGCAGGCGTCTTTTAATTTCGTGACTGCTGTCACCATCTGCAGTGATCATGGAGCCCAAGAAAGTAAAATCTCTTACTGCCTCCATTTCTTCCCCTTCTATTTGCCAGGAGGTGATGGGACCAGTGGCCATGATCTTCGTTTTGTTGATGTTGAGCTTCAGACCATATTTTGTGCTCTCCTCCTTCACCCTCAATAAAAGGTTCTTTAATTCCTCCTCACTTTCTGCCATCAAGGTTGTGTCATCTGCATATCTGAGGTTGCTGATATTTCTTCCGGCAATCTTAATTCCGGCTTCGGATTCATCCAGCCCAGCCTTTCGCATGATGAATTCTGCATATAAGTTAAATAAGCAGGGAGACAATATACAGCCTTGTCGTACTCCTTTCCCAATTTTGAACCAATCAGTTGTTCCATATCCAGTTCTAACTGTAGCTTCTTGTCCCACATAGAGATTTCTCAGGAGACAGATGAGGTGATCAGGCACTCCCATTTCTTTTGCTGTGGTCGACACAGTCAAAGGCTTTCGCATAGTCAATGAAGCAGAAGTAGATGTCTTTCTGGAACTCTCTAGCTTTTTCCATAATCCAGCGCATGTTTGCAATTTGGTCTCTGGTTCCTCTGCCTCTTCTAAATCCAGCTTGCATTTCTGGGAGTTCTCGGTCCACATACTGCTTGAGCCTTCCTTGTAGAATTTTAAGCATAAACTTGCTAGCGTGTGAAATGAGTGCAATTGTGCGGTAGTTGGAGCATTCTTTGGCACTGCCCTTCTTTGGGATTGGGATGTAGACTGATCTTCTCCAATCCTCTGGCCACTGCTGAGTTTTCCAAACTTGCTGGCATATTGAGTGTAGCACCTTAACAGCATCATCTTTTAAAATTTTAAATAGTTCAGCTGGAATACCATCACTTCCACTGGCCTTGTTATTTGCAGTGCTTTCTAAGGCCCATTTGACTTCACTCTCCAGGATGTCTGGCTCAAGGTCAGCAACCACACTACCTGGGGTGTACGAGACATCCATATCCTTCTGGTATAATTCCTCTGTGTATTCTTGCCACCTCTTCTTGATGTTTTCTGCTTCTGTTAGGTCCTTACCACTTTTGTCCTTTATTATGGTAATCTTTGTACGAAATGTTCCTTTCATATTTCCGATTTTCTTGAACAGATCTCTGGTTCCTCCCATTCTGTTGTTTTCCTCTATTTCTTTGGATTGCTCATTTAAGAAGGCCTTCTTTTCTCTCCTTGCTATTCTTTGGAAATCTGCATTCAATTTCCTGTATCTTTCACTATCTCCCTCGCATTTTGCTTGTCTTCTCTCCCCTGCTATTTGTAAGGCCTCGTTGGACAGCCACTTTGCTTTCTTGTATTTCCTTTTCATTGGGATGGTTTTAGTTGCTGCCCCCTGTATAATGTTGCGAGCCTCCATCCATAGTTCTTCAGGCACTCTGTCCAGCAAATCTAAATCCTTAAACCTGTTGTTGTTTAGTCGGGGTCACCAGATGTTGGGTTGGAAATAACTGGCAGCAGAGTCGAGGGTGTCCATGTGGGAGGCGTCACAAGCTTGAGACTAGGAGCCTGTCCCTTTTATTGTATATTGGGCTCTATTGCACCATATATGCTAGGTGCTGATTGGATGCAGTAGGTTACGTGTACAAACATACATTTACAGTTTACATGCATACATACGCATCGATAGATACAGAGAGAGAGAGCACAAGAACATGACAACCTAAGATAACAACCTAAGATAGATAGGGATGTCTTACGCAGGGATTATAAGAGTGCACTTAACATTCTTCTAGTCTGTGGTAATAAACATGGGAAGTTTATAGTTAGATTAGAGGGTCATGACATCAGCTAAGCTTAGGATCTATCCGTACCAGCGCACCATGCCAGGGTCGAACAGGCAAGGCACAAAGTGTGAGCTTTTGCAGCGCCTCTGAGATATGCAGCAAGGGAACAGACAGACACACGCAAAAAAGGGGGGGGGAAGAATCCCTTTCTTGGCATACACAGGGATCCAGAAAACCCACTCTACACCTCACTTCCACTGTGTATTGATAAGGGATTTGGTTTAGATTGTATCTTACCGGCCCAGTAGTTTTTCCTACTTTCTTCAGTTTAAGCTTGAATTTTGCTATAAGAATTGAATTTTTGCTATAAGAAGCTGATGATCTGAGCCACAGTCAGCTCCAGGTCTTGTTTTTGCTGACTGTATAGAGCTTCCCCATCTTTGGCTGCAGAGAATATAATCAATCTGATTTCGATGCTGCCCATCTGGTGATGTCCATGTGTAGAGTCGTCTCTTGTGTTGTTGGAAAAGAGTGTTTGTGATGACCAGCTTGTTCTCTTGGCAGAACTCTATTAGCCTTTGCCCTGCTTCATTTTGAACTCCAAGGCCAAACTTGCCAGTTGTTCCTTTTATCTCATGACTCCCTACTTTAGCATTCCAATCCCCTATAATGAGAAGAACATCCTTCTTTGGTGTCATTTCTATAAGGTCTTGTAAGTCTTCATAGAATTGGTCAATTTCAGTTTCTTCAGCACCAGTAGTTGGTGCATAAACTTGGATTACTGTGATTGGCAGGTTAAGAAGCAGTAAAAAGCTGACTGTGGCCCTTCCACAAGTGTAGCCTAGTCAAGCACAGGCATGGAAGTTGCCAAAGATGCTTAGGGAACTGGACAGCTGTTATACAGCAGTCTTCCTTCTATTAGGTAGTGCTGCTAATGACTCTCTCTGCGCTTCTCTCCACAGAGTCCATGGGAGGCTCATCCATCTCTTTGCCCGTGGCATCGAACAGGCACCCTGTAGGCTTCCTGCTGATCCCAGAGAGGGTCAAAGCTAAATGACAGCGCAGCCTGTGACTTCTGCTAAGAATCTACAAGGCCATGAACAATGAGGAGCCACTGCCTAAGCATTGTTGGGGAATAAATTCCAGACTGGTATCTCAGGACCTGTGAGTAACAGTGCAGCTCCAGAGAAACTGTAACCAGACACTGCTGCTCCACGTTCAGATTTGCAGAAGTGCCACCTCACACCTACCATTTTAGGGTGCTGACCCTGGAGAGGAACAGCCCATGGTGCTCTGCCTGCTGTGCAGATACCAAACCCCAGTGTCCTTCTGGTCCTCATCACACTGGAAATCAGTTGGCAGAATAATTGAATATCTAGCTCAGCAGTGCAGAACCTCTGACTTGTGGGCCAAATTTAGTCTGCCAGGCTACTTCCCCCAAACCACCCCTCCCTGCTCATTTGTTCATAGACAGAAGTGGTTTTTGAGTCCCCCCTCAAGCCACTTGAAATAAATGCAAGGACCACGGTCTCCTTGTAACAACTTCCATTTACATACCAGCATCATATATAAAACTGAGAAGCAGTTTGAACAGGAATGTAACAAGTAATGCAGCAAAAGCAGAGCTAGTGCAATTGAAAGAGCAGCTTGTGTAGCTGGAACAGAGGGCAAGGGTGCTGCCTCCTGCCCCACCACAGACTTCCCCCATAGAAAGAAGCAGAGGTTGAAATGGGACACCTGGCCCAGCTGCAGCCAGCAGTCTAAGAAGGAGCGAAACTAAAGAGGCAGAGCCCACAGTAGAGAAGATGACAAGGCCCACACCTAAGCGCAGTGGATGCTGGAGGAGTGCACTGGTGTCCAGGGCCAGCAGGTGGTCCTAGGACAAAACCACCGCTTTTCAGGTGTAGGCAGCAGGAGCTGGGGCAGAGATCCCTTGGCCCAGCCTGGTCAGCTTGGCTTCTGCAGCGAAGAGCAGCTGTCACCCCTTCATACAAGCTACCCAGTTGGAGGTCACAGCTTGTGAGGATTGACCCAGCGGTAGGTGCCTTCATACTGGAACCCCACCTTCTTCATCAGCTCATCTGCCTCTGCGGGGCCACGGCTAGAAAGGAAAAAGGCTCCCCGTTAGTAATTCTGGTTGCAGCCAATAGTGAATCCATCTGAATGCTTTAGACTCTGTGGATATGAGCTGAATTTGTAATGTAAAAGTTTTTCTAAGTTGGTTTTGATGCTGTATGGATGAATGCATACAAGACTTAACATATACAGTGGTACCGCCGGTTGCGGACGGGATCCATTCCAGAGGTCCGGCCGGATCCCGAGGTTTTCACAACTGGAGAGACTGCTTCTGCACAAGCACGTGGGGCAAAAACCCAGAAATATACTTCTGGGTTTGCCACTTACGTATCCCGAAGTTTACGCAACCAGAGGGATACATAAGCAGAGGTACGACTGTATGCATGTATCTGTCTTGGAAGACACTTTGTGTTTGGTAGTTGTTTTTACAATTTTCAATGAAGTTGGTTTAAAAAAAAGTAATGCTGGATGCAGTTGTTTCCTACTTAAGGCTTTTTACATCTATAGGCCAAATGCAATTGTCTCCATCCCTGAAACAGCATAGCAGCAGCATTGATTATGATCAAAAGCTGACCAGAATCCTTTCCCCCCCCTCCCATTTTCAGACATTTATGTATTGTATATAAGTACTAAATACTACCCCCCTTTGCTGATTTCTGGGTATCATACTCACTTAAATTAGCACCCCACATCAACTATAAACATGCACTCAAAACACAGGTAAGTGTAGAAGTGCAGATGGCAGCTCCCTTTCCCAAAGCCAGGATGCCTGGAATTCTGCCATTGTCTCTACCATTGGACCAGCTCTCCTCCCAAGCCACTGTGCAGTTCCCACCATCTGGGTATCACTGGGGATCCAAGAAAGTTCACCATGCATTACAATAATCACATTGGAGAATATATTTTCCGCTCAGTTCTGCTCAATTTGTAGGGTGGACAGTACCACCAAGGCCACTCGCAGAGCCCCCGCCCCCCACTACCCAAAGCCCAGTAAGCAAGGAAAGCCTGCTGGGGGTGCAAAAGCGAGGGGAGAAGAAATAAATGGACAGGAGGGAATGGTGGGGGTTCCCCACTCTTCATTTATTTATTCCTCCTCCCGTGTAAAGTTGTGGTAGTGTAAGTAAAGTGAATGTAAGTCGCAGGCCCACTGTTTCTATTAACCAAATAAAAAATTAATTTGGTCAAATCTTAACACAAACTGGATTCATTTTAATCAAGTCCATATATAATAAAAAAGCATATAAAAACACAAGCTCTGAGACCCTTAACACAATTTGAAAAATTTATTCCACATAATGGGTAGAGGGGAGAAACGATTAGTTTCTAAATAGTACCTTATATTGCTTAATGTAACTTAAAGACCTATGGAACCTCTTAAAAAGATGGGGGAACTATATATTGGCACACAAATTCTTTCCAAGGATTGGAATAAAATATGGGTGTTGTGACCCATATTGTGAGGGATATCACACTCCATGCAAATGTCAAAAATGTTTTGTTTTGTGTTACCTGATGGTTGGAGGCGTTGCAATAAGCTTGGTGCATTTATGTTGGAAATGTAAATTGATGCAAGGTTTTTGGAATTTAATTTTGACAGAAATGATTAATATTACTAACAAAACTATTGTTCTCCAAAAGTAACATTACTGAATATTTTTTATGATACTGATGTAGATATATTGTCAAAAGAATTGGTCTTCTATGTTGTTGGCAGCTCGAATAATAATTGCAACTCAACGGAAAACAGTCCCAGACCTTACACTGGATTCTGCTTTCACTCATTCTGGAATGTGGCCATAATGGAGGAAATTATCCATCACTTCAGATTTCAGCAGGGAATAGAACCTCCAGACACTTTAAATATGATTTTGCCTTCTATACAGTAAAAACATGGTTTTCAAGATGACCCTCATCACAAACCTGGCAAATCTGGAACTAGATTGGTAACACTAATAGTTTTCATTTAGACTCTGTTATCTTAACCCAGAATGTGCAACTGTCCTCATTCTACATATCTATTATATAGTTTTGTTCTCCATGTGTTAATTTTCACATGTTGTTACAATTGCTCTGTCTGTTTTATATACATGTAAGACAAAGGTTTTTTTAATTATTATTTTTTTACCAAAAAAGAGAGAAAGCCTGAGGGCCATGGCCAAGCCCATTAAGGAGGAGGGGGCAGGAAAGGGGTTTAGGGGGCCCATATGCAGTGTTCAAAACACCCATTGTTCTAGGCACATTTTGCAACAGGGAATTTCGTTAGCAGTTTCTGAGCTCTGGGCGCAGTACTGTGCCTGAGATTTCAGATTAAAACTGCAGAGTGGAAGGAAAGGAGGACCTTTTCTGCCTCCCCACTTCCAGCTACTCTCTGAAGACTGGAGAGGACACCCTGTGAGGGGGGTGGGCAGGGGAAGGACTAGACCATGTAAAACATGAACACAATATTTTAGCTGCAGTTCATTCATTTTCAGCTTTGAATTCTTGTTATAAAGAAAAAAATGTGCCTAGGCATTCCGTTGTTGCGCCCATAACCGAGGTTTAAGGTGCCATTTCACTCCCAGCCTTCATGTCTGAGTTTCTAACACTGCCCTTATGCACATGTTGACAGCCATCACCAAGATCTCCCCTTGAAACCTCAGAGTGATGGGCCAACCATAGAGCCTGTTTTAAAAGAAGCAACTGCCATGCGTATTTAAGCTCACCCCTCTCTCTCTTCCAAACTCACCTGCCGTAGCAATAGGGAATTGGTTTGGTTTTCTCTGCCTCAGTCTTATGGAGCAGCGGAGTGAAAATTCGCCAGGCCTCACGCAGCTCATCACTGTGGGGAGGAGGAAAGTGCGGGGTTGGGTTACTGAACTCTGAAGAAGTCATCTACCTTAAACTGCAGTAGTAGTTCAAATGTTTTTCAGTCATCATGTCTTGTGGCAGAGGTGGGAAACCCGGTCCATGGGCCTCATTAGATCTGGCAGGGGTCCTCATTTGGCACATGAGGTCCTCTTACTCAAACCATTCTCACTTGTCCCACATATGTAATGTCAGCTGTGAGGCAGATAAAGGCGCAGCTGCGAACAGAGCTCAAAGTGGACTCCTGCTGATTCCTTAGCAAGTCGTGCCTGCAGACAGCAAGTCCCACTGTGCCTGTTTGCAAATGGACAAGACAGAGGGGAAATGCCCATTTGCACCTGTGGATCGAATGCAAAGTGTGCCTGCCAGCAGACAAAGCAGGGCTCCCTGGATCCCCCCAATATTTTATTCAAGGTGGTACCCCTGGGTGCCAGCATGTACCTGCGCACAAAATGCATCTGACTCCCACAGAAAACATCCAAGATGAGGCGCTCATAAGCATCTGGGAGCTTCACATCCTGTAGAAAGGAGACATGAGCAAGAGGTTGAATGTGCTGTGTACCTCGGTGTACCTCCATTTTTTGAGAGGGTGCCTTCTATTCCTTGTAACTGTCACTGGAAGAAAGAATTTGAGAAGCAGGCAGGACACCTCCTGAGCAGAACACTGCAATGCTAAGAAGCCTGGGAATCTAAAGTGCTGATCCCATATGTCTGTCTTCAACATAGTGGCTGCCACACAAAGCAATAGACTTGCATGTCTGAAAATGTGCCAGCAAGGGTCTCACTTTCCAGAAGGTGGGGAGGGTGGGTGACAACCGCACCCCTCAAGCCTCCAGACCCTTGTGGTCCCTGACAAGCTGAGCACTTCTACCCCTCCACCGCCACTACTGCTCATCTCCTCCTGCTACCAATCCACACACTGTCATGCTTCTGCTCAAAATAAAGAAACAAAATTCCGCAAGGTCTCCAATAGGTCTGCCATGCACCTTTTTAACAACTGGAAAGGAAGCCTCTTTTACAAAATTGTTATTACTCAAGCACAGAATTTGGGAGTTTCCTTAGCCTATAAAGAGAGAAACTCTTGGTACCTTGTAGCGGTTGCCATAGGTGAGGTCCAGCTCAGATTCTTCTGGGTTGAAGAACATGCCCGGCTTCTTGGTCATCATCTTGGTATAGACGGCCTCATTGGGCTGAACACGAATCACCAGTTCATTGCGCTTGCACTGGCGCTGGAAGATGTCGCCCGGCACCTCCCGGAATTGCAGCCGCACCTCAGCCTTGCGCTCATTCAGCGCCTTGCCGCAGCGCAAGACAAATGGTACTCCTGGGAGAAGCAGGTTCAAGAGGGAAAGAGACAAGTTGGGGCTCTGATCCCTGTTATCTCCCCCACCAGTAGGCCTGGCGCCCCAAATCAAGGATGTCCAGGCGTTGGTCTTTTACCCCTCCCTCTTTCCCTCCCTCCTCCTGTACCTACCATCCCACCGTTCGTTGTCCACGTAGAGGACAGCGGCAGCAAAGGTAGGGGTGGTGGAGCCCGCTGGGACTGTGGGGTCATCCAGGTAGCCCTTCTGAGCCTCCCCTTTGCCAGAGGGATCTCCCACATACTGACCAAGCACCACATTCTCAGGCTTCACCTCCGAGATACACTTTAAAACCTTCACCTGGCAGAAAGACATGAACATGGTCTGAGAGCCTCACAAACTACCAAAAGTGATCTGAAAAAGGTGGTGTGCGTGTGTGTGTGCGTGCGCGTGTGTGACTGTGGGGACTCAAAGCTAAGAACTCAGTATTAACATAAACTGCTTACTTCTGGGCAATTTCAAGATTACAAGTTTCAGAATTAATCTCCTACATGGAAATGGCAGATGTTAATGTGCCACACACATTTCTCCAGTGGGCACTGGGTTCCTGTGGCATGTACACATGGCAAGACACATGTGCACCAACCATTCATGACTGAGTCCCTTGCGTGAGCACCATTTCCCACCTATAGGTGACAACCACACAGAAAATTAATCTTGGCTGAAAATGCTCTTCTGAGTACCAGGAAAGGATAGAAATCCTGTGCCCCAAAATAACTAGCCTAGTCTGACAGCCAAGGGTGCTCAGCCACTATGGGGCACCAGCGTCTCCACTCAGGGCTTGTGAGCAACACCTTTTCTATTTTGTTTTCTTCTTGTGATCTAAGAGGATTTATATACCACTTCAACCTCATCATCAATGACCCATCATCAATAAACAGTTTAAAAACCAATACAGTATACATGTCTGAGTAGGCTTGCCTAAGCAGAGAAGTTTATAGTAAGTGTCAAAAACAGCACAACCCAAAGGCCTGCCTAATGTTAATTCTGAAGAGAGTGGACCTTCCCAAGGCAAGCGGGCAATTCATTTTCAGTTGGAAGTGAAGGAAGACAGACACAGAAATAGTAACTTGCTCAAGGTCATTCAGATCAGAAGTGCTGGGTCCAAATTCTAGTTCCCATCTAAGACTCAGTCCTAGACATGCTCCTACCTTTTCATCACGAACATCATTGGAGTTGGTAGAGGTTGGTTTCTCCATGGCAACCAGGCAAAGCATCTGGAGCAAATGATTCTGCATTACATCCCTGCAGAGGTGGCAGAAGGAATCAGTATAAAGCTACAGGAACAGTACTGAAATCACCAGTCATGCCCCTCTCTCAGTCATCACCATCCCTATGCGCTTCCTGCTTCTGTTTCTGGTGGCCTGGTGCAGCCTAACTGTGAGGTTTCCTTGTATATCTGCACACAAGCAGCGTCTTGAAAGCAAATGGGGTGACTGGAACTGGGGCCCAGACAAGCATGAGGATCAGCAGAAAAACCCATGTGGCTGTCCTCTGCAGCAAGGCAGTCTGCACAATAAATTTGACAGGAGCACAAAAATCATAGAAAGCTGGGTTAGGTGGAGAATTTCAAAGCCAAACTATATTTTATCTGGGCAGATATGGGGTTTCTGCTTCATCTGTCATCTGGGTGAATTACAACTCTGTGGAATTTTAGTGCCACATCTGTGGATCACTGTAGTGGTTTGCACACCTCAAACACACCAAGTAAATGATTCTACACCCTCCCTCGCCCTGTCCCCCCACTCTCTCACCGGATAATACCAAACTCATCAAAGTAGCCACCCCGTCCCTCAGTGCCAAATGGCTCTTTGAAGGTCAGAATGACACAGGCAATGTTGTCACGGTTCCAGATGGGGCTGAAGATCCGGTTTCCAAATCTGCAAATGAAGGGGGAAATGACCTGAGACTCAGGCTGAGGCTGCAGGGCAGAGATGCCCCAGTGAGCAGCAGAACAGAGGGGCTCCACCAAACACTACTCCAATGGAGACCATACCCTGTCCCTAATCCACTTGAGAAGGTGCTTTATTGGCAGAAATTTGAAGAGACTTATGAAGCACATGGGTAGAACCAAGCCTGAAGGCATTTGTCAGAGGACTGAACAAAAAGTGCCTGCTTGAGCCCAGGTAGTTGCTGCCGAGGTCCCATGTACACCCACTGCCACAGCCTTTGAAAGCTGTCCCCCAAATTCCTTGTTTTACCTGAGCACCATCAGGTTTTGCACCATCTCCTTGCCCAGGTAGTGGTCAATGCGGTATATCTGGTCTTCACTGAAAAGTGCGGAGATGTGATTCGACAACTTGTCAGAGCTTTCCAAGTCCTTGCCAAAAGGCTTCTCCACAATGACACGGTTCCAGCCCCTGGAGAATTGGGAAGTAGAAGATGGCAAAGGCCAGTTTTAAATGTGGGGTGTTACAAGGTAGTGTGGGGGTGTGAATCTAAGTGAGTCCTAGAGCCCTCTCCTCATACTGCACATGCACATACCCCCCCGAAAAGATATGTGAATCAAGCAGATTTTCATAGGTGTGAATTATTTTTCTTTGCAATATTTATTCCATTTTTACCGGCCTTCATGAGGTTCAAGGTGTTTTGCAGAGCTCTGAAATCCTACACCAGGATAACCACAAGTCTTGCTCAGCTCTTCTCCAGTTTCCAAGGTCACCAGTCACAGCTGATGCATTTTTAGCCATACATTTTCAATCCATTTCCCCCCACCAGCTTATTTCCTCCTGCCAAATGTTTTCATTAGTTTTCAATATAGCAAAATACAGATTCAACCAACATAACTTGTATAACCAATGGGTAAGGAATGTATGCACATTTTACAGTACTCCTCCAGTTTATTTAAAAATAAACATTAAAAGCACAGAATCTCCAGATATCACAGCCCATTTCAGTGATGTGTTCAACAGTTCTGCCTTTAGCAGTTCTGCACAGCAGGCCTTCCACCACCAATTCTCAAACTGTCACTTTGAGATGGTTTACAAATTGGTTTTGAGGCACATGAATATCAGCTCCCAGGAGTGGCTTCCTTGTAAGTATACTGGCCAGTACCATAAGCTGGGAGTTCGGCAGCTCCAAGACATGCCCCTCTGTTTCTTTCCAGAGTGCACTTCTTCCATGTTACACAAGCTGCTCAGTGCATGTGAGGGATCTGCATTCACACGGATCAGGTATAAATCAGCTCTGAATGAACTGGTTTGGGGGTTCCAGCTTCAGCTCCTGGGAAGATGACAAGCTAACCTGATTGCTCTGACCTCCTTCCTCCCCATTTTAGCAACTTGAAGCCATCCAAGAGCAATTAATTACTCCAATAACTAAAAGCATAAGAGCAAAAGAAAACTGCTGATAAGCTACTACTTTGAAGTGAAAGACAGAGCTATAAATCTACCTACAGAGGAAGAAAAACAAGCTTCTAGAATGGCTTCAAAGTCATCTTACTCCTCAAAAGAAGACTGTGAATCTCAATAGGGGATTTTAAAGCAATTGATTATATTTAGAACTCAGTGAGAATGGATATAGGGCTAATCTTCTAATTAGCTTTAAGTCAAGTTTTATGATTGAGTATTGCTGTATCAGAAAACTTAACAAAGATATTACATGCATGGAATAATAAAGAAATGAGATATAGGTTTTATTTCCTTTTATAAAATACTTTACTGATAACCCTGAAGCATGGCAACTACTGAAATCACAGACTGGACTTTGACAAACTGATCCATCCTGGAGGGGAGAGGAGTGAGTTGGGATTTTGCTTTGTAGCCATTTCTCTTCTTCTGTAATTCTTATATAATGGAAATAAATAAAACTATTTTTATCTGGTTTTTTTTTAAAGAAGAAGAATGACCTGGTTCAAAACAAAGGACAGGCTGGAAGTTCTGGCTCTTGCTCAAGAGAGTAAGCGAAGCACCTCAAAAGAAGAAAGAGTCATAGAAGCCAACGGCATCCTTTGGGCAGCGATGCCAATGAATCAGAGGCCGGGGACCAGCACGCTCTACACTACACTGAATGAAGGGCTGGGGATGGCAGGCTTGCATGTTATCTCCTGCCCTGGATGTACATACTGAGGCCAGGAACGGCTCACACCTTCCATGACAGCAACTCTTGCCTCGTCTTCATCGAAGCTGGACTGACATTTAGGGCTATTTTTACATGCATCACGTGATGGCAAACTTGGAGCTTGCCACTGACTGTGTGCTCAAGAGGGAACAAGCCACAGCCAGTTGCTGTTTCCTGGGGACTACCTGTGCTAGTAAACCAGTGGCAGAGGTAGCAGATTCCGGAAGCACTCTCTTCATCCCACTGCCACCATCTGTGCCATGAAGATCACTGCTGTGCTCACTCCTTGCTCTTTTAATTACAGTGGTACCTCGGGTTACATGCGCTTCAGGTTACAGACTCCGCTAACCCAGAAATAGTACCTCGGGTTAAGAACTTTGCTTCAGGGTGAGAACAGAAATCGCGCGGCAGCAGGAGGAGGCCCCATTAGCTAAAGTGGTGCTTCAGGTTAAGAACAGTTTCAGGTTAAGAACGGGCCTCCGGAACGAATTAAGTATGTAACCAGAGGTACCACTATCTGTTCTTGCTATTAGTGTATGTGAGTTTATGCATGCAAAGAAAACGGACAAGAAAGGGTTAATTCAGGTGTGTTTGTCCTGCACCTTCAGCTGCTCCTGAGTGAGCAAACTTGTGTGAGTGAGTCAGAGAGTGACCAAGCAGAAAATGAAGTAAAAAGACCCTTGTGTTTCTAGAAAGGTAGCCCCCGCCCTTCGGCTAGAACCTAACGTGCTGGACTGCTGCAGGGAGCAAGTGTTGCTGGAAAGACCTTTTTTTACTTTTGCCATAGGCTGTCTGTTGGGAATTAACAGCATAGTAGGATTACTATACGCTACAACTGGATGTAACTGCTAAGCTGAGGAACTCCATTATACCTGTCCGTTAAAGAACTGACCCTACCCAAATTGTCCAACGTTTTTCTTTGACACCTCCATTCTGGGTTTTCCATTTGCATAATCTGGTGGCATGTCATTGGGTACTCTGCACATGCCCCAACACTCGCTCTCCCTACCTGCCCACCTGCCACCCCACGTAACAGGATCAGGAGAGCCAGCAGAAGGCTTTTCCCACATGACTGGAAGGGGCCCCCTGCAGACGGCCACCAAGGGAGGGAGAACTCCAGCCAGACTCGGCCTCCTCTGCCTGAGCAAACTTGCCCCAGTGCCCTCCTGCTAGCCCTGCCCCCACCCTGGCTCCCTGCCAGGCCCCAAGTCTTACACAGTGCTCATGCAGCTCTCCCGGATGTTGCCGGTGACGTCTGCATAGACGCTTGGCGGAAGGGCCAGGTAGAAGAGGCGGTTTGCCTTCTGGCCATTGTGAAGGCTGTTCAGGTGAGCATTCAGAGCTTGGAAAGAGGCCCGGTCGTCATACTTTCCTGAGACATAGGAGTTGCGGGCAAAGAAGTCGTTTAATTTCTCTTCTTCTTCAGGGGTGGCCTGGAATGATATAAAGATCTGTTATGCTGCAAGGAGGAGGGCTGCCTGTACACCCCCAATCTTTACGTCCTAAGAATGTTTCAAATTGCCCAAGACAGGAGCCGTTTCCCACCAGCCAGCCAGGCAGAAGAGATCAGCTTATTAGCAATCACTCCTAGCGGCAAATGCAACAAACTTAAGCATGTGAACAAGTCCTGTGGGCTGAGGAGGCAGCAGGTGAGGAGGAAAGTCTCACCTTGAGGTGTGGCTGGCTCTGTTTGCGGATGTCGGCAACAGTGAGCTGGGACCGGGCATAGCCCACCACGTAAGTGTCATCAGGAAGCAGCCCATCGCGGTACAGCCACCTGCATGGGAAATCAGAACAGTCCCAGTTCAAGCGGGCAGCCACATGGCAGAAGGAAGGCAAAGCCTCAGGGGCAGTGAACTTACCAGACGGTTGGATAGATCTTCTTCTTGGCTAGATCACCCTGCAATTATGAAACAGAGGGGGGGGGGAGTCATCATTATCACAGAAAGCATAAGATAAAGAATGTGTGCTGAGGCAAAGGCCGAGGGGTGGCATGTATGGGGTGGAACTCAAGTGACTCAGAACAGAAAAGTCCCTGTTTAAATCCCTGCTTCCAAAGAGCCAGCCTGCTCTTTTGAGCTGGGCTGAGACTCCAAGAGAGAGAGAGGAACAGCCTTCCTTCCAAATCCCCATGCACACGACCACTGGTCTAACTGAAGTATATGGTCATGTAGACACACTGATAATAATCACCAATTAATTCCTGCTGGTATATCTGTGGTCATCAGTCAATAACTGAGGAAAGAAGAGTTAACCAGCCGTAAGATGCAGGCTCCTCCTGCCTTTCCTAAATCACAGGAAGGAGAGGACTCCAGTCTTGCACTGCGGTTAGCGCAGGATGCACTGCACCACCACACTGCAATCTCCCATAGTTCCCTGCTCCCAAAGCACTGGCACTGGGGTTGGCAAGGGGAAGGACGAAAGGCAGCCCATCTCTGCCCTCGCATCTTTTCTGAAGACCTGACCACACTTTATAGAACCAGATTTGGGGGACATTCAGGAAGTATAGGAGGTTTGCACCAAAAGCTACAGCTTGGCCTTCCACTGCCAAACCCCTCCCTGACACGGGTGCTCACTCCTTCCTCCAGCCTGAGCTCCTCCCTGTGCCTGGCAGTGCCACGCTGCATGAAACACCCCTGGCAGTCGCCTTTGTCCTTCCATCACATGGCAGGCAGCAAGCTTTGTTACCATTGGCAGAAAGCCCGGCTGCAAACCTGCCTAGTCATGCAGCATTAGCCCAACGGGTGCCCATGCCTGTGGGCTTTTGGTCCAGCCCCTCATGTTTGAGGAGCATGTTTGAGTCAGCAGCCGATCAGCTATCTGGTTGCTAAGCAGCAGAACACCCTGCGTGCCACCTCAAAGACTAACACCTTTATGCAGGGCGAGGCCCCGTGGACACAGAGTACACATGTTCCACGGAGCCTCTTTCAAAAGACTCACCCTGTACATCCAATCAGGTCAGACGTGTCCAATGAAGGGAACTGTAGTCCATCAAAGGCTACACCAGAGTAAATCTGTCAGTCTTTAAGGGGCCACAAGAGAAACTTGGAGTTTTTTCTGCTACCAGAGATGAACACTTGCTCACATTCATCCACTATGAATCTTGCACCTCCTCCGCTCCCCCTTTTTCTTCATTCTACTGTTAAAATGTCACAGATGATTTATTTGTTTCAGGGATTTTATATGCCACCCTTCAGAATATTTATCCCAAGGTGCTAGGAGGAGGAAGCAATTCTGTTTTCCAGGTCAGAAAATAGTGAAAAGTTCTGTGACATATCCCAGCAACACCCCCCCCAAAAAAACAACAACAACAAAATCCCCTGGAACAACCCAAAATGCAACTCAGATTACCAGGATCATAATGTTTCCGGGAAAGAGAAAGGCATGAAACCTGGTGTTGAGCGTAAGAGGCTATGGCCTGCACGTGGTCCAAGGAGGAAACACCTGGCTCCTCCTCCAATCTGCCCAGGAGGTCCTCTGAGGTGGCCACTGTTGAGGCTGTGAAGATTTACGGCATTCTTGGTGGTGGCCTTTAAAGCCTGGCCTTTAAAGATCAAATTTTAAAAACTGGGTTGTATTCAACTAAGTTTTACTCAGAGTTGATCTATTAAAATTAATGACCCTAACTTAGTCAAATTTATTACTTTCAATGGGCCTACTCTGAGTAAAACTTACCTGACTGCACTCTTTCTATTCAGGAAGGCTTTTGTCCTCCAAGATGGTTTGAATTTCTGCTGCTGTACTGTTTGATTTTGCTGGTAGCTAACATAAATGCTGGGACACGGGTGGCGTTGTGGATTAAACCACAGAGCCTAGGACTTGCCAATCAGAAGGTTGGCAGTTCGAATCCCCGCAACAGGGTGAGCTCCCATTGCTCGGTCCCTGCTCCTGCCAACCTAGCAGTTCGAAAGCACGTCAAAGTGCAAATAGATAAATAGGCAGGAAGGTAAACGGCGTTTCCGTGTGCTGCTCTGGTTCGCCAGAAGCGGCTTAGTCATGCTGGCCACATGACCCGGAAGCTGTACGCCGGCTCCCTTGGCCAGTAAAGCGAGATGAGCACCGCAACCCCAGAGTCGTCTGCAACTGGACCTAATGGACAGGGGTCCCTTTACCTTTAACATAAATGCCAAGCATTTTTTTTTTTAAAAAAAACCCTAATATTTTATTAATGCTTTTATTGATTTTTTTTATGTGAATCGCTTTGAGAGATTTGTATTAGCCTGATAAGCATTAGGAATAAATATATAACCAATAAAAACAATTAAATAGGTCTGTTGCCCATTATGTGCCCTCCTAAGAGATTTTCAAGGGTTCTCTAGAGATTGATTTTTATAAATCCAGGTGCCTTCTGACCCAGAAACTCCCCTCCTAAACCCAGATGTCCTTATTCAGAGGGGAGGGGAATGCTGAAATGTTGTTTCAACAAGCTGCATGGCAGGGCCAGCCGCACCCCCAAACTCTTTTTGCTCTATTGTGTGCACAACCTTTTAATCTCTCACTGTACAGGAGTCCAAGCCCGCCCTCATCTTTCAGCAAGAGGACTATGGCTTTCTCCTGCCCTGAAAAGAGGTTTGCCTGTTGCAAAACACAAAACCTTTGTGAGGAGCCCTGGGGCGGCTCCCTGGGCATGTTGGGCATGTCAGCAAAGGTCTGGGCGCCCAGCCCTGCCTCCAGGCATCAAACCAGCATTCCTGGCTTCTCTGTTCTTCAGCTCAATAAGCACGAGCAGAAGTGTGTGAGAAAAGAAAGGTTCCTCAATGAAATTGCCAGGTGGCACAGAATAAGCCACATCTCTGCCCATCCCAAAAGGTTTTCCAGTCCCAGAGGTGGGGTAGGCATCCTTTGTGCCCCCCAGTCCTGATTTAACATTTTAATGCATTTATTTTCAAGTATTTCTATATACTGCTTTTCATCAGAAAAGATTGCAAAGCAGCTTACAAAGATCTGGCTGTAGAAAGCTCTGCAGCACTGGGCAACGTCTGCCACACCACCAGGTTTAGAATAAAGAACTGGATGACCTTGTGCCCGCTTGCTTACTTAGTCCGAGGCCACCTCAGCTCCTGGCAACCAGCACCCCCTGGCCAACCCCAGAGGCACCATTTGCCTGAAGAACGTGTAGCCAGGGCTGCTGCTGCAACAAAGAGACGCGGTCTTCAAAATTCACCATTCACCAGGCACGTTCCACACCTGCTCAAACATGAGCAAGCCAAGATTTCTGGCTGCTTGCTTTGTACCTGAGCTAGTCTGTGAGAAGTGGAGAAACTTCTCTCAGTTTTCCTGGCCTGAGCCCTGCAGAGCTTGCATCAGAAAGACTGTCTGGGCTGCTTGGGCATTGGGTGACAAGCAGAGGAGGTGGATGTGAAACTCTGAGGGAGCCGCCTCCCCGCCCACCCACCAGAGCCGCCTGGTGGGAGCAAAGAGGAGCTGTGCGCTTAGGATTATTAGGGCAGGCAAGAGGGAACCCATGGTGGCAAAGGGAACCGCTGTACCTCCCCACAGTGGTGGAGGGTGCGCTGTGGTTCCCCGCAGCAGCAGAGGGCTTTGCCATGCCTCCCTGCAGCGGCAGAGGGTGTGTCACGCTTCCCTGCAGCAGCCAGACTAATTGCATATTAGTTCGTGCTTTTGGGGGGAAAGAAAGAAAGCACTGCTGCATTGGAGATGGCAATTAGCCATTCTTTTTTTGAGCCTGTAGCCCAGGTTCCAGGAGTATTTTGGCTCCTAGTTTTTATACCTGAGTTTGTAACACTGTGGACATGAGAGGGCATCAGAGGTGGGAGGGACAGAGGCTGGGGCTGCCACAACACACCTGACCACCATTCGAGTCTCCCCTGGGTGCCATGGTGTACTGGTTGGAAACCACTGAAGTAGGTTAGCAGTGCTTAGCAGCAGTGGCGTAGCGTGGGGGGTGCCAGGGGTGCGAGCCGCACCGGGCGCAACATTTGGGGGGGCGCAAGTCCAGAGGGAAGGGACAAGCAATCGAGGCTTGGTTGGGGGGAGGGATCGTCGTCTCCGTTTGGCTGGCCCCCCTCGAGGAAGCGGGAGGGAAAAGAGCCGCGCAGCAGCAGCAGGGAGGAGGAGGTGGAGCAGCAAAGCCGGGAGGAGAGCGGGCCCGTCCAGGAGGAGGTGCGATGCTCGGGACCGATCGGGGCTCCGGTTCGACAGGCGCCGGCGGCCGGCTACAGCCTGCCGGCCCGCGTCTTCCTTCCCCCTCGGAGAACTCAGCGGAGAAGGGCAAAACTAGTTTGAGTTGGTTCTGCGGAGTCTCTTTGGCTCTGGCGCCCCCCCTACCGCTTGTCTCCCTCCTGCCATACCAGTCCCAGGGGGCACCGACCCCCCACATTGACCCTAACTTCCATGTGGTTTGCTCCTGAGTAGCCTCTGGTTGGGCAGAAGAGCTTGTCCACCTGGAAAGGCAGCCCACCTAGGAGAAAGAAAACTCTTATCCTAAACATCTGCTGCCTTGGGAGAGATCTCCCAGTGGTGGAGTTTCCTTCCTTGGAGGTTTTTAAACAGGTCGGTTGGCCACCTGTCATGAATGCTTTAGCTGAGATTCCTGCATTGAGGGGGTTGGGCTAGATGACCCTTGGGTCCCTTCCAGCTCTGTGATTCTATGAGAGAAGAAAAGGCTCAGGAGTAAACACTACACAAATACCGAGTGGAGTCCCCAACATGGTTGGATGGCACCTGGAACACCTTCATCAGTGAGGCCGAGAGGGGGGCTGTCATCTGGGCAGCAGTCAGTGGCGTAGCGTGGGGGGTGCATGCAGGGGGTGCCGGCCGCATCGGGCGCAACATCTGGGGGTTAGGGTTAGGGGGCGCAAATCCACGAGTTAGGGGGCGCAAATTACTTTCCTTGCCCCGGGTGCTGACAACCCACGCTACGCCACTGCTTAGCAGTAACAGATCGCCCCATCAACAGTACAATACAGACTCCTCTCCCCCCTCCCCCGCCGTGGATCCCCAAACATCTATCCCCAGACCTTTCTTGAGCCACATGGCTTCTTTTCGTTTTGGCCTCAAAGTACAATGCCCCACTGCTGCTGCTACAAGTGCCAGTGACCTACAGAAGCCCTCGCTTTCCCTGTATCCACCCAGGGCTAGAAGCTCCTTATCTAATGCAAACACTACTAAGTCAACTACCTGCTGTGACCTGGGCCAAAAAGGTGTGAAACATCCAGGACACATGAGGTTTGCAACTGGATGGAGTGTGGGCACACAACTTTCTTTCTATGTGTACTTGTTGCTACACAGGTCAGGTGATCTGTTTATTGCCTTTGCTAAGAACCTCCTGAGCTGGTGCCAGGAGCTTAGCCTGCAAGTCTCCCTGCCTCTCCCTTGTGAGCCACCTGCTAGGGCTGCCAGCTCTAATCAGCTTAATTTCTACTTAAGAGGTGGAGCCGGTTCTAATGTGCAGCTCTGCAAATTGAATGCACACTTGCTTATTTCATTATTTATTTGCTATCTGGTTCTCATTTCTTACCAGTGTTGAGAATACAGTGGTACCTTGGGTTAAGAACTTAATTCGTTCCGGAGGTCCGTTCTTAACTTGAAACTGTTCTTAACCTGAAGCACCACTTTAGCTAATGGGACCTCCTGCTGCTGACATGCTGACGGAGCACAATTTCTGTTCTCATCCTGAAGCAAAGTTCTTAACCAGAGGTACTATTTCTGGGTTAGCGGAGTCTGTAACCTGAAGCGTTTGTAACCTGAAGCGTATGTAACCCGAGGTACCACTGTACCCTGATATTCTGCCATCAGCTTTGGCTGGTGGCCCAGATGCATACCTTTCTGGACAGGGATAGCCCGGGTTCTGCTGTCTATGCTCTGGTAAACTCTAGGTTAGATTACTGCAATTTGTTATACATGGGGCTGCCTCAGAAGACAGTTCGGAAACTTCAGCTGGTGCGGAATTAAGTGTCCAGTTTGCTTACTGGGGCAAGGCAGTTCAAGCATATCACACCAATCCTGGCCCAGATGCACTGGCTGCCCATTAGTTTCTGGGCCTATTTCAAAGTGCTGGTTTTGACCTTTAAAAGCCCTTCAACAGCTCAG
The DNA here is from genome assembly GCF_965153285.1 of Podarcis tiliguerta. NCBI lineage: Eukaryota > Metazoa > Chordata > Lepidosauria > Squamata > Lacertidae > Podarcis > Podarcis tiliguerta. The sequence goes on from NC_139550.1 coordinate 38,802,009, forward strand.
GACCACAATACCTCAAGAACTGCCTCTCCCCCTATGAACTGACCCAGACCCAGCAATCGTCAATTGAGGCCCTTCTCTGTGTGGCTCCTTCATGAAAAGTCTGGAGGGTGGCAACGTGAGAACAGGCCTTTTCTGTGGTGGCTCCCCACTTGTGGGGTGCCCTCCCTAAGGAGGCCCACCTGGCACCTTTGTCACATATCTTTAGGCACAAGGCGAAAACATTCCTCTTCTCCCAGTCCTTTGGCTAATCTATGGCCTCTTAAATGTTTTTTGGGGGAGGGGGGATTATTGGGCTTTTCGTTTAGTTGTTATTATGTAGTGTGTTCTGTATTTTATGTTGTAAACAGTCCTGTGATTGCCTCATGAAGGGCAGTATAAAAATTTAATAAAGAAATAATACAAGAAATCAACACAGAAGGATTTCTCCCTCTAACAATGAGTCTTAGTTTTGGATGATTAGACTGTAGGTGCCTGTCTCATACATCGATATTTCTTAACAGACAGCTATGTTATGCTTTAGGTAATATGCAAATTTAATTATTATTTAATTGACTAAACAAAGAGACACTTGATCAACTAAAAATTTGTTAAAGCTGCTAACAGGCTTAGTGGTTACAAGTTACAGACATCAAATCTGCAATTCTCATCTAATTCCGTTTCCAGGCCTCAGCTTTCTCACCTGAAGCACTTATAAAAACCTTGTTCACCATTCTTTCCCTGTCCTTAACCTTAAAAGCAAAGCCCAGCTACCGTTTGATCCCCCCCCCCCCGTGTTGCCGGACTGCAATACTCATTTCCTTGGCTTCCAGCGGTGCTGACAGAGACTAGTGGGAGTTGGTGACCCAGAGCTAGAAGCTCCAGGTGAGTCCCCTCTGCTTTAAAGTCTAGAGAGGGAAAGAATAATCTTGGTGAGTATTTAGACAGGCTACTTACTGTAGAGGTTGTGTATGGTGTGGAACCCTCACTTTTGTGCCACAAAGCCTGATCCTGTCACAGGCATTTAGAACTGGCTTGGTATTCCAACCAATACACAGTATACACACCAATACACTTTGGCTGCAATCCTAACCACACTTTCCACAGAGCAACCCCCATTTAATTCAAGAGGTTTTGCTTTTGAATCGACACAGGAGGTGTAAGCTACCAGAACACAGCAACTCCAGGGAGGAAAGGTAGTAGCAAGCAATACTTCCTTGTACATTTTATTCTTCCCTGCAGTTCAGGGCTTCTGCTCTGCATTGGCAGGTCCAGTTCAAGCCCTGGCATCTCCAGGCAAGGCTGGCAGAGGCCCCCACCTTCAACCCTGCAGAGTTGCTGCGAGTTAGTGTAGAGATAGACAAGGATGAGTCAGAAGGAACCAATGATGTGATTCAGTACAGGGCAGCCTCCTATTTGCCCGGTAATCTCCCTTGGTTAATTGCATGGGCACTGCCTTGCACAATGGCCTAAAAGATCTCAGTCATTCACAGTTCTTCTTGAGGTGATATATACCTGTGTCTAAAGTACACCACTTCACGAGGCAAGGTGAAGCAGCAACCTTGCGGGTGCCCCCACCCACGCCCCCTGCTGCCTCCGCTACTGCCATTGGCGCTGAGTTCCATTGAGATCCTATGAGATCACTGTTATCTTTCATTTCTACAGCACTTTGTGTTTTTAAGGGGGAGGGATATCCAAGTGGTTTACAACCTACATTAAAGCATCAAATAAAACAATCCAGAATAAAACATCACTGAAGAAAGTCTGAAACACCTTAAAAGCCCCACAATTAACGGAAAACTAAAATATTATTGTAAGATTTCAAAACAAAACATTACTAAAGGAAGTCAAATACGAAGTGCACATTTAAAACAGCATAATTATCAAGAGAATAAAATAGTATAATAAGCATAGAACATATCTGCTGCTGTCGCTGCCCATCTTGTCAGCTGTGGAAGCTCAGGCTGGATGTCCTGGGTCTGCTCCAAGAGGCAGCCAAGATGGTCTCTGGCCTCTTCAGAAGCCTCCGCTTTTGTGGCGAAGTCAGTCTGGGCCACATGGGAAAAGGCCTGCAAGGCAGAGGGCAGGTCTTCCCAGACTCACAGCCAAGGCGGTCTGGCTGAAATCTCACAAGCCCTTGTCAGAACCCATGGTCATCACCTCTGCGCAACCGAGATAAGGCATGCTGCAGCAGGAGGAGCACATCCCGCTTTGACTCAGGTAGCGCTTCAGACGGCAGAACACCAGGAAGAACTGAGCTCCACAAACCTGCATTTAGAAAACTATGTCATAGTCTTGTCTTCTCCCGGAAGCACTAATTTTCTCTACGTAGGGACTGTATGTGAGTACGCGTGTACAGTTTGTGTAGTATATGCACCCCTCTCAACCATCTATATGTTTACTACCTCACTGGGAACTAAGGCAAAATCCTTGCTATGAATGGCAGCAGCAGGACAAGAGCCCTTAAAAACATGACGTGCTTTATCACACTGTCATTTCCTGTGACTAAGATTCTGAGCGGCAGTTGCTGTTTAGATGCAATTCTAATCTCCCAATCCTGCTAGTCTTTACAAATTAGTAGTGACCAAAAGGCAAGGCCTCATTTTTCCAAAACACCTGTTGTTTGTTGGCGATCATTCCTTTGAATCAGCTAGCTAGTTGCCCGCAATAGCCTTAACACCGCTGGGGAAAGCTGGCATCTGGAACTACCCTAACTAACACTCGGGTGCATCCAGATGGTTCAGTCTTGGGGAGTGAGTGTGCCAAATATGTGCTTTCAGACCAAACACCGGCTTGCTGCTCAACCACATGCCTGACAGGAACAGGCTAGACTGGCCACGTTGTGTCTACGGTCCACAAGGCTAACAACAGAGGTGTCCTGGTAGAAACCGTTTCTGTTTTCCCCAAGAATGCTGTCTGTCCTTTCAATTATATATCATGGCTCCAAACTGGTAGCGTTTTCATTCACTGAGAATAAGCAACAAAGGAAGACTGCTACCTCCCCACATACCAGAAGGCTCGCTTCCCTCTTTTACCTACGGAGAGCACCACACCTTGTTCCCCAGTGACTCAGCAAAAGCTGGAGCTTCTCCTTTTGCTAAAGTTGTGCTCCCTGCGCCTTGAGCACTCAGACGGCTCCTTCTCTCTCCTGTGTGATGAACTGCAACCGTGCAGAAGGCGGCCCAAGTGGTCTTAGGCCAACCCACTCCAGAATGGAAAACAGGAAAGAGACTCAAAGAACAGAGATCCAAGAAAAAAGCAGAAGGAAATCATTTTGGCAGCACCATGCAATTCACCAAAGTACAGGCATGATTTGTACTTATGGCGGAAGGCTCCAAAATGCCATGAATGTGCCTGAGGCCAGAAAAAGCACAGGCACCTTTATTTTAACCAGAAGAAATATAAAAGAGATGCAGTCATACCTCGGGTTAAAGTAGATTCAGGTTGAGCGTTTTCAGGTTGTGTTCCGTGGCGACCCAGAAGTAATGGAACGGGTTACTTCCGGGTTTCGCCGCTTGTGCATGTGCAGACGCTCAAAATGTCACGCGCATGCGCAGATGTGGGTTGCATTCTGCTCAGGATGCTAACGGGGCTCCGGAACGGATTCCGTTCGCATCCAGAGGTACCACTGTACCACTGTGGGTCTTACGACTGCATCTTTCATCCTCCAACCATTCCCATTTAGCATCACTCCCTCTCATCTTTGGACAGTCCTCTTCATTAAACAGTTATAATGTAACACATTTGTGAATTAAATGCCCTTAAACATGGGCAGAGTGCATTTCCTGCTGCTGAACTGCTGAGGAAATGCAGCCTATTCCAATGGAACTGAAGACTGGGGCTTCATTCCAGGGTAGACAGAGGGCTCCTTTAAACCTCTGTGCCTCTCTTTGTAAACTGAAAGGGTCCACATCTCCCTTGCCACTATTCCCAGAACAAAAAAGACCTTTAACAGCAACTAACAAGTATAGCTTATGTTGGTATTCCTGACAGTACCCTTATGACAGCACCCCATTATCTTGCTGCACCCACTCATTTTCATATTTATTTATTTCATATTTTTAAAGAAAAAAATCAAAGTGGTTTACAGTATATTGTGTGTGTGTCATCTTGAACATGAAAGGAAACAAAGACACAAGGTGGGCTATGACTCAGGAGTAGCAACGTAAGAACCACCTGCGGAATCAGGCCAATGGCCTGTGCAGTCCAGCCTCCTCTTCACTCGGGGCAGCCAGATGCTGTGGGAAGCCGCAAGCAGGATCCAAGCAAAAGAGCAACTCTCCTCCTGCGCCTTCCAGAAGCCGGCATTCGGAAGCTCATTGCCATCAATAGCCTAACTGGTCTAATCTTCTTTCCAAGCCATCTAAGCTGGTGGCCATCACTGCCTCTTATGGGAGTCGAAGTTAAAGTGAAACTATGAAAAGAAGCACTTCCTTTTTTTCTGTCCTGGATCTTCCAACATTCAGCTTCGCTGGACGTCCCCAAGTCTAGTGTTATGAGAGAAGGAGAAAAACTTTTCTCCTTTTCCCCTTTCTCCGAGCTACACATAATTTTATGAACTTCTTACTTCCCTTTTGTCTAAACTAAGAAGCCCCAAATGTTGTAACCTTTCCTCAGAGAGGAGTTGCTCCAGCCCTTTGATCATTTTGATTGCTCTTTTCTGAACCTTTTCCAGCTCCACTATATCCCTTTTTTGCTGAAGCAACCAGGACAATACACAGTATTTCAAATGTGGTCACACGACAAAGTATATTTACAGGGATTAAGTTTTGTGAGTGTAGTAGGTTTGATTCTCACTGCAATTGCTCCCCAGCAAAACAATCCCTTGCATAGGCAGGGAATATTTTGCAATCATAGCAAGGGGACAGAATGGTGAACAAGCCAATGGTGAGGAGCCAAACCACTTTAGGCTGATCTTTCCAAGCACTGGATTACCAACACATTGCTAAATCCATGCAATGCCAGGATTAGCCACCTACCCCTTCAAGCATGCTCACAAACTCCAGAAGGGATGCTGATTACACACCACACGGTAATTGCTGTGCAGAGTTATACAACAGCTTCCCAGCGCAAGGAGGCACTTATACAAGGGGCAGGAAGAGAAGCCAGTGGCTGCTTCAGGGCAGCGTGACTGAAGCACCTGTTTTTGGTATTTGGGCCACACCAGCATCCTGTCACCAGGCACAAACCTTGTGTGGCTGTGAGTCACAGCTCTGGAAGGGAAGATGCTAGACTGGGTCAAAAGGGGGTGGGGGAGGAGAGCAAAGTGGGACCACAGCAGAGCCACTGCTGTGATGGGAAACAGCTGGTGGCTCAGTGGTGGAGTGATGAAAAATGCAAGAGATGACCCTCTGGAGTTCCAGGCTGATCCAACAGACTAAGGAAACGTGAATGTTCCTAACACAATCCAGTTCCCTTTTCAACAGAAAGCTTCTACTGAGGCATAGTAACACACGGCATGGGATTTGGGATTCCCACCCACTGAAAAAAATCATCTGTGTCAAATTCTGCCCCCATAATATGTGGGTTCAATTAATGAAATGATTTTAGAATGTTGTATCATTTTACTGTTGTTAGCCCGGCTTCAGCTGGGGAGGGCAGGATATAAATAAAATTATTATTATTATTTATTATTATTATTACTGATGTAATTGGGTGGTGCCAGCAAGAAAATGTGCAACATTATGATGTCAGAACAGAAGACATTTTTAGGTCACACAAAATTTCTCCCCAACCTGAAAGTTTTGAGGAAGAAAAAAGAAGAGGGGATGAAGAAACAGATGCCTGTATTGTGACGTAAACACTTGCATCCTGCTTTTAAACACTAGTTAGAATAAAAGTTAAGTTACATTCTGTGGCAACTTTTTCTCAGTGCTGGAGTACCCTCCATCCCTATTGGTTTTAATAGTCTACTGATTTATTTCTATAGTTTTAACCTCAAAGTTCTATTGAGCTACCTCAGGCTCCTTTAGAAGGAAGGTGAGATACAAATTTAATGAATGAATGAATAGCTTAGAGTGCTATAAACAAAAAAGCCTCTCAAATACAATTATAACAATACATTATTTCTTTATCATTATGTTCCTCCAAGAAGTGCAAGGTGGTCACATTGCTCCCCCCTCCCCTTATGAAGACCAGTCACAGGATAGATTTGGGAAACCCACCTCCATGCCCTGGGCATATGGCCAATGGAATGGAGGGCCAGCCCCACTCACCTGTTCCATACCTGTGTGTACCTTTGCCATTTCCCATGCCCATTGCACAGCCATATAGCCATCTAGAGATCAGGCCGGCCACGCTGGAAAGTTTTGTCCCAGTTTTGGTTTTATTTATTTCATAAAATTTATATACTGCTAGATGACAAGAAAAGACCTCAAAATAGAAAGATCCTAAAACAGAAGGATGCCTACAGTATATATCAGGTCCGCAGTGGTCCAAAGGAACAAAACTCACCGAAGCCCCCAGGATGATGAAGATGTGGGTGTCTGACTTTTGGAAGTCATTCCCTTTGCACAGCTCTTCGCGAAGCATCCCACAGATGTCTGTCCGAGACAGCTTCTCCGGTGGTGGCTGATGATGGCTCATGGTGGCAGCCTTGTCTCCTGAGGAGAAAAGGTGTCTGTCAAAGGCGGCTCCTCCCCCCTTCTTCCTGACCCGATCCCCTCCGGCAGGTGTTGCTCAGGTGAGCAGTTCCTCCTCCACCCCTTTCCTGCCAAGGCACCCGTCTCAACGTGGCCCGAGCAGGGCTGCTTGGCGGGGGTGGCTCTGGGGCACTTCAGGCATTCTTCTCTCCCAATACAAGCACTGACAACAGACTTCCTCAATATCCACTTGGCTTCTCTCCCGCTACTCAGGTCCAAGACGATGAGCTGAAGACCAGAGCAGAAAAGTGCGCGGGGCCCAAGGGAAGAAGACCCACCAAGGGCTGCCAGGAAAACACGTGGGTCGCATCTCACGGCCTGCCAGCGCCTCGAACCCGGGAATCAGAGGCCGAGCGCATTCACACGGGCGGGGACGAGGGCGGCGGCTGGACTGCGCGCACCGCTCCCCGGAGAAAGCGGGCGGAGGCGGCGAAGCGGCTGCCAGACCCGGGCTGCCCGGGGGGGAGCCGCGCCGCGGCCGGGCGGGAGACCCCTCGGGGGTCGGGGGCTGCCTGCCCGCCTCGCTCCTCCGCGGCCTCCTCCCGACCCTCCGCCCGGCCCGGCCCGCGCCTCTCCCGCTCCGCCGCCATCGCGGCCCCCCGCCCGGCCCCCCGCCCGGCCCCCCGCTCCTACCTGCTCGCAGTGCCGGCGAAGCCCCGAGGCGCTCCTCGCTCACGCTGGCGCGGCTGCCCATGGCCCGCCCGCCCGGCCCGCCCTCGCCCCTCCCGGCCCGCCAGCGCCGCCCCTTTCTCCGGAAGGGAGAATCCGCCGCCGCTGGCCAGAAAGGGGGAAAGCCGAGGCGCAAACGCTGCGTCTCGACAGGGGCGGAGCAGATCAGTATTGATTTTTATTGATTTAGGGGAGCAGCTGCCCTCGCCCCCCCCCCCGCTACGCCCATGCATCTCTATACCGGCTGCTTGGCAGCCAGAAATCCCCTAACTCTACAAGTTGTTTGGCAGAAATTCTACAGGTTTTATTTCACCCTTGCAGCAAGAGTTGCACCTTTCCGTCGTACCAGAATCAGTGCTATTTTTGCAGAAAAAGAGGTGCTGGAACTCACCACGAACGCCTCTCCCTTTCTCTTAGAATAGCAATGGACCCACCTGAGAGATTCCGGAACCCACCTGAGAAGGGCCAGAAGGGAGTTCTAGCAAGTTTCCCCTGGGAAAAAGCCCTGCCAGAACTCAAAGCAGAGGAGCTGGGGCAGAAGGAAAAGGTTGCAGCCTTATCCTTTGAAAACACCCTGGCCTCCTTCCAGATACAGGCTGGTATTTTGACATACTTCCTGCTGATATGCACCTATGAGTTGAAATGCACATGGCACCCAGAGTCTAGCTGCTTGTTCATTTATTGTTTTCTTTTATATCCCACCTTTTCACTATAGAGCTCAAGGTGGCATACATGGCTTTTCCCCCTCCAACAATCCCGTGAGGTACATTAGGTGGAGAGATCAGGAGTGCCGACTTGGCCTGTGACCATGGGTGCCCGGGGCCGTGGGTGCCATGCATGGCCCTGGCACCTGAATTCATGGGGAATTTTGTGTTCAGGGGCCCAGGGAGTTCTCACCTATCTGAGAGAGATGCTAACTGGCCCACAATTAATCAGAAAGCTTCATAGCTGAGCAAGGAGCCTGAGTCTGCCTGGCCTACTGGGCCTGCCAATGGGCTCTGTATCCCTATATTGAGCTCCAAGTCATACAACTGAATTCATTAACAGAAGATGTGAACCACTAGGGATAAAAAGTTAAAATAACTACAAGATGATAGAACCATAGAATTTTAGAGTCTGAAGGGACCTTGGAAGTCATTGAGACGAAGGCCCTGCTCAGTACAGTTGTACCTTGGTTCTTGAACATAATGCGTTCCAGGAGTCCGTTTGACTCCCGGAACTGTTCGAAAACCAAGGCGTGGCTCCCAATTGGCTGCAGGAGTGTCCTGCAGCCAATCGGAAGCTGCGCTAGACATTCAGCTTCCGAAAATTGTTCGAAAACTGGAACACTCACTTCTGGGTTTTGATCGTTCGGGAGCCAAGGTGTTTGAGATCCAAGGTACAACTCTAGATTCAGGTAGGTAGCCGTGTTGGTCTGATGCAGTTGAAATAAATATTTTTTTTAAAAAATTATCTAGTAGCACCTTAGAGACCAACTAAGTTTGTTCTGGGTACAGTGTTACCTCGGGTTACATACGCTTCAAGATACAGACTCCGCTAACCCAGAAATATTACCTTGGGTTAAGAACTTTGCTTCAGGATGAGAACAGAAATCGTGTAGCAGTGGCGCAGCGGCAGCAGGAGGCCCCATTAGCTAAAGTGGTGCTTCAGGTTAAGAACAGTTTCAGATTAAGAACAGACCTCCGGAACAAATTAAGTTCTTAACCCGAGGTACTACTGTATAAGCTTTCATGGGCATGCACACTTCTTCAGGTATCTGAAGCTTATACCCAGAACAAACTTAGTTGGTCTCTAAGGTGCTACTGGACAATTTTTATTTTTAAGTTTTTAATTTCAGAGTACAACTGTATAAGAATCTTGTAACCACAGCATCCCTGGCAGATGGCCATCCCATTTTCACTGAAATACCTCCAGGTATTTCAAAGAGAGAGCCCACGACCTCTTTAGGTAGTCTGCTCCATGGATAAACAACTTTGACTATTAGGCAATTTCTCTTAATAGCCTAAATCTGCTTCCTTACAATTTTCATAGAATCATAGAATCATAGAATCATAGAGTTGGAAGAGACCACAAGGGTCATCGAGTCCAACCCCCTGCCAAGCAGGAAACACCATCAGAGCACTCCTGACATATGGTTGTCAAGCCTCTGCTTAAAGACCTCCAAAGAAGGAGACTCCACCACACTCCTTGGCAGCAAATTCCACTGTCGAACAGCTCTTACTGTCAGGAAGTTCTTCCTAATGTTTAGGTGGAATCTTCTTTCTTGTAGTTTGGATCCATTGCTCCGTGTCCGCTTCTCTGGAGCAGCAGAAAACAACCTTTCTCCCTCCTCTATGTGACATCCTTTTATATATTTGAACATGGCTATCATATCACCCCTTAACCTCCTCTTCTCCAGGCTAAACATGCCCAGCTCCCTTAGCCGATCCTCATAAGGCATTGTTTCCAGGCCTTTGACCATTTTGGTTGCCCTCCTCTGTACACGTTCTAGTTTGTCAGTGTCCTTCTTGAACTGTGGTGCCCAGAACTGGACACAGTACTCCAGGTGAGGTCTGACCAGAGCAGAATACAGTGGCACTATAACTTCCCTTGATCTAGATGCTATACTCCTATTGATGCAGCCCAGAATTGCATTGGCTTTTTTAGCTGCCGCGTCACACTGTTGGCTCATGTTAAGTTTGTGGTCAACCAAGACTCCTAGATCCTTTTCACATGCACTGCTCTCAAGCCAGGCGTCACCCATCCTGTATTTGTGCCTCTCATTTTTTTTGCCCAAGTGCAATACTTTACATTTCTCCCTGTTAAAATTCATCTTGTTTGTTTTGGCCCAGTTCTCTAATCTGTCAAGGTCGTTTTGAAGTGTGATCCTGTCTTCTGGGGTGTTAGCCACCCCTCCCAGTTTGGTGTCATCTGCAAATTTGATCAGGATGCCCTTGAGTCCATCATCCAAGTCGTTGATAAAGATGTTGAATAAGACCGGGCCCAAGACAGAACCCTGTGGCACCCCACTAGTCACTCTTCTCCAGGATGAAGAGGAACCATTGATGAGCACCCTTTGGGTCCGGTCAGTCAGCCAGTTACAAATCCACTGAGTGGTAGCATAGTCAAGACCGCATTTTACCAGCTTCTTTACAAGAATATCATGGGGCACCTTGTCAAATGCCTTGCTGAAATCAAGGTAGACTACATCCACTGCGTTCCCTTCATCTACCAGGCTTGTAATTCTGTCAAAAAATGAGATCAGGTTAGTCTGACATGACTTATTTTTCAGAAATCCATGCTGACTATTGGTGATCACAGCATTCCTTTCTAGGTGCTCACAGATTGTTTGCTTAATGATCTGCTCCAGAATCTTCCCTGGTATTGATGTTAGACTGACTGGGCGGTAATTATTTGGGTCCTCTCTTTTCCCCTTTTTGAAAATAGGGACAACATTTGCCCTCCTCCAGTCTGCCGGGACTTCGCCTGTTCTCCAGGAATTCTCAAAGATGACTGCCAGTGGTTCTGAGATCACATCTGCCAGTTCTTTTAATACTCTTGGATGCAGTTCATCTGGCCCTGGAGACTTGAATACATCTAAACTAGCCAAGTATTCTTGTACTATCTCCTTAGTTATTCTGGGCTGTGTTTCCTCTGCTGAATCATTTCCTCCAAGTTCTTCAGGTCGGGCATTGTTTTCTTTATCGGAGAAGACTGAGGCAAAGAAGGCATTGAGGAGTTCAGCCCTTTCTGTGTCCCCTGTTTGCATTTCACCATCTTCTCCTCTGAGTGACCCCACTGTTTCTTTGTTCTTCCTTTTGCTACGAACATACCCATAGAAGCCTTTTTTGTTGCTTTTAACCTCTCTAGCAAGCCTGAGTTCATTCTGTGCTTTAGCTTTTCTGACTTTGTGTCTACACGTGCTGGCTATTTGTTTGAATTCCTCTTTGGTGGTTTCCCCCCTTTTCCATTTTTTGTACACATCCTTTTTTAATCTTAACTCAGTTAAAAGTTCTTTAGATAGCCACCCTGGCTTCTTTAGGCACCTTCCATGTTTCCGTCTCATTGGTATTGCCTGAAGTTGTGCTTTTACTATCTCCCTCTTAACAAACTCCCAGCCATCATGAACTCCCTTTCCTTTTAGTATTACTGTCCATGGGATCTCACCTAGCACTTCCCTAAGTTTTATGAAGTCGGCTTTCTTAAAGTCAAGAAATTGAGTCCTAGTATGCTTGGCTGCTCCTTTCCGTTGTATAGTAAACTTCAGAAGAGCATGATCACTTGCGCCTAATGATCCTTCCACTTCTACCCCATTAACCAGGTCATCGACATTGGTTAGGACCAGATCTAAAATGGCTGTTCCTCTTGTTGCTTCTCCCACTTTCTGGACAATGAAGTTGTCTGCAAGGCCAGTGAGGAATCTGTTTGACCTTATGCTCTTGGCTGAGTTTGACCTCCAACAAATATCTGGGTAATTGAAGTCCCCCATTACTACTATCTCCCTTCCTTTTGCATGCTTGGCCATCTGTTCCAGGAAGGCATCATCTATGTCCTCCGTTTGGCTTGGGGATCTATAGTAAACTCCCACAATGAGGTCACTATTATTCTTCTCTCCCTTAATTTTGACCCAAATGCTCTCACTTTGGCTTTGAGGTTCTAGATCTTGGATCTCTTCACAGGTATACACATCCCTGACATATAACGCCACTCCTCCTCCTTTCTTGTCTGGTCTGTTTCTCTGAAATAGATTGTATCCCTCCATTTTTACATTCCAATCGTGGGACTTATCCCACCAGGTTTCAGTGATGCCTATTATGTCATATTTAGTTTGCTGTACCAAGAGCTCAAGCTCATCTTGTTTATTTCCCATGCTTTGTGCATTAGTGTACAGACACTGAAGTCCATTAGTCATTCCCCCGTGTCTCTTATTTAAGGATTTTTTCCTCCCACCACTAGGTCTGCTTGCTGTTTGCTCCATTTGGTCTATGACATTTGGATGATCATCTTCATCAATTAATAGACTCCTACCTTCAGGAGCACTGTCTCCCTCCCCCACATTAGTCAGTTTAAAGCCCTCCTGATGAGGTTTCTTAGTTTTTTGGCAAAAACATTCCTCCCAACCGTTGTGAGGTGCAGCCCATCGCTTGCCAGAAGTCCATCCTCAAGAAACTGCAGTCCGTGATCTAAGAATCCAAACCGTTCCTGTTTACACCATTTGCGAAGCCAGCTGTTTACTTCCACTATTTTCCTCTCTCTCCCTGGGCCACGTCGTTCAACTGGGAGGACAGATGAGATGACGATTTGTGCATTTAATTGCTTCAATTTCCTGCCCAGAGCCTCGTAGTCTTTTTTGATCTTCTGGAGGCTATTGCTTGCAGTGTCATTGGTTCCCACATGAACCAAGAGGAAGGGGTATTTGTCAGTGGGTTTTATGATTCCTTGCAGTCGTTCAGTTACATCTTGGATCTTAGCCCCGGGGAGACAGCACACTTCCCGAGACATCTTGTCAGGCCCACAGATCACTGCCTCTGTTCTCCTCAGTAGGGAATCCCCTATCACCACTACACGCCTCCTCTTAGGTTTGGTCGGGGTTCTTCTGTGAGCGGTCCGTTCCAAGGTCGCCTGCACATTCCCTGAGGACTGACTTTGCTGCTCATCTTCATATACCTGATCGACTGTAATGAGGGAGAGATCCTCAAATGGAGTCTGCTCTTCGTCTTCCATGCTAGGGGAGAGGACCTCAAAGCGATTGTGTATTTCTAGACAATCAGAGCGAACCCTGGGCCTCCTACTTCTTTGAGTCACGTTTCTCCACATATCGGGCTCCTGTGTTGGTGAACTAGCCTCCTTCTCAGGGGAGTCCCCTGTCTCCTCCTTGGTGGAGACGGTGTGCTCTGTTGCTTCCAAGAAGAGCTCCAGCTCTCTAATTCTTTGGAGCGTAGCTACACGTTCCTCCAGTTGCTGGACTTTGTCTTTTAGGAGGGCAATCAACATGCAATTGCTGCATGTAAAGCTGCCTGCAACCTTTGGCAAGATGGCAAACATTGCGCAGGAACCGCAGGCGACTGCAGCTGTTCCCTCCCCCTCCATCTTGAGAATGTGTCGTTGGGCTTGAGACTAGCTCCCCTAAATCTAAAAGATGGTTGAAATTGCGCGCGCCGACAGCTAATCCCACAGCTAATCACCTGCCTCAACAGAAACCCTGCCCCCTCTGACCTTTGACCAGGGAAAGCAGCTAATCAGCCACAAGAATCACACACACAAGAAACCCCTTTTGGCTCCTTCTTCAGCCGCTGCCCTGCAAACACTGCCCTGCAAACATTTTCTTCCATTTGCTCTAATCCTTCTCTCTGGAGCAACAGAGAACAACTCAACTTCGTTTTCTACATAAAAGCTATCTCTGAAGATAGCTACCACATCTCTCCTTAACCCACTGTTACAAGCTTTGGGTGTTAGGGTTTGTGGGTGCAAGGCACCCATAATTTTTAGAGTGAGTAAATGCTAGAAATTAATAAATGATTGAAGACTTCCGCTGGGTGCCAGATGAAATTTAGCCGTGTTAAAATGAAAGCTGAATCAGTTTCCTAGCCAGGAATCCAACTATGTTTGCTAAGGATTAAAGCCTTAATGTGCAAACTATTTTATTTAACCTTATAATAATACCCTTTTGAGATCACCGGATGTAATGTTTCTTGGCACTCTATAAGGAGTGGTGGGTGAATTTTGTATTTAGTGCAATACAGTATGTAGCATTTTTTAATCCCCATAGGAATGAATATGGGAAGAAGTAAAGGTAACAGAGACGTAATTGGGGTAGGATTTAAATATGTTGCCGGCCTGGAGGCATCCCAAATGTGTGAGGTATGCATGGGATAGGCCTTTTTACTTGGCATGATAATATATGCAGTTGGCTTACCTACCTAGCATTACATGTACACCAGACATGGCTGTATATATTTTAGTTGTGAGTTTGACCAGCTTGATCAGTGTGAATGAAAAATCTGTGCTTTTGGCTCTCCAACTGCTGTTGGACTCCCATCATCCCTTACCACAGGTGCTGGTTCTCCAGGCACCTGGGTTCTTGAGAACCTACAATATTTCCCATGAAGGGTCCAGGCACCCACAGATTGCGGCGGTGGGCACACAGTGTCACCATGCTGCATGGTGTGTGCATGTGACATCACATGCTGCGGGATGTGTTGACGTTGCACGCACACGCCCCACAACATGGTGGCGTCATGTGCACGCACCCCTGCGGCATACACAACCCCAGCATGCATGGTTGCAGAGCCAAGCCAGCACGCCTCTGCTGGCTGGGGCTGATGAAAGTTGTAGTTCATCGTCATTCCTGGACTCAACACAAGAATGCCCACATTTGTTGGAGTGCCTGTGGGTGGTTCTCTAGGAGGGTAATTCATAGTGGAGTGAAACAACAGTTTTGGATAAATTCCAAAATCCAGAGCAGAGCAATTATGTTTATTAGGCCAAGAGGAATGTCATAAAACAGTGAGCTAGCTGCTGAGTCTTTTCAGACCTAATAAATTATTTCACTTTCATCATGATGTCATTGTTTGCCATGTGTGGTGTTGAAGCCAGATTTCCTCAGGTGGTGCAGAGGCTGTGAACATATTACAATTTACTCTGGTCTGCTCCCATTGCATGTGCATGAAAAAGGTTGTGTAAAAAAGGTAGTGTAGAAAATTTTGCATAAAAAAGGTTGTGTAACAAGAAAAATGGAGATAGACATAAACACTTTCAGTTTCATTTCTCTCCAGTGAAAACACTTTCCTCCAAGCTACCCTTTGCCTCTGTTCTATCACTATCCCCTCATGGGAGGAGGGGCTCCCAATCCCCTGCTGTCAAGCTCAGAGTAACTGCTTTGTTAATCACCTAATACTGTACAGAGCTTTCCAAACTTTTAATGTTGGTGATGCACTTTTTAGACATGCATCATTTTGTGGCACAGTGATTCAGTTTTACTAGCAAACCGGAGGTTAAACTAACCCGTTTCCAGCCCCAGGAGGAGCACAGGGAGCATTCATGTGACACACCTACACACTGCACACCTACAGACTAACGTGTCACAACACAGTTTGGAAAGCTCTGTTCTATTTACTTTATCCTAAACCTGGGGAAAGGACTGTACAGTAGTTCAGTGGTAGAACATTAAAACCTATTAGGAAGTAAGAACACACAATTGGGATTCAATATGACCTTAACAGACTGGAGAACTAGACCCAAACTAACACAAGGAATTTCAATGTAAGGTTCTGCACTTAGGTAGGAAGAATCAGCTGCACAAATATAAGATGGGGCACACCTGGCTTGCCAGTAGTACATGTGATCTAGGGGTCTTAGTAGACCACAAGCTTAACATGAGTCAACAGTGTGGTGCAGCAACAGAAAAAGTGAATGCTATTCTAGGCTGCATCAACCAAAGTATAGTGTTCAGATCAAGGGAAGTAATAGTACCACTCTATTCTGCCATGGTCAGACCACACCTGGAATACTGTGTCCAGTTCTGGGCACCACAATTTAAGAATGATATAGTCAAGCTGGAACATGTGTAGAGGAGGGCAACGAGGATGATCAAGGGTCTGGAAACCAAGCCTTATGAGGAATGGTTGAGGGAGTTGGAGATATTTAGCCTGGACAAGAGGAGACTGAGATGAGATATAATAGCCATCTTCCAAAGATGGAACAAACTTGTTTTCTCCTGCTCCAGAGGGTAGGACTTGAACCACTGGCTTCAAGTTACAAGGAGATTCCGACTAAACACCAGGAAGAGCTTTCAGACAGTAAGAGCTGTTTGACATTGAACGAGACTCCCACAAGAGCTGATGGACTTTGCTTCCTTGGCATTTTTAAAGCAGAGGTTGGGTGGCCACCTGTCATGGATGCTTTAGTTGAGATTCCTGCATTGCAGGGGGTAGGACTAGATGACC
Source organism: Podarcis tiliguerta (assembly GCF_965153285.1). Lineage (NCBI taxonomy): Eukaryota > Metazoa > Chordata > Lepidosauria > Squamata > Lacertidae > Podarcis > Podarcis tiliguerta. The sequence continues at coordinate 38,818,219 of NC_139550.1, forward strand.
CTTGGGATCCCTTCCAACTCTACAGTTCTGATTCTATGAAATCAACAGGATTTTCCTTTGAGAAAACCTAGTTAGGATTGGGCTATAAAGCTGGAATCCTAAACTTGGGGAAAGGACTGTTCAGCACTTCAGTGGCAGAGCACCTTTTTTGCACACACAAAACCCCTGGTTCAATTTCCAGCATCTTCAGGTAGGTCTGGGATTGTTCCCCATCTGAAAATCTGGAGAGCTGTAGACAGGAGTGGTGGCCCAGTGGTCTGACTGGTATGTGGCAACTCTGATGCTCCTCACATGCTCACTAGGAAGCAATTGCGCAGCGAGACATCTGAATAAAACATGCTTAGGATTGCGCCGTAACAGCCCAGAGGTCTCACATGTTTGCTCAGAAATGCATCCGCGTTCAACGGGGCGTCTGATCCCCGAGTTGAGACGGCAGCCTAAGCGCGCCGGAAGTCCCCGGCAGGGCAGTCTCGCCTCGGAGGGCCTCCGCGCACGTCACTTCCGCCCCGCCTCCTTCTCCCGACATCCCTTTCGAAGAGGCAAAGCAAACGGCGAACCCGGAAGGAGGAAGCGGCGCCGGGACGGACGAACGAAGCGGGCTCCGAAGCTGAGGCGCGGCTCGTCCCCGCGCCCCCCTCCTCCGCCGCCCCGGGCTCGCGCCGCGGCTCAAGCCCCGGAGGGTGAACCCGGCCCCCGAAAGAGGCCCGAGGCCTCCGGTGGCCCCGGAGCGGGCGGGCGGGCGGCCTGCGGAGCCCCTGGCGGCGCCGGTCTCTCCTGCCCCCGCCCCCCGCCGCCCAGGCCGATCTCCCGGGAAGGACTTCAGGTCATCCAGCAAGCTTGGGGGCGAGGCGGAGACTTGAAGCCAGGTCTGCTGCGTCCCGCCCCCCCCTCCCCAGAACTGGGCGTGAACCATTCGCGCTCCCTCTTTGAAACGCAGGACTCCGATTTTCTCTCCCCCAGCTCCCCGCCTCTTGGTTAGGCGCTGAAAGGCTGCTTCTCTCTAGGACAGGAGATTTTGCCCTATTTCTAACTATGATAAGCCCAGGCCTGGGCAGCAACATTTTGCGGGTTGGTTTGATTAAATGCTGCTCTATTGCAAAATGAAAATAAAACAAATCTTTCCATATAGAATGCCATGATGTCAAAAAAGAAGTGTTCTAGCGTAGCCTTTTCCCTGGCATACTGATTTTCTGCGTGCAGGGAATGCTTTTGTTTGTTTGTTTGTATATATGGAGAAGCATTCAGTTGTATGTGCCTCCACCTACAATGTAAAGTGGAACAGCCCAAGTATAGGCAGCTTATCCCAACAGTTCTTTTATCTCCAGCTGATGACCTGTAGCTCAATAGATTTCTGTATTTGCTTTTTAAAGGTTTCCGTCTTGACCATTCTCTCCACTCCCCAGAACCTATCTGAATGAGTACAGCCCAAGGGGGCTGGAGTTGTGACATGGTACAACCAGGCGGATGCCCGGCTAATGACTGTGGCATGATGGGCGATGATTCCTCTCTGGGCAAGGCTGCCACCATTCACCTTCCAGCTGAGCTGGCAGGTCATGAGGTTGTGCAGCACTTTCTGGCTGAGAACAGAGATCTCAAAGGTGAGAACCTGGTGAACTGAGTTGGGCATGCAGCTCTGCGTAGAAAATGATCAGTTGGATTGTTGAAATGTTCACTTTTTTAATTCCAGCACTCAGTTTGAACTCAGTACATGATTTCCACCATGAGTGTTTCTGTGACTGGGTGCTGTCAGAGTAGGTGGCTCACTTGTTGTTGTTTAGTCGTTTAGTCGTGTCCGACTCATCATGACCCCCTGGACCAGAGCACGCCAGGCACTCCTGTCTTCCACTGCCTCCCACAGTTTGGTCAAATTCATGTTTGTAGCTTCGAGAACACTGTCCCACCATCTCGTCCTCTGTCGTCCCATTCTTCTTGTGCCCTCAATCTTTCCCAACATCAGGGTCTTTTCCAGGGAGTCTTCTCTTCTCATGAGGTGGCCAAAGTAATTCTAGTGAGGTGGCTCACTAGAATTGTTTAAATCAGAATTCTGCAACTTAGTGTCCTCCTGATACTTTGGACCCGAACGCCCATCATTCTTAACTATTGGCTATGCTGGCAAGGGCTAATGGGAGTTGTAATCCAGCTTCTCAAGGGTACCATGTTTGAAAACACTAGTTTAGATTGATCAGATTCTATATTCTCACTTTTGTTAACTTCAGTAGCGCCACATACATTTGTGAAGTAAAACTCTTGAAGTGGACTTAATGGGATTTGACTCCTGGGAGTGATGTGACGGGTTCAAACTGATATAGCTAAAGTTAGTTCAGCTTGTTTATTTCATTTCAATACTGGCCAGTAACCAAAATTCTCTGGGCTGTTTACAATAAAATATATACCATATTTTTCGCCCCATAGGATGCACTTTTCCCCCTCCAAAAATGAAGGGGAAATGTGTGTGCGTCCTATGGGGCGAATGCAGGCTTTCGCTGAAGCCTGGAGAGCGAGAGGGGTCGGTGTGCACCAACCCCTCTCGCTCTCCAGGCTTCGCGCAGATCTCCGCAAGCCGTGGGAGCCCGCGCCAGGCTCCCGCGGCTTGCAGAGAGTTGCCGGCATGCCGAAGGCTGGACGCGCTGAGCTGGGGCTGATGGGCGCATACTGGCTGGGGCTGATGGGAGTTAAGAGTCCAACAACACTCAGAGAGGGTACATATTCCCCATCCCTTCTCTGAGTAGTTCCTGTTTTTCCATGCCAGAAAAAGACTAATTCATGCATTTTGTTTTAAGGTCCAGGTTTAATTTCATTAGAGATTCCAAAAGGTCCTCCATCCCTAAAACCATTTTGGGATATGCAGGAATATCTTTGTAGCTCTTACTTTCCTAGCATGGGTGGTAAAATGTGGTAGAGAAGAGGTGTTTCAGCCACCTTTGGTAGAATTAGGGTCTATAGCGCAGGGACAAATGAGTAAAGTGGGTGGGTGTTGTTAAATCACAACTGATTTGCAGCTGGCAGTAGAAGTATATTAATGCTGATTTTGCTGTGGAACTGGCCTATGAAATACTGTTTATAAAAACAGAAAATAAAAAGCAAGCTAAAAGCAGTGGCTTTTGAATCTAAAGTAATTGGAATCTTGCATACCTAAATTACAGCTGTCTGTTCTTTTTTAATAATGTTTTTATTTATTTTCATGGTACGGAAGATAAATTTTCAGAAAACAATTGTTACAACAGTAAACAACAAATAACTTGTCCTGACAAAATTACAGACTTTAATCATGCCATGTGCTGAAGTTTCATTTGATTACTCTAAGAGATCACATCACATTTTTGCATGAGTGCTGGGTGGATTCCTGCCACAGTCTGAACAATTTATGTATTCAATAAATTCTAACCCTTCAGTTCAAAAATATCCTGAGCAAATTTACTTGAGACTGACTTCTTAGTTCTTAGAATGACAGAATAGGTTATTATATACTACTAAAACAGAGGACAGAGAATTCTAGGAGTGTAGACTCTTTTTGCAGAATGGAAGTAAGCAATGGCTTGGTTTACATGTAATGCTATGTAAGCCAAATCACAATTTAACACAAGTGAGCAAACTCTTCCACTGCTTTGCTCCTCCGTTATTTTGTTGATGCACTGCACCAAGCCATTGTTTGGCTTACTATATTTTCCAAACTTGGGCTCTTGGTTTAGCTTTCCCAAGCAAACCACAAGCTGTCAGCCAAATATGCAATTCTATGATTCTATGTTTCTAATCGTGGGAGAAACCTTAGCTTGGCTCACCTCAGCAGCAAAATGACCGGAGAGGAGTCATAGTCTGCAGGCCCTTGGCTTGCTTGCACAAAGCCATGGTGTGGCTCAGCATTGCAGGTGAACCAGGGCTTTGACAGAAGGCACACCCTTCCTTATGCATCTGCATTCAGTCCCATAAGCAGACGGAATGGAATGATTCCTTTCCTGGTGGAGAAGCAGGCACCTTGATCCCACAAACATCCCTTGTCTCTCTTCTGCTGGTAGAAGCTATCCGACAAAGCAACCACATGCTGCGGGAGCGCTACAAGGAGTTCCTGCAATTCCAGGCTTCTCACAAGGAGGAGAAGGAGTTCCTCATGCTCAAGTTCCAGGAAGCCCGACTTGTGGTGGAAAAGCTGCACTTGGAACGCACAGGGCTGAAAAAGCAGTTGGAGCAGGCTGACCAGGAACTGGAGCGACTGAAGGAGCAGCTGGTAAGAGGGAGGGCTGAAGTGTTGAGGTGGGGGGCTCCCTTCAATGCCTCTATCCCATGCTTCTGTCTAAGGGCAGCTCCTCTGACAAAGAAGCTGTGTGTGTTGACATCATGGACAGAGGAGAACCAGGAAAAGCAGTGAAACAATTTTAGTTATTTTATGTGTATCAGATTTTTTGCTTTCCTGCTCACAGACAGCATCTCAGCCATTTCCCAAAGAGAGAGAGACCTCTGGAGCACAAGAGGAGCCAGACACTGTAACCCTTACTCAAGGAGAAGCTGTACTTGCTCTGGTAAGGAGAAGCATTGTGTAGCTAGGTGAGTGGGTGTAAAGTCTGAGCTTGTCCCGAAGAAATAATACAAGTCACAGCTATCAAAGCTACACACACACACACACGTTCTTATCTTGTAGATTGTGCTGGGAGGGTTGGACATTGGATCACAATGGTTGATGTGTTGTAAATTATGCACTTTCCTCTCCCTTTTCCAGTTCCCTGAGATGCCACAACAGAAAAAGGAGAGGCTGGAGGAGGATTTGAAGGAGCTCCAGGAAGCCAACCAGGTCTTGCAGAAAGACAAGCTAGCATTGCAGGCTGAGATCTGTGCACTGCAACAAGCAGTGAAGGGCACCTCGCCCACAGAAAAGCCTGCAGTAAAGATGAAGGTGAGAGTTGGTGGGGGAAACAACAGAACATCTGAAAGGGTCACGGGTAGGCAATGGAGACAAAGCTCCTATGGAGTTTAGAATAGGGGTGTAACTGTTTGCCTGCAATCCTTCCGTTCTCACCTGCAACCCTGGCACCCCCTTCTTAGGGTCTTTCAACATTGAGAATTGGGCCGTTGAGGCTTAACAAAGATAGATTGAAAATAAATTTTATTTTATAAAAAGGAAATTTGCATACTTATTAATGTTGTTGAACAGAATCAATAAACAATATATTCATGGTAGGCTAAGTTTAAAGCCACTACAAATAGTAAGAACTATTTGTCTTCAAAAAGCATGCCTTGGAACACATGAAAAACCAGGCTGCAGTGCAACTGGTCAGCCTAATAGTGGAGGGAGAAAGATGTTTGGCTGAATGAAGGGAAGGGGATGATCTGGCTCAAGGGGTGGTCAGAGAAGGGAAAGGGATACTCGTGAGAGCTTTTAGAAAGGGAAGAGAAGGTTGTCAAGAGGAGGAAATGAGTTTGGACCGTGATTAAGTGAAGCTCTGGGGAAGTTTTTAAAGTATGAATTGAAAGTGGATGGGGGACTTTGGGGCAATGGCTGAGAGTAAAGATTCCATTCTTGCAGTGGGTGGCTATGGGAAGGAGAATATGAGATTCTGAGGAGAAAAAGCAACAGAAGAAGAAAAGAGTAGTGTAAGGGGACGAAGGAAAGTACAGTGGTACCTCGGTTTACAAACTTAATCCGTTCCGGACGTTCTTAAACCAAAACTGTTCTTAAACTGAGGCACGCTTTCCTTAATGAGACCGGCTGCTGCCAGTGCCCTTCCACCATTCGGCTTCCGTTCTTAGACCGAGATAAAGTTTTCAAACCAAGACACTATTTCCAGTTTTGCGGAGTTTGTAAACCAAATTGTTCTTAAACTGGACTGTTCTTAAACCGAGGTACCGCTGTAGATCTCTCCAAGAAACAGGGATCTGATTGGGCTCAAAAGCAGGAAATGGGAGAAGAGTAAAGAGTAAAGGTTTGGCCAGCTGATGGGCTTTCTGAGAGGAAGGGGAACAGTATTTGTCCTGAGTTCTGTGAGGTGGCTGCTTGATGTATTGGAGTTGAGGAAGGAGAAGGGCAGAGGAGAGTCTACAGGAGAGTTCCTGGACAGGAAAATGATGTCCCTTTGGGACCCAAAAGATTCCTTAGCAACAAGGAATCTTTTGGATCCCAAAGGGACATCCCAAAGGTGAAAAGCATTTCCTTTTAAAACTTGTTGGCCTTAAAAAAGAAGAAGCGTGGCAGTGATTGGGAGCGAAGAGTTTTTAAATGGTGATAACCAGGAAGTGGTCTTCCTAAACTTTAGAGAATTGGCTTCCAAAAATGCATCGTTCTTCTGCTGTGCCAAGGGAGGGAGAGATGGGTAGCATAGCTCTTGGGCTCTTCTGGCAGAAGCCTCAGGCTATTGAAACCTCTTGGTTTTAAATATTAATTAATTTTCCATATCACCCTTCATCTGACTATCACTGGACAGTTTACAATATAAGAACACAGAAATACCTTCAATAGTAACAAATAAACTACCCCCCCAGGTTAAAAGGCCTTGGATTTTTAATTTTCCAAAAGGAGAAGGCAAATGTTTTCGCCTGGTGCCAAAAGATATGTAACAAAAGTGACAGGTGAGCCTCCCTAGAGAGAGCATCCCACAAGCAGGAGCCACCACAGAAAAGGCCCATTTTTGTGTTGCTACCCTCAGGACCCCTCATGGAGGAGGCACATGAAGTTCATATGGGGAGAGTCAGTCCTTGAGGTCTTGCGGTCCTAAGCCATTTAAGGCTTTATAGGTCAAAAACAGCACTTTGAATTGGGCTCGGAAACTAATTGGCAGCCAGTGCAGTTGGGGCATGATTGGAGTTACCGTATTGGCCTGAATATAAGCCGCACCCGCAAATAAGCCACACCTTTAAAATTCAAGAAAAAAATAAAAAAGGCAATACCCAAATATAAGCCGCCCTCTTAAAATTCTGTAGGCACTCACATCTGTTCCGTTTTACCATATGTCTCTTTCAGCAGCCATATTATAAAAGCCAATTTTCATAAGGTCTCAAGTTTAAACCGCACTCTAACTTTTCATGGTTGGAAATTGAAAAAAAAAGTGTGGCTTATATTTGGGCCAATATGGTATATACTTAAACCTCCTTGCCCCAGTGAGCAACCTGGGTGCTGAATTCTACACCACTTGAAGTTTCCAAATTGTTTGCAGATTATCATAAACTCTAATAATCTAGTTTACTAGAGCAAGACAACCAAAGTTAGGATAGTGACCTGAAACACAGGCCCAAATGAGGGTCTGAGTGAGTGATTTGATGCAGGGAAATAGACTGGAAAACATCCATGTCCCTGCACTGACATCTGCATGCAGATCTAGCAATCATAAGAATCAGTATTTTCTGACAAACGGTAAGTCCAGTTGTGGCACAAACTTCTGCTGCCCCAGTGGGAATCCACAATTACCAAGCTCAAAGTCAGCGGTCAGCAAACTTTTTCAGCAGGGGGCCGGTCCACCATCCCTCAAACCTTGTGGGGGGCCGGGCTATACTTTGTGTGTGTGTGTGTGGGGGGAAATGAACTAATTCCTATTCCCCCAAGATACATTTTAAATAAAAGCACACATTCTACTCACGTAAAAGCACCAGGCAGGCCCCACAAATAACCCAGAGATGCATTTTAAATAAAAGCACACATTCTACTCACGTAAAAGCACCAGGCAGGCCCCACAAATAACCCAGAGATGCATTTTAAATAAAAGGACACATTCTACTCCTGTAAAAACACTGATTCTTGGACCGTCCATGGGCTGGACTTAGAAGGCGATTGGGCCGGATCCAGCCCCCAGGCCTTAGTTTGCCTACCCATGCTCTAAGTCCACGTGACGTCCTGACACAATGGATACAGCAGCAGAGAAGCTCCAGGACCACCCACAGTATAAGAACTGTGGCTACTTGTCCACTTGTTTAGTAATCAAACAGATGTCAGTTAGGCACATCCTCTCCTTCCACCAGCACTGTCCTGGTAGCGATGCAGGTGGGCCACCAGCTGAAGCTGATGGAAAGCCCTCTGCACCACTAAGCCCACCTGAGCCTCAGGCGACAGCAAAGGATCCAGAAGTACCCCCAAGCTGCATCCCTGCTCCTTCTGAGTGTGACCCCACCTCCCAGCCATCTGGTCTAGGGAACCGCCCTCTAACAGTGCCACAGTCTGATCTGGATTGAGCTTCAGTTTGATTAGCTATTGTGGGGTGAGAGAAGGAAGAATTGGCATTTTAGGTGATCATTTCTTGGCTTAACACTAACAGGAGTCTGGTGAAAAGTACAACTGATAAGGGAGGAAGGCAAAGGTTTACAGTGAAGGGGATGGCAATCAGTGCAGTTAGCAGGACATATTGCTTAAATATGCCTTGTGAGAGTTACAATAAAGGAATCTCTGTTCTTGTCTCTCCCAGCCAAAACAAAAAAATCCTTCTCAGATACAGGCTATCATTCTTAAAGCAAAATCTATGGGGTGTTCCATAACATATTGAATCTGGTAAAGATTAACTTATCTGGTTACCTTTCCAGGAGAATGGAGTTGCAGAAGAACAGCCTGTGGAATTGGAATCCTTGCAAGGCTCAGGGGCCAGGTAAGAGCCCCCTAGCATGGAGAAACCAAGAGAATGGTCCTTGGGAAGCCAGACCATATGTGCACCTATTTATTCTATGTTATCAAATTTATAATAACAGACTTATACACTGCCTTTTAGTCAAGTGGCCCAGGTAGTTACAATAAAATATTAAAAACATTACAAAATAACTAACACCGAAAAATAGCCAAAGGAGCACATTTGTAAGATCAGCATAATCTCATATGAACCCGAATAAAACAGATCAACAAACGTTTAAAAGTCTGGGGAAATAAAAAGGTGTTTCTGGCACTAGGCTAAGACAACAAGATAATGCCTGCCAGGCAAGCCTTTCTAGGGGCAGCGCCTCCAAAGCAGGCTGCCAGCCCAGGGTCTTTTCCCCAGTAAACACCTGTAATGTCTTAGAATGGTTGGGGGAACCTGGAGAGGGGCACCTGGTGATCTCATGGGATGCTCCTGTTTATATGCCTGGAGTTCATTTCAGGATGCTTCCAGGTTGCAGGCTTTTGTCTAGTGGTACACAGTACCCATTACTGACTGTTAGATAAGAAAAAATGAAAGCAAGCCAGCCCAGCTTTTTCACCAGGTACAGTGGAACCTTGTTGAATGTAATCCATCCTGGAGGATCGTTCAACTTCTGAAATGTTCAACAACTGAGGCACAATTGCTGGTCAGCAATTTCCTTTTAAAAAATGGAGAAACACGTCTTGGAAGCCATTCAACTTCCGAGGCGTGTTTGAAATCAAAGCGTTCACTTCCGGGTTGTCAGTGTTCAGGTTCCAAATTGTTCAGCTTCTGAAGCGTTCAGCAACTGACGTTCCACTATAGAATTAAGTCACCTAGGCAGTTCAGACTGAAACCCAGCATAGTTGTACTTTTGTACCAATAACCTATTGCAGAGCTTTCCAGACTTTTCATGCTGGTGACACACTTTTTAGACATGCATCATTTCGTGACACAGTAATTCAGTTTTACTAGCAAACCAGAGGTTAAACTAACCCCTTTCCAGCCCTGGGAGGAGCGTGGGGAACGCTTGTGTGACAGTGATCACAGTCGAATGTGATTGCCAGCCTTAGTCTCAGAAATCTCATTCTGCACAAAACTCTGGAGTTGTCAAAGCCAAGACTTAGTGGGCTGGTGTTCTGTGGCTAGAGATTTGAGAGTGTTTGCAACTGGCTGAGAGTTGATGCTGCAAATTAGGTTGTGTGGTGTGTGTTTTTTGCAAACTCACAGTGTATTACCTTTCTTTCTTTACAGAAATAGTTCTGGTCAGGACCAGGCTGAAGAGCTATGCAAGAGGCTGAAGGAGGTAGAGGATGAGTAAGTTCATGTTAATATGCTTATACTTTCTCAGGTATGTCCAGCCAGGCAGGCAGAATGTTGGAAGACATCTAGGGAGTGAAACTTACAAATGTTGGCAAGTAGTGTGTTTTGAGGAGGGGAGAGCCCATAAAGGAGATGTCCATGAATCCAGCTGTTAGTTAGTACAATGAGAGGAAGTCACAGCTGGGGCTATGCAAAAGTCATTTGGCAGGATTTGATCCAGGGAAGCCTCCTTCCACTTAAATGAGGCCAAGCGCCCGCCATTTATGTGGCCTGGTCCCTGAAGCAGGTGAGAGGAGTAACTCAATATTGGTTAATCCCTGCCATTTAAGGAGAATGGGCAAAATCCATGTGGCCAGGACATTGAGGATGGGATGGTAAAATGGTTACTTCTGAGCCAGAAGCCACAGCAAAGTTATTAGCAGTTACTGAGGTGGTAAACCTGCATTTGAGCTGCACCAGCTCACACTGCATGTATGGATTTCATATAATGAAATGCTCATTATATGAACCTACCGTCAGGAAGAGGACTTGGCTAGAATTTCTCTTTGTGATACATTATTTTCTCTGTGCTGTTCATTTATGGAGGAGTGTGCATTCTTGAGTCCCCACCTATAGTGTGAGGTGGTGCAAGCGAGACCCAGGATTATTACCTCAGTGAGGAAAATATTTTAGAGCAGGGCTGCTGGAATCTCTGGCCTCCCAGGGGTTGTTGGATTACAGTTCCCATCGTCCCTGATCATTGGCTTTGCTGGCTGGAGCTGTTGGGAGTCAAACAATACTTTGAGGGATAAAGGTTTCCCATCAGTGCTTCAGAGTGCGTGTGTATTAACAGAATCATCAGGTCATGACAGAATCCAGAATCATACTTTCCCCCTCCGCCCCAACCTTGTGTAAGGACTGTCAGTGGAAGCGTGAAGGACAATAGCAATTTAAGTCTTGGGGGCTGAAGATTGGCAGGTGAAAGGGTGGCAAATGTACAGTATTTGCAACACCCAAAGCAATGGAAGGTTTTGGAGGTGTTGAGGTGGATGCTACTATCCCTCAGAATAATGAGCATTATTGAGTAAATCCTAGGATGAATGTCCTATCCACAAACAACCCCTCCTCCCCCAGTGTAGCTTTGGTAGATCATAACTAGTATATTTTGGACAGGACATCAAGGGTTTGCTACTGAGTGATGGAACCTGTAGTGGCTAGGACTGAAGTAGAGTAGAGGACATGCTATCTTGTGAAGTTCAACAGCCGCACATTTTATCATTCCAACCCCCAGGAGTTCAGCCCTTCGTCAACAGCTGGCATCAGCCAGAGAGGAGCTCGTGCGTCTGGCAGCATGGGAGCATGAGACCCAGCAGCAGCTACAAACACTGAGCAAGCAGTTGGAGGTGAATTGTCACTCTAGTATGAAAATCTTGTTCCCACAAGCTTCAGAGGTTCCTGTCTGTCCCACTTCACAGGTACTGACTGACCTGTGATCTGTTTCCCACTCTCATTACAGCAGGCAGGGGAGGACAAGGCCTCAGTAAAGGCTCAGGTGACTTCCTTGTTGGGGGAGTTGCAGGAGAGCCAAAGTCGCCTGGAAACCTGCACACAGGAAAAGAAAGAGCTGGAGGAGAGGTGAGTCACGCAGGAGACTTGTGTGGTCAGGCTGTGTGGTTGGCAAGTGGCTGGAGGGAGGCCTTTTTGCCTGCAGTGATGCAGACATTATGAAACAATGAGCTGGGCCTGCTCTGTGGGACAGGGAGGTTGGCTCCACTGTCTTTCCCCTCCAAGCATACTGACCTCAAACTGGAAGAGATCATGTGACGTCCTTTGTGCAGCAGGGGTCTGGATGTGTCCTGTACCTGGCGCCCTAAATCTGGAGCAGCCACATTTGCTTGATTAGCTCATGCCTCTGTGAAAAACACTAGGTGTTTTGAATACCAAAATCAAGACCCAGTCTCAGAAAAATATAGGAGACAGCTTTGATCCATTAGAACTGGCAGTCCATTAGAGTGGAAGCCTTTTTTTTTCTTCCAGTGGTTAGGTGTCAAACCAAAAAGCAAGTTGGGAACTGCTGCTGGCCTTCCATGTGCTTTCTCACAGTGTATGGGATCACAAAAATAATGACAAAAAAATGTTGAAGAGCTGGGGATGCTTCTTTGATACTTTCACCTCTGTCACGTGCCTTGGTGAAGAGGTCGGCAGGTTGCTTCTTCAGGAATGCAAGCAGCTATGATGGAAAGGTCAGAGAGAACCCCACCCTCCGTTACATGCACATCCTCAACAGTGGCCCACTTTCCATGTGAAGCCACAGAAGAGGATGACAGCACCGAGTGTTATGATGAAGAAGATTCAAGGAGTTGCGTAGAAAACCTATTGAATCAAACAATGCTGGATCTAGTGCTGTCATGGTACATATTTTCTGGGGTGAAAAGGCAAGGGTAATTCTGTCTACCCAGGAAATCTTGGCTAGCAGGTAAAGAGCTGTATTTGTCTTTTCTGCTGTGCTACAGGGTCCGTGCAGCTGGCGAAAGACTCCAACATCTTGAAAAGGAGGCTGAAGCCCGCACCAAACAGCACAGTGTGCAAGTCGATCAGTTGCGCCTGCAGGTGCAAAATCTAGAAAGTGCCTTGCGAGTGGAGCGGCAGAGTGCCACAGAGGAAAAGTGAGTGAGAGGATGGGAGAGCCAAGAGCCTGGGGGATTTAGCCCTGTGGCAAGTACCTATAAACTGATCTATTCCCTCTCTCCTCTATAGGAGAAAATTAGCTCAGCTGCAGGTGGCCTATCACCAGCTCTTCCAGGAGTATGACTCTCATATCAAAGCCAGTCTAGAAAATGAGAAGTGGAGCCAGGTGGGAGAAATGATGCTTTGTAATGAAAACCTTAATTCTATAAAGGGTCCCTTTTCCACTTTGTCTTGGTGGGGGCGGGGAGGTAGACTGAGATGTCATGCTTCATTTTTCCTCTAGCAACATGCAGCACCCGATACTTTATAGAGCTGCCCCATTCCTTCCAACCCATCAGAGTTCCGGTTTTCTCATTTTTCCTGGCATTTGTAAAGCATTTGCCCCCCATTCCTGTGTTGGGGTGGCTAATACATGACCATAGACCATATCTAGTCCCTTAAAGTTTAATAATAATGATGGTTCCCATGTGTCCCATGCCAAAAGTTGCTTTAGGGCCCCCAGCCCCTCAAATCTGTCCCTTAAAAAAAAAATACTATACTGATAATTCCTGTTTATCATTTGCAATAAAGAAATTTGTGCCCAAAGTTGGTTTTAATTCTTAAAAAATACTGACAATTCCTATGCTCTGATGCCAAAAGCACCCCAATTGCTTTTTTAAACTTGAAAAAGAAAACAGGTGGCAAGCCCCATGCCAAAGATCATCGTACTCTTATTAAATTTAGTAATAATGAGTGACAAAAATGGTTTAAAATGGGTGTCATTTATTGAGGGGTCTTTTGGAAGGCTTACCTTCTTTTGCAACAACTTTACACTTCAGCCTTGGCTCCTAGAGGGTTGGTCATTGTGGCCCTGGGCCTGAAAAACTTTAGCCACCCTTGTTCTATATAGTTTGAAAAGGTTTGGAAAGGGCAGTATTTTATTTGATAAAATAGTAATAAGAATAATTTCCTAGTTGTATGGCTTGTGGCGGAGTGGGTTCTCCAGTTACAAAAAGGTATGTGTGTATATATTGTGTTTATGTATCAGTCACACTAAAGTCAGAAAGAAATTTACAGTATTTCTAAAGTAACTATAGTGGTCTGTTGTACTAAATATAAATGCATACCCTTTGTATACCTTTTTAAAGAGTACAGTGGTGCCTCGCAAGACGAAAAGAATCCGTTCCGTGAGTCTCTTCGACTAGCAGTTTTTTCGTCTTTTGAAGCAAGCCCATTAGCGGATTAGCGCTATTAGCGGTTTAGCAGCTATTAGCGGCTATTAAAGGTTTAAGGGATTAGCGGATTAGCTGCTAAAAGGCTATTAGCAGCTTAGTGCCTTAGAAAAAGGGGGTGAGGAGCGGGGAAAAAAACCCCCAGGAATCGCAAGACATTTTCGTCTTGCGAAGCAAGCCCATAGCAAATTCGTTTTGCGAAGCACCTCCAAAACGGAAAACCCTTTCGTCTAGCGGGTTTTCCGTCTTGCGAGGCATTCGTCTTGCGGGGCACCACTGTAATCCCAACAAACTTAATAGACTTTAGTCATGTAAAAAATTAAAACAGTCTTAGTCTGATTTAATTAATTTAGAACCATTGGCATGGAGTCCCCAGCAGAAAGTTGCCTACAGTGCTGTAGCATTATTGAACTCTGTCCCCTCCTCAGGGTTTGGATGTGCGGGCTGCTGAATTGTCTGAGCAATTACAGCAGGCTGAAGAGGCTCTGGTGGCCAAGCAGGAACTGATTGACAAGCTGAAGGAGGAGGCTGAGCAGCACAAGGCTATCATGGAGACTGTGCCTGTGCTCAAGGCACAGGTGAGTAGGGAATTAAGTTTGCCATGGGGAAGTAGCCATGCTGGAAAAGGGATTGGTGTGCATGTTTGTGGCAACCTGGGGAATGTGAGTAGTGCAGTAAGAGTTACCTGTCACCCTACTTTTTATTCAGGCTGATATCTACAAGACAGACTTCTTGGCAGAGCGTCATGCTCGGGAAAAACTACATGAACAGCGAGAGGCCCTGCTGGAGCAAGTTGCTCAACTGCAGAGAGATTATGAAAAGCTGCAAGCAGAATCTGAGGGAGTCAGACGGTGAGTAGGGGATGGATGAAAACACTGACACACCTAGAATGTAGTAGTTTGTCCATATCAGCTGTGGTGTTGGTATCTGTGTTAAGCTTCTTTTGATTTTGGGCAAGGTATGAAAGTGGTCTGTAGCCAAAGGCAACGAACCTTATACAGTGGTACCTTGGGTTAAGCACTTAATTTGTTCCGGAGGTCTGTACTTAACCTGCAGCACCACTTTAGCTAATGGGGCCTCCTGCTGCTGCCGTGCCACCAGAGCACGATTTCTGTTCTCATCCTGAAGCAAAGTTCTTAACCCGAGGTACTGTTTCTGGGTTAGAGGAGTCTAACCTGAAGCGTCTGTAACCCGAGGTACCACTGTACGTCTTTCACTTTTCCTGGGAAAGGGTTAGTATTACAAATAAACTGAATTGTGGTTATCTCTCCCCAAACAGTTCTCTGATGGAAGAGATGAGGAATCGCCATTCAGAAATGCGGCCACAACCTCAGCCAGGTGTGTTTTAGTGTTGCTTAAGGAAAAAAAAATCAGTTCACACACAAGCACATACTGCTTATGTTATTTCTAATCAATTTGGCTTGTTTTAAGAATTCCTTTAAAAAAACCAAAAGCTTTATTGCCTGCCTTTATTTATTGCTGGTTAACCATTCTGGCATCTTGAACCTGCTGTCATTTTCCCACAAGTGTGGCATATATTCCTCCTAAGCATCTAGTATTGTGTTTTTTAAATATACTCCAAGCATCCTGAAGAGATTTATCCCTCTTGATTCCCTCTTCTGCTTTCTTGAAGGAACTTACAGCTATGAGAACAAATGTGAAGTGTTGTCATCACTGCTAGCATGAGGGAGTAAATATACTGGTGCAAGCAGATTGACTACTTTTCTTGTCCTTCCAGGTTTCCCGAGGGGTCCTGCCCCATTCCACCCCCAGCTTCTAACAGTGAGAAGACAAAGCCTTGCTGAAGAACCAATTGAGTTCTCTTGTCCCAAGTGCCAGTACAGGGCTCCAGACATGGACACTCTACAAATCCACGTCATGGACTGTATCCAGTGACACTGATTGAGGAAGGGAATGAGTGTTCCATTCTGTGGTATCATTTTGTTGCCTTAAGCCAAACCAGCAGTACAGCTAAGAGTTTACCTTGGAGCAAAGATCATTGCCTGTTTCCTCCCTACCTGTATGTCATTAACTTTTTTCCTTCTATGAAAATGGTAAAGCCTGCTGCTGTCCTCCTTCAAAGCCTGGCTACCATAGCCATGGGGTTTTCACTGTTTTAGGTTTGTGTGAAATAATGTGTTTGATCTACTGTATGTCAAGAGGATTCAGCCATCCCTTTAACATAACAAACAATACATATCTCGGTAGCTCTGTTAAGGGTGCTTCTCCATGAAGACTGCTCATTCTTGCTTTCTCTAAGTGCCTCCCAAGATACAGAAAGAATCCTCCAAGCTACATACCCTAACTGTGCCTTACACATTTCCTTAGCCAAGCTGTGATGAGGAAGCCCATGCAATAGAGAAAGAGAATAGTTTATTTCTTTTGCTTTCCAAGAGGTATGCCCAGTTGAAACTGCTTATTGGGGTTAGTTACCAGTATTTCTACAGTATGAAGAGTCACTATACGACTCCTACTTTCTCTAAAGTCAATTAAAGTTAAGTTCAAGATCAGCAATGACTTTTCTACTTATACCCGGCATATTCCCTCCTCTGTTAACAGTGTGTAAGTACTTCACCCTTCCAGATACCACAATAGTTGTAGAAATCAACTTTATTAACTCAATCACCAATAATTTACAACCCAAGGAACAATCCATGAAGCTGAGCTTGGTGCTGCTCCTCCAGGTTTCCTCTGCTCCTCCAAGCCCGTGATTGGGTTTTAACGGAGGTGCTTCATAATGAGAGGAGAGACCTCTGGCCCAACCAAATGGCTTTTTAAGTCACCCACCCTCCTTTTGGACCAGCTGCTCAGTCTGACCAAAAGCTGGGAGAGCTCAATAACAAGCAGAACTATTCCAATAAATAATTCAAGTTACCATCTTCTCCAAAATCAAGAGTGTCCACAATTTACCTGCTTGCAGGAAATGACTTTAAAATTGATCACATCAGATGGCAGGAAGGAACCAGCCACCAACTGATAGTGTTCTGAGGATCATTTTGCACACTGATCCAAAGGCTCGGGTGCTACCCTTTTCAATCCCAGAACCTACAGTGGATAAAAGAAAACTATTTTGCCACCTCATGATGCAGCTTCAGGGCTGGCGCTGGAATTATTATCCTGAGGGGAGGCACTGGCCCCACGGGGTGTCACTTCAATGATACGGGGTTTGTCAATGATGCGAGCGGTCTGGTTGCCCTTCTCCACAATGCCAATGATCCAGGCTTGGTGTCCTTCTCCATATTTGGGAGATTTGATCTCTGCGCAGAAGCGAGCAGCCTGCTCTCGGGGTAAACAGATCAGCAGCCCACCTGCCATGTAAGAGAGCAAGTTACAGGTCACTTACAGGTTTAAATTCCCTTCAACCCCACCTTCAGCTCCTGTAGCGCAGGCTATCGATCTTACCAGATGTCTCGGGGGATGTTCCTTGTAGTAGCCGTGACCGGTTGCCACACGCTTTGCTAATAGCAGCCATTTTGGCAAGGATAGGCAGATTGTGGATGACAAATGACACCTCACTGCGCTGCTGTTTGGCCAAATTCTGTGCATGACCCAGAATACCAAAGCCTGTAATATCTGTAGCAGCATGGGCATTGAAAGTGTGCATCAAGCTGGCAGCTGAAAGACCAAGAGCATGAACATTTAAAAGCAGAAGTAATGGCAAAGTAGCAGTCACAATTGCTGCTAGCAATCTCCAAACAACCACTGTCTAGCCTATACCTAATACAGCAAGAACCAATCACTACATCAGCTGAAGGGTAGTAGCAACATTATGTGTTCAGCAGGGATGCAGGAACCTTTGGCTTTACATATACGATGTACATTCATTCTTCATTAATACCTGCCCATCAAGGTATGGGGAAATCAGGTCCACTCAGGTCCTAGAGCCTCATGTCTAAGAGGATGGAAATCTTTTCAGCCCAAGGGCTGCACTCCCTTACAAGCCACTTTCCAGGGAAAACACTTTTTTGGAGTAATGCCATAACATTATATATCAGTGGAAAGATAATTTAATGAAGAATGTAATGCAATAACTTTTATGAAGGATTATTTATTACAACAGCAGTCATAAAGAAGAAACATGAAACATAGAAAAAGATATACAAGAATTCTCACCACGTCAGTTAATAGTTGGGTAACCTTTAGCTTTAATTATGGCCTTAAACACCTTCCTGTGGAGTGAACCAAGTTTTTTAGTTCTGCAGCTGTAATAATATGAAACCAAGATTGAATTATTGCCTCCATTTATTGGGTTTTCTTGCTGGGTTGCTTCTGACTAACAAGTTTCTTTAGTTGGCTCCATAGATTTTCGTCTGGGTTATGTAATATTGGGCATTTACATTCCCATTAATAATGCAAATTATGCCCACACCTTTTCCTATCGTACAGCCCCAGATCATAACACTTAACTGGGTGTTTCATGGTTCTTGCAATGCAAGTAGAATGGAAATCTGATTCTTCTCCTCATGTATTTCATGCCATCACTACCAAAAGCAAGGAGATTTGGGTCTCATTCCTCCAAATAGCACTGTCCCATTGTTCTGCTGTCCACTTAACATGGGTTTTAGCCCAGTTTGATCTTTTCAACCTTTGTTTGAGATAACAATGGCTTTTTCCTTGGAATTCTAGCATTTAGACCGTATTCCTGCAGTCTGTGCCAAACAGTTCTTGCACTCAACTTCATATTACATTGCACCATGTCATCTTGTATACACCCAGATGATTTTATTCTGTCCCATATACACAAGTCTCTCAATTCTTCCATTGTCACCTGCTGTTGTGCACCTTTTCCTGCCTTTTCCAGTCTCATTTTGTAGTGACTGAGTCTCCTTACACCTCTTCAAAAATTTAGCAATGCCACCTTTGGTTAAGTTTCCACCAATTTTTCTTCTAATTTCTTCATAATTGTAGCCTTGTTCACTTAATAGTACTATTTTACTAAATGAAAGAACAAACAAAACAAACAAACAAAAAAAAACCACAAAACAAAACACAAAAACAACCAGCTTGATAACATCAATAGCTGAATCCTACTGTGACCTGATTGAATCATTGCCCAGACAAGTTGACACCTGATTGGCTCTCTAAACACTCATGCTCATTTGCTACATTGAAATGAAGGTCAACCTAAGCAAGCTGTGCTTCCTTTTTCTGGTTATTTGGCTATAACTTTTGACAGATAATTGAACAAACTTTGTTGCATTACATTCTTCATTAAATTATCTTTCCATTGATATGTAATTTTATGGTATTACTAAAAAAAAAAGAAGAAGTGATGTTAGGAGCCATCAAACCTCGGAAATACACGTTTTCCAAAACGTTTCCACAATTTGGGCCACTAGTGTACACCCAGTTCTGTCAGCAAATTAAGTTATGGACTCAATTCCCCCTTTGTTTAAAAGTATCAAATTTTGAAGGGCACTAGGGCTGGGCAATATCTGGTTTTCAATATAACGATACAGCTAAACATTGCGATATACCAATACATCACAATTATCTGAAATAAGATGGACTACGTAGAGGCGAACATGGTAATGTCCTTGCAACTGCTACTAAGTTACGGGTCTAAATCACCACACACTAAATCATCACTTTCATCAGCAGGCAAGCCAAAATGCATCCAAACAGGATGCTTTGGGGCTTGAATATTCAGGCCTAGGACAATCCAAAATACAGTGGTGAATCAGAGTGAATACAAATAATCTGGGAAAATATTGGAACAACAACAAAATAATAATCTAAATTTGATGCATATAATTATATGAAAATTAACTCAATGATAGCATGCTTCAACCAAACCATTAAAGATTTCTGGAGAATATATTAATGTTCTATGCAGTTTTAGGGGCAAATTAAAAATTTACAATATTAAACTTGCATATGATTAACAATTCAATCTGTTTTCTACTAATTTAAGAGTAATTTATGTAATTTACTAGTGCCAAGTTGCATCTCCTTCCCAACTCAGAGGGCCAACTGCAATTCTGTGCATGAGTAAGCCCTCCTGAGTTCAGCTAAACTTGCTTCTACTTTCCTGGGAGTAAGCCCCATTGAATTTAGTAGAGCTTACTTCTGAGTAGACACACATTTGCTTGGACTCCTTACCAACAAGCACCCACCCTCCCCATCATTCTTGCCTCACAACACTCAGCCTCCCATTTCAGCACGAGGCAGCAACTGTTAAATCTCCCCCCTCTTCATTTCTCCCCATTGTGACACAGAAGGGCCCCCATCACACCATTCTCTCCCTTTTTATCAAAGGGAAGGAGGAAGGGCAATGAGATAGCATCCTTTAAATTAAAAAAAGCCTTTTTCATATGAGGGAAGCTATTTAGGGTGAACCAACTATGTCTTACACAACAACTTGTTTTTTTGTTCTTACTTTCATGGGGACGGGGGAGAAGGGGCTGCATCAAAACTTCAGACAATAGTAAAGGGAGGGGAGAGAAAGGCATGCGCATGCACACGCACGTGCGCGCGCACACACACACACACACACACACACACACAGTGCAGAAGGGGAGAAGGGAATAGAGAGAGCCTTAACAGGGCAACTTGGTTTTTTGTTCTTTCTTTTACATGGGGAAAGGTACTGCTCCCAGCCTCAGATGGGTAGTAAAGGCATAAAGGAGGGGAGAGAAAGGCTTTGCAGTGTGTGTGTGCGCGCGCACACACACACACACGCGCGCACGCACACAGAGTGGCAGAAGGGGAGACAGGCAGTAAAGGCATCAGAGGGGAGAGAGCTGCTTCAGGCACACATGCGCAGGGGAGTAAAGAAAGACTTAAATAACAGGGCAACCTTTTTTGTTCTTATAGAAAACAACCCTGTTTGTTCTTTCACTGGGTAAGGAGAGGGGAAAGGGGGCTTCCAGCAAGAATTCCCAAGCCAGCTTAGACCAGCATCTCTGCAAACCACACCTACCAGCCTGTCACACTGGGTACTAGCCTACTTTAAGCAAGCAGAACCTAGTCTTTTAAGTTGCTGCTGCTGCTGCTGGTTTCCCAGCTACTTTCATAATCGTCACCTGCAGAGGTAGTGGAGCTGAGCTGGGGCTCGCTGCAGAATTGAAACATTGTGATAGCTGCTACACCTGCTCTTGTGAGTCGCTTGCTGCTTCTGTAGGAGGCACCGGAAGCACTAAGAAGCACACAGGTTTTCTCAAATTCATGATGTTTGCCAGGTAACATTTTATGAAAGTTATCATGATGTGTACTTCCTAATCGATTTTGAACGATATATTGAAAAATCACCCAGGTCTAATCTGCACACATATCTGCAGACGGAATCATAAATCACCTGAGCTTTATTACTTTCATCCCAATGGTAGCTCTTTGTGATGAGAAATACTAATCAACTGATTAATCAACTGTAAAAAAATAAAAATTATTCTTGTACATAAAACAAGACATTCCATATTTCAACAAATTTTCTCCTTTAAAGATGAAGGTTAAAAGATGAAGATTAGAAGAATTCAGAAGGTCCTGGGACTCGAATGCCCCAAGAACTTGAGAAGTACATGGGCAGACTTTCAAGATTTATTTGCTGCCACAGTGGTGTCAATCCTTTGCCTTATAAATGAAGAACAAGTCAAACCCCACCCCACCCCATACCTGTCCTGTTCAACATGGCCATACTGAACATGGCTTCCTGATATGCCAGTTCAACATCTTCTCTGGAGACCACCAGCTTAATTTTATTCCACCGTTCTGGCTGAAATGGAAAAGTAGTATGTTAAGAAATTGTTTTGAGGCTGCATTTCTCACTAACAAATTCAGGGGTCTCAAGTTAGTACAATGCAACATGTCTATAATAACACCATCTCCTTGATCAGGAAGCCTCTTGACCTTGGGATGTGCTTAGGGAATCTACTCCTTGTATTGGGCTAGAGAGAGGCAGACTGAGGGTGCTGATTGCCCTGTTGTCCAGCAGCATCCCTGATCTAGCTGGCAGATGTAGTCTTGGGGATACTAAAATGATAATCTTGAGGGATTTCAAGATCCACGCGGAGGCTGCTATCAGGCCAGCTCGAAACTTTGTGGCCTCCATGACAACCATGGATCCATCTCTGATAGTTATCGGTCCAACACACCAGGTGTGGCACACCCGATGTGATCTTTGCCCCCAAGTGATATGAGGGATGGACTGAAGATAGAGGGAGTACAATGCATTCCGATGTCATGATCAGACCATTAGACTCACGGTGGCATTTCTCCCTGTAAGGGTGGTGGGCCAATTCAGGTAGCCTGTCCTCAGAGATTGATGAAATCAGGTTCCTGAATGCTCTGTGATTTTCCATGGACAAAGCTGGTGACCCTGTCAAAGTCCTGTCTTGCTTTTGAAACAGGTGGTTTTTGTACACCCACACTGGCATTTTGTAGCCCAAGCAGCTCCTTGGTACTCTGAGGAGATCCGGATTATGAAACAAGCTGGACAAAGACTGGAGTGCAAGTGGTGCACGTCTCATTCTGAAGCTGACCAAACACTGGTAAAAACACACAATTGTGCCTACTATGTGGCAGTGTAAGCTGCAAAACAGGCTCTCTTTGCAGCTCGCATTGTCTCCTCTGGTAGCTAGCCAGTGGAGTTATTTCAGATGGTCTGGAGGTTACTGACTCCCAGTGTGGAGAAGCATTCGAAGACCCCTGTGACCAACTGGCTATGCACTTTGAGGATAAAGTCATTCAACTTTGGTGTGATATCGACTCTCCATTTGTTGAAAGTACCCAGTGCCGCTATTAAGGTTGTATTGTGGGATCACTTTCACCTTAAGCAAGGAGCTCATCTGGACAAGGTGCTGGGGCAAGGAATGCACCCAACCACATGCCCCTTGTTCCTCCTAGCTTATTAAAACTATACATACAAGAGGATCCCCTGCAGATAGATAGATAGAGGAATACAAATGGATGCGCAAGGTTTCCCACAGATGAGCACTTACATTATCTAGCCACTGATGAGCATTTACAGCCACTTGAGTCCCCAGTGGTTTAGTCAGCACAAGAACATCCCCTGGAACAGCACTGTCTGGCCTAAAATCATAAGAAACAGGAGCTCACACTCAGACCTACTTGTTTATGTTTAGCAGTTATAGCCTGTCCATAACAGAGTTCTTAAAGAGTTCTTAGTGTGGTGTCTAAACCTGGGTCCAAAGTTTATCTCCCCAAGTCAGGAACAAGAGACAGCTTTCCGATAGATTGGGAGAGGGGGAACCTTCTTGTCCTAGCAGGCAAAATCTTTAGTTCACTCTGCCCTACAGGCCAACTTTGAATGGTGTATGGTCCAGCCAACCTGTCAAAATTAGCCTGTGGGGATGGGAGGAGACAGCGACTAAGCAGAATTGAACTAAACTAAGCAGAATTGAACTAAACTCAGGAGTTCAATTTTATTTTATTTTTTGTCACAGGATCAAGCTGCATCTCTTCCTGCAACACACACAATGACAACTGTGACATCAAGTGTGCAGCAAGTGGCCATAGTTTGGGGGGAAATGGCCTGGGAGACCAAGTATGACCTCTGGTTCCCCATCCTTGCTGCCGACCATGGCAACCTTCAACCCTGTTAAGTCTGAAAGAGCTGAAAGAGACAACACCACCCAGCAATTCCACCAAGTCTCAGTAATATAATGCCAGGTCAGCTGCTGCCTCAACCATCAAATCATGGCTGAGGAAGCATTAATATGGTCCCAAAATAAACTTGCATACAGACAGCTTACAAAGCCAGTACTGGTTATCTGAATCACAGACTGGATCATTTGTCTTCAGAGCATTATGTACATTACTATAGTCTCATCTTCCACATGACTTTATGATCACTGTGACAGCCGAAGCAGCAATATTGTTAGTCCTGGAATAGTTAAGAGGATTTGCCAGCCCCCAACCCTACTGTTTTTGCTCTAAAGTGGCATGGGCAATCCCTAGCTCAACTCTACCATTTCATTATTTGATTCAGTGATCCCAATGTCTAGCAAGCATCCCTAAACCTTTCAACTGTTAAGATTGCAACACAATTACCTCTCTTGTAAAGACATCTATGGCATGAATTTTCAAATCAGGTCTCTCCCAATGAGATGCATTTACTCACATGATGAACTCATTGGGCTGGCATACAACCGTTGCAACTCCTCCAACAATAATCCAAGGATTCAGGACAGTCTGCCCACCAGTTACTGAGGTGCCACCATCTTCTGCTGCATCCCGAAAGCCCTTGATTATCAGTGGCATTATTTTCTCCCGCTCCTGGGTGAAGGATAAAATAAAGGATTGAGAAAATCAAGACTGATGTGGAAAGCTGGGTCAGGGATACTAAGGACTGTTTCCTACCTGTATGTTTCACAGAAAGGCAGGGTCTATAAAGCACTTACTCTGTGAAGTGTCATGCAATCACATTTCAAGCACCAAACAAAGCCATTGTTAAGGAAGCTAAACTATAGGTTTTTATAATGCCCAAGTTGACAAGCAAATATTTGCAAATGGCCAGCCATTGTTTGGTGTGATAAATGAGCCGACAAGTCACCATCTCTGGTGAACATCACAGAAACAAGACTGCCAATGGAAAACCTAAATAAAGCATGGTTTGACCTTTTTGTCTGGAAGCCAGAATTATGGTCAACACAAACTACAGTTTGACATGTCTGAACTAGGTTTCTGATCTTATTCCTTGCAAATAATCATTCACTTAAATCCTACTTTAACTGGCAGTGGCTCTCCTAAGTATCAGGCAGGGATAATACACATCACCTATTACCCAATTATTTAGCTGGGGCTGCCAGGGATTGAACCTTAGACCTCTGACAAGTGAGGCATGTGCTCTATAAATTATTTGCCTTAAAATGTTCAGAGGTATCTATTTCCAGGCCGTAGCCAGGCTGAAACAAACCAAAGCTCTGCAGGTGAAGCCAGACAAAGAAGTTCCTTTTCTGAAATCCACTTGTGCCATAATTACCTACCATAATTATGTCAAAAAAATTGTAATTAAAATATTCATTTTCCCTATTATTTAAGTAAAATGTATTTCTAGAGACAAAATTATCCATTATACTTCTCACCTCCTCAGTCATTTTCTGGCTTACACTCAGAAGCATAAGCATGTTGTCACATTCTGTGATGCCCATGGCGTAGAGGTCACTCAGCACGTTAGCACAGGCAATGCGGCCCTAGACCAGACACATGCAACAAAAGATATAGAATGAGGAAGATGACACACAAGGCAACTGTCCTCATGAACTGTCTCACATCACAAATGTACCATGTTCCACTACAAACATGGCTAATTCTTTTTTATCCAGTCAAGCCTGCTCACCATCATATACGGGTCCTCCACTAGTGGATAAAAGAAGTCTGTGGTCTGTACAAGGGAGAGACCTCCATGCCTCAATGGGATCACACAGGAGTCCATTCCGATGCCTGTGGAGAGAAGGGACCCCAAGCACATCAGCACCTTTAGAAGTATTCCCACCCCAAACACCTACTTGTTTTAGGCCAATGACCTCTGTGATCTCTGACCACTGGTCCTGTTAGCTAGGGATGATGGGAGTTGTAGTCCCAAAACAGCTGGAGGGTCAAGTTTGGCCATCACTGTTTTAGGTAGTCAGAACAGCCCTATCTTCAGCCCAGGTCTACAAATGCAGCCAAATGAGGAATAATGTCCTAGAGTCCAAAGATTGAGATAAACAACTACCTGACATTCAGAAGACATCTTAAGGCAGCCCTGTTCAGGGAAGTTTTTAATGTATGACATCTTAGTGTATTTTTGGTCTTTGTGGAAGCCGCCCAGAGTGGCTGGCGTACAAATAAATTATTATTATTATTATTATTACAGTAGTACCTTGGTTCTTGAACTTAGTCTGTTCCGGAAGTCCATTCCAAAACCAAGGCGTGCTCTCCCATAGAAAGTAATGCAAAATGGATTAATCGGTTCCAGGCTGTTGAAAAACTACCCCTAAAACGCTTCTCCCCACTGCCCCAATCAGCATGATCTTTCAAGATCTCTCTCTCTCTCAGGTCAAGGCAGCTGGGCTTCAGAGCGCTGCCAGGGGGCTTCTCCCCACTGCCCCAATCAGTGCAATCTCTCTAAAAATGGAAGCGCAACACTAAAATATTTCCAGAACTGGAACGCTCACTTCCGGGTTTGCAACATTCGGGTTCTAAGTTGTTCATGAACTAGGCTGTTTGAGAACTAAGGTACCACTGTAGAATGGACTTTTGTACGGAAGGAATTATACAGTACTTGTAATTGAATACTTAAGTGGTCTCAAGTGTTTAACGCAGTCTCCACATTACATAGTTGCAATCTTTGAAATAATTCTGTAAGATGTATCAGCGTTAATTACATGTGATTTTTTTGGAGTGGGGGAGACAAATTCAGCCTAGAGCTTCTGGTGAAGGTTAGACTTTAAAACTCCCCTACGTTAAGAAAACGACATATTCGAGTAGAAAAACAGAACGGGGGGAGAGGTCTACGGAGGGCCAGAGCCTTTCTCCCGCATCAGCAAGCTACCCCGCTGCAGGATATGGGGCACTGATTTAAACGGAGAAAATCCGAAAAGCGCCTCCCACCCCCGCAGCACTGGCCTCCCCCTTCCGCGGCCTTCGGAGCGCCCTCCCCACCGCCTCCGCGCCCAGCCTCACCGAGGGTCCGGGGGGCCCCGCCGACGGCAGCCGCCTCCCCGCCGCCCGCCTCTCCCGCGCGGGCCCCGCCGAGTCCCTCCAGGAGCCTGAGCAGCGTCTCCTGAGGGACTTTGCAGCCTCAGCCGCGCAGCTCCCCGTAGCTGGTGAGCCGCCAGCCCGGGCTGAGCCCCAGCGCCTCGGGCTCGAAGGGCCGGTAGCCCGGCGGGCCCACGGGGCTGGGGGCGGCCGCCGCCGCCGCCGCCGCGGCCAGAGAAGGAAGGCCGGCCGAGGGGGAGCCTGCCAGCGCCGCCATGACGCCTTGCCGAGGGAGAGGGCGGCCGTTGGGCGGGCTGAGGAGAAAGGGCGGGAACGCCGGCGGCCTCTCGGAGCTCTCGCGAGGGCCGCACTCCCGCGCAGGCGCCCCGCCGCTCCGCCCGCTGCTTCCGGCTCCGCTCGAATCAGGGGCGGGCGGGAAGGTGGCGTCCGGGGCGGGAGCTGCTCCGCCTCGCTGGGCCGCCCGGACCCCGCGGCGCCAGACTCGGACAGTCGGGTTCCAGGGCGGGCTGCGCTGCCCTCACGGGCCCTGGAATGCTGCTGCCGCTGCCTCTTCTGAAACGTGTCCCTCGGCCAGCTCCGCATCTTGTCAAGCCCCCTCTCTCCTCGGGAGGCGCACCTGCCAGATGGCCCCGAGCGGGAGCCCAGCCGCCTCACCCCCCGCCCCCCCCCCGCCCCCCAAGGGACGCGTCCAGTGCCCGAAAATTAAGACACGCGTGGGCAGATGGCTGCTGTTCTCATGTCCTGTAACACATTGAGTTGGCTACAATAGGAAACGAGGCTGGGTGTGAAAGGCCCTTGGTTTGTTCCAACAGGGCTCTTCGTTGTACATAAATTGCATAGCCACTGGGTAGCACATAAATAAGGGTAAGTTCTACCTCAGTGGCAGAGCATCTGCTTTGCATGAAGAGGTGAAAGGTTTTAGGATAATACTGGTTGGTATCTGTCTCAGGAGACAGTGGAGGAGTGAACCTTTGGGGGCAAAGTCAGACTCTGTTAAGGTTGCAGCTCCCGTATTATTGTTGTTTAGTCTTTAGTCGTGTCCGACTCTTTGTGACCCCATGGACCAGAGCACGCCAGGCACTCTTGTCTTCCACTGCCTCATGCTCATAGCTTCAAGAACACCGTCCAACCATCTTGTCCTCTGTCGTCCCCTTCTCCTTGTGCCCTCCATCTTTCCCAACATCAGGGTCTTTTCCAGGGAGTCTTCTCTTCTCATGAGGCTGCCAAAGTATTGGAGCCTCAGCTTCAGGATCTGTCCTTCCAGTGAGCACTCAGGGCTGATTTCCTTAATGGATGCGTTTGATCTTCTTGCAGTCCATGGGACTCTCAAGAGTCTCCTCCAGCACCATAATTCAAAAGCATCAATTCTTCGGCGATCAGCCTTCTTGATGGTCCAGCTCTCACTTTCATACATCACTACTGGGAAAACTATAGCTTTAACTATATGGACCTTGTGGTAACGTAACCGTCCACTTGCCCTCTGCCACTCGGCCACACTGCCCTATCTCTGCTCTCCGGCAAGACAGGACCCCTGAGTAGCCCAGGCAAGCGGGGGTTACTATTTTACAAGACAGGACAAAATATACTGGTAGCTGCCACCACCCCTTTAACCCGGGGAACTCCAAGCCACAGCCCCAAGGGGAAAGGCTGCGCCTCAATTAGTACCGGTTCCCCCTAACCCTGCAGTTTATATCTGCAGGCAGAAATACACACGGTAGGCGTAACCAAGCGTAAGGCAAGGATTAGCTGATTCCCAGAAAGACACACAACTAAAACAGTTTCTTTTCTTAAAAATTTATTTTAAAAAAGAAGAACATAAGAACACATGCAAACTTGCAGGCACATCACTTGAGGGTTACAGAAGCAAAATAAGAACATTGTAAAATATAACTAACTCTCTACTTACATCACACTACTTGTAGGTTAGGATAGAAAAGTCTTTAAGTCCGTAGATGAAAAGAACAGCGATTCTCCATCACAATAGGCTGTGATTGTCGGCTAATTAGGTGTAGCTTCTAGCCGGGCTCAATGCGGATTGCAAAGCGCACTTGACCATTCATTTCCCAGGTCTCTTATCCCCAATACACACGTGGGAACGGACCCCCAAGACCAATCATAACTTTAGATTATTTTCAAATTCACCAATGACTGACTTGCTGATTAATCAATCTATCTCTTGGCAGCTGGGGCAATTAAGAACCCAGAGCCAGA
Source organism: Podarcis tiliguerta (assembly GCF_965153285.1). NCBI lineage: Eukaryota > Metazoa > Chordata > Lepidosauria > Squamata > Lacertidae > Podarcis > Podarcis tiliguerta. The sequence continues at coordinate 38,846,849 of NC_139550.1, forward strand.
TCAAGGGGTATCCTCCCTTCCTGGATGGTATGCAGATGTAGGCACTTAGGAAGATAACATCAGTGCGAAAATGTGAATAACATAGGACCCAGGTGCCAGATCCTTCAGTAAATCAGCTTCCTTTCCCACCATAAACTTCTCATCCTGGACGCCTGTTAGTCTGGAGTTAAAGCAACAGGGCTTCTTTCCCAGGGTCCTTGTGGCTTGTTGGTTTCCCACAAGGCTTCACTCCCTTACTTGACCAAGGAATGGCTTTCAGAAATATACTAACTTTACTACAGACCTAAACTAACTAAACTCCATGGACAAAGACAACAGCTCCTGTATAGTTGTAGAGAATGTTATGGGAGATACATGTTTTGTTGCAACTGGGACAGATGAAGGCGTCTTGACCTAAGTTACTGTAAGGCTGATCATAGAATCATAGAATCATAGAGTTGGAAGAGACCACAAGGGCCATCGAGTCCAACCCCCTGCCAAGCAGGAAACACCATCAGAGCACTCCTGACATATGGTTGTCAAGCCTCTGCTTAAAGACCTCCAAAGAAGGAGACTCCACCACACTCCTTGGCAGCAAATTCCACTGTCGAACAGCTCTTACTGTCAGGAAGTTCTTCCTAATGTTTAGGTGGAATCTTCTTTCTTGTAGTTTGTATCCATTGCTCCGTGTCCGCTTCTCTGGAGCAGCAGAAAACAACCTTTCTCCCTCCTCTATATGACATCCTTTTATATATTTGAACATGGCTATCATATCCCCCCTTAACCTCCTCTTCTCCAGGCTAAACATGCCCAGCTCCCTTAGCCGTTCCTCATAAGGCATCGTTTCCAGGCCTTTGACCATTTTGGTTGCCCTCCTCTGGACACGTTCCAGTTTGTCAGTGTCCTTCTTGAACTGTGGTGCCCAGAACTGGACACAGTACTCCAGGTGAGGTCTGACCAGAGCAGAATACAGTGGCACTATTGCTTCCCTTGATCTAGATGCTATACTCCTATTGATGCAGCCCAGAATTGCATTGGCTTTTGTAGCTGCCGCGTCACACTGTTGGCTCATGTCAAGTTTGTGGTCAACCAAGACTCCTAGATCCTTTTCACATGTACTGCTCTCAAGCCAGGTGTCACCCATCTTGTATTTGTGCCTCTCATTTTTTTTGCCCAAGTGCAATACTTTACATTTCTCCCTGTTAAAATTCATCTTGTTTGTTTTGGCCCAGTTCTCTAATCTGTCAAGGTCGTTTTGAAGTGTTATCCTGTCCTCTGGGGTGTTAGCCACCCCTCCCAGTTTGGTGTCATCTGCAAATTTGATCAGGATGCCCTTGAGTCCATCATCCAAGTCGTTGATAAAGATGTTGAATAAGACCGGGCCCAAGACAGAACCCTGTGGCACCCCACTAGTCACTCTTCTCCAGGATGAAGAGGAACCATTGATGAGCACCCTTTGGGTCCGGTCAGTCAGCCAGTTACAAATCCACTGAGTGGTAGCATAGTCAAGACCGCATTTTACCAGCTTCTTTACAAGAATATCATGGGGCACCTTGTCAAATGCCTTGCTGAAATCAAGGTAGGCTACATCCACTGCGTTCCCTTCATCTACCAGGCTTGTAATTCTGTCAAAAAATGAGATCAGGTTCGTCTGACATGACTTTTTTTCAGAAATCCATGCTGACTACTGGTGATCACAGCATTCCTTTCTAGGTGCTCACAGATTGTTTGCTTAATGATCTGCTCCAGAATCTTCCCTGGTATTGATGTCAGACTGACTGGGCGGTAATTATTTGGGTCCTCTCTTTTCCCCTTTTTGAAAATAGGGACAACATTTGCCCTCCTCCAGTCTGCTGGGACTTCGCCTGTTCTCCAGGAATTCTCAAAGATGATTGCCAGTGGTTCTGAGATCACATCTGCCAGTTCTTTTAATACTCTTGGATGCAGTTCATCTGGCCCTGCAGACTTGAATACATCTAAACTAGCCAAGTATTCTTGTACTATCTCCTTAGTTATTCTGGGCTGTGTTTCCTCTGCTGAATCATTTCCTCCAAATTCTTCAGGTCGGGCATTGTTTTCTTTATCGGAGAAGACTGAGGCAAAAAAGGCATTGAGCAGTTCAGCCCTTTCTGTGTCCCCTGTTTGCATTTCACCATCTTCTCCTCTGAGACCAAATTCCCTGCAGGCTTGGGCAAAACAGTTGATGGGTCTCTGTAGAGCTGCCTCTGTGTGTGCTGTCAAGGCTGCGTCATCTGTAAACAGTATCTCTCAGATAAGAACCTGCCACACTTTAGTCTTGGCATGGAACTGTGCTAGGTTGAACAGAACCCAGTTGTTCCTTGAATGGTGTACACACCATTTTCAGTCAAGCTGAAGGCATAGGACATCAACAGCGACAATAATATGGCAAAAAGAGTTGGGGTGAGAACACAGCCCTGTTTCATAGCATTTTTTATAGGGAGGGCATCTGAGTATGAGCTGTCATATTGGACAGTGCTACGCATGCTCTTGTGGAAGGACACAATCCTCTTGTGAAGCTTAGGTGGACAATCTATCTTGTTGAGCAGTGTGACGAGTCCTTTTCAGCTGATGAGATCAAAGGCCTTCATCAGATCTATGAAGGCAATATATGAAAGGGTGTCTCTGCTCTTGGCATTTCTCCTGCAGCTGACACAGCGAGAAGATCAGGTCAACTGTTGACCTCTGAGCTCTAAAACCTTATTGTGACACAGGATAGATTCTGTCAGCGAGTGACTGTGATTTGTTGAGAACTACATGGGTTGTACAGCCATGATGGTCACCTTTGTTCTTGCAGAGGGTCATGATGCTTTAGTAGCGCATGTCTTGTGCCATGGGACCTTATTCCCAACACTGTGGCGGTGTGTGATGAGGAGGATTTAAAAGTGGCTTTCTCTTGGGATTCTGTCCTGTCCTGGGACTTTACTGCATGCCTGAGATTTGATGGCATTCTTCAGCTCCTTGAGAGTGGGGGAGCACCTTGCTCTTCCAAGACAGGATACTGTCGGCTGCTGTGTCAGAGACCATGTTTCTCTGCAAGGACAGTTATTGGTAGTGCTCTGCCCATTGCTTCATCTGCTTCCTGCAGTCTGTGATGATCTCTCCAGACATGGTTTTCAGCAGGCCAGTTTTTTTGGACAATTGGTCCAAAGGCTTTTTTCACTGTACATTTTGCAAGTGTTGCCGGTGTTAGCAGCAAGTTGAATGCTCAGACACAGCTTTAGCCAGTAGTCAGCACATTGTCTGGCAATCTGCTGGGCATCACTCCTTCCCTTTCTCACTGTAGCAAGTATCTTTTCATTCACAAAAGCCTAACGCCTTTGTAGCAATAACAGGCTCCATGTCCTTTCAACAGTACTGGCTTTTTGGAGCTATGGAGGTAAGGCTCCGCTTGTGCTGAGGCACACCTCACACCTGGCATGCCACAGCGTGCCAAGGAGCCTTGCACCCACGCTCCACAAACTTGTGGCCTCTTGGCAAGTAGACAGGGTTTTCCCCCTGACCTTTTGTCCTTTCATATGATCTGTTTACTAGACAGAACGCTTGGCTAAAGCATAACAAGGAACACAGACATAATCCACTTTCACAACGCCTATGGGAAACACCTGCTAATGCTCAGAATGTGTTTATATGGAATATATTAAAGTTCAGAGTGGTTTCACTACCTCTTTTTCTAACTGTATTTTATCCAATAAAAAGAGGCTCCGCAAGGCTGGCTTTTCAGCTTGCTCCTGCACAGCTCACTTGCATCCAACCTTTTGTCACCCTCGTTATTCCTACACCAAGCCCACAGGTAAGGATAGCATCAAAGCAAGCCAATTAGTGTATATCAAAGCAAGTAAATATAAACACATATGAGCTCATTGCTACAACAACTACCAATTAACGTTGGAATTATATTGACTACCAAGATGGCATTAGAAAAGCTTCTGGAAAAGTTCACCTTTGGTTCAACACACTTGTGATCCTCTAAGACCTTATGGAAGAACTATTGAGCACAATGCAGACATTGCAGAAATTAATACAGACCATTCCAGCCATACTAATCCTGACTCAGACTGGCAGTAAATCTCCACGCTCTAAAGCAAACAAAACAAAAAATGTTATTTGATATTACTAAAGAATTTTAGACAAGCAATTTGATGGCTTGCAACCTGTGTGGAGGAGGAAGGACTTCCATCCCCCAGAAGCTCAGCCATCAAATTATATATACTGTTTTAAATGTTTCATGCAAATGGGGCCCTATTATTTTGTGGAAACTGAAAATTTGTTAAGGGGGAATAATTGAGGGTGTCAAAATACGGACATTATCAAGTTTTGATTTTCATCTTTATTATCTACAGAACAGGACATTTGAACTGCGTGCTGGAACATGTCAGTGGATAGAGAGAGAGGGATAGGAAGGAAGGAAGATAAAGTTCCTAAAGGTAAGAGTTGTTAAACCATGGAACAGACTGCCTTGGTAGGTGGTGGGCTCTACTTTACTGGAGGTATTTAAGCAAAGGCATCAGGGTGGCCAGCTGTCAGGGATGCTGTAGTTGCATCCTGCACTGCAAAGCCTACATTGAGCAGGGAGGTTTGTCTTGAGGACCTCCATGCTGGAGAACAGCAACAATTGACAAAAGATAGACATAATACAGTGGTACCTTGGTTTTCAAATGCCTTGGTAGTCAAACGCCTTGGTTCCCAAATGCCGAACCCGGAATTGTTCTGGTTTTTGAACATTTTTCGGAAGCCGAGCATCCAGTGTGGCTGTTAGCTATTGTTTCCAGGGCGCCTGCACCAATCAGAAGCTGCACCTTGGTATTCAAACATTTCAGAAGTCAAACGGACTTCCGGAACAGATTAAGTTTGGCACTTTTGTTTTTGCTATTTATCTTGCGTTTTTGTTTTTGAGGCTTTTTCCGTTAATTTGTGTTTTGTGTAGAACTCAGTTCAGCTACTGATTGATTGATTGATTGATTGACTGATTGATTGACTGCGGAAATGGATAAAAGCCCCACATCCAAACAATGAATATCACCAGTGTAGGTAAGAAAAAAACCCTAATTTTAAGTTTTATCATCTACAATACTGTCTTATTTAATTTATAGTACATTACATTGATTATTGCTTTCATTTTATGGATCAGTGGTCTCGTTAGATAGTAAAATTCATGTTAAATTGCTGTTTTAGGGGTTGTTTTTAAAAGTCTGGAACAGATTAATCCATTTTGCATTACTTTCTATGGGAAAGTGCGCCTTGGTTTTGGAACACTTTGGTTTTGGAATGGACTTCTGGAATGGATTAAGTCTGAGAATCAAGGTAGAAACAGGAAGAAACACTATGGATGGAATAATTGCCACACACAGAAAGGAAAGTTTGAATGCTTCATCTGTAGATGCAGAAATCATTCAACGTGTCATTATGAACGGAAGTCATTAAAACTGCAGCTGCCATACAAAGGATTGGTATTTGGACTGGAGCATAATTGAAATTTATAAGAGTTTGGAACGCAGAAACGTCATCAAACCATTAATTCTAGTATGCGGGGGGCCACCTAATTGTATAATTTGGCATCTCAGTGATTAGTATTGTTAATTGTATTATAATTTGGCATTGTAATGAGGCTATTACTGGATTGTTGTAATTGAAAACTAATAAAAAATATTTTCAAAGTTTTAGTAAAATTCTACCTTGCCTCCCCAAGGCAGCTAACAATATACAATGCATCATGTACACTATAACAAAATGCAGTGGTACCTCGAGTTAAGTACTTAATTCGTTCCAGAGGTACGTTCTTAACCTTAACTGTTCTTAACATGTTCTTAACTTTAGCTAATGGGGCCTCCTGCTGCTGCCGCACAATTTCTGTTCTCGCCCTGAAGCAAAGTTCTTAACCTGAGGTACTATTTCTGGGTTAGTGGAGTATGTAACCTGAAGCATGTGTAACCTGAAGCGTGTGTAACCCGAGGTACCACTGTAAGCCAGTTAAAAGGCAAAGTGGGAGATAAAACACCATACTAAATTAACCAAATCAGTTTTTAAATGCTCACTGCAGTCCTAGACACATTTTCATGGGAGTAAGGTCCACTGAAACCAATGTGACTTACTTTTGAGTAGCTATGCATGATTCTAATAGGCAATGAAAAATAATTAAATAGAAGGATGACTCAACCTCCTCCTCTGTGTGTGATAAAACTTGGAATTTTGACTGAAGGGCAATTAATCTTTTGTTTTGTGTAGGGTGAATTAAAAATAAAATAAAGACCCAGGAACCGCATGTTGTGTTAGGACCAGAGAGACCCAAGTTCAAATTCTGATGGAGCCTTCATGAAACTCAGTGACCGCTATCTCTCGGCCAAGCCTATCTCATGGGGTCTGGAGGGGAGTCAGAACAAGGTGTGAGGTCCGAAGCTCCTTGGCCTGGCCTAAGAGTGGGTTAACAAATGTAATCAATGCATTCAGTGTATTCAAGAAACAATACAGGAATTGATAATCGTATGGGGGGGGGAGCTGAGGGGGCGAAGCAGAAGAAACGAAACAGCCTAATTGCTCGCAAGTTTCGGCGCAGGAAGAGAGGCGACTTCGCTAGAAAGCCAGAATTCAACAGGTAGCAGACATCCCAGTGCGGAGCTGCGGGGGCCAGGAGGGAAGCTGCACCTGTTGGATGTCGGGGCGCCGAGGAGAGGAGATGCAGCCCGCCCTCCGCCGCCGCGGCGACTTGCAGCGGGGTAGCTGGCCTCCGGTGCCTCTCCTTCCCTCCAGAAACGCGCTCTCCCGGCGCCGGGGAAGCGGGCAGCTCCGGCTGCGGGGCGGGCTCTCGGCGCCGCGCAGAGCGAAAGCGAAAGCGGGCTGGGCCGGCTGGGCTGGGCTTTGCGCGCTTCGCCCTCCTCGCCGTCGCCTCGGACCATCCCGGGCGGGCAGAGCCCCCCGCCTCTCGCCGCGCGATGCACCGGGCAAGGCAGGACGAGGTGGAGGTAGGCGGGCGTCGGAGGGAGGGAGGGAGGGAGAAGAAACCCCCCCGAGCTGGGGCGGAGGAGCCGCCGGCTCCGAGGGCAGACCAGAGGGCCCTCGCCGCCCGCCCTCAGCAGCCCACAAGGCAGGCAGGCAGGAAGAAGCAGCCATCCTCGGGTCGCGTCCGGAGGAGCGCTGCCCTCCAAGCTGGAGGCTCCGTTTAGCTGCGGGCAGAGGACGACGGACCTCGGGTTCAAACTCTGGCGCGGGCGGGGGACCCGCGGAGAAGCAGCCCAGAGCTATCCTCTTTCTTAATCTGTCATGTTGGCAAGTTCTATACACTGTAATCTAATACGTATTTTAAGGTGCCAGTCTTCTCGTGACGGGACTGCATCTGTTCTCCATTTTTGTGCTATCACCATGAATGAGAAAATGTGCCAGTTGCTTCCTTACATTTCCAACATAGGTCACTTTTATCATGTGTCATTAAGTATTGGAATTGTTTGGAATAAAAACCTTTTTGGGAGAATATTCATTTTTATCACCGAGATTCTCTCCATTAATAATAATTGCATTCTGCCCCATATATCTAGCATATATATGTTTCAAAAATGAGAGAGAGAGAGAAAACATCAAGTAATACTGAGGAAAATCCTAGTTGTGATCTGGAATCACCATTCAAATAGCCTGCTAGAGAAGACTTGTTTAATTTGACACCGAGCACACCTCCCAAAAAGGTAGTTTGTGGACAATATGTGGCTAGCTATCTGAGCCCCAGTTTTACATGGGCTGGAGATGAAAACATCTCTCAGCCTATGTGTTTGATCTGTGGCGGGATGCTTTCAGATTCCAATGTTGCCCCAAACAAGATGAAAAGACATCAGTTGTCAAACCATGGAAATCTGGCAAACAATAATGTTCAATATTTTGAAATGCTTTTGGAACAGCAGAAATGCCAACGTTCATGTTTCTAAACATGGTTAAAAGTATCAGTTAAGATGCAAATCTTGCGAGATGGCGGAACTGAAGGCTCAACAAACAAAATCACACATAATAGTTTCCTCTCTTGCTTCCACTTCTGCTTCTGGGCTTCTTTGTGCCACAGACTCTCCCTGCTCACTAAACCCTGTTGCCCCTTCAGCTTTTGATACCTCCTCCTCCCAGTCTTCTCCCTCTGACCACTCATCATTTTCCCACCACCACTCCTCTGGCTCTCAGCTGATGCCTCCCACAATTCCACTGTGTCCAGCCAGAACATGACATCAAGTAAAAGAAGAGCAAGGTGCTACATATCAAAAGTTTAGTATTTGAGGGCTTGACTAAATACAGCCTCCAAAGCAGAAATTTGCTTGTGCTCCAGGTTATAATTACCAGTATATGTAATTCCTTGGAGGTTGGGGGAATAGCTGTGTTACTGTCACCACAAAAATAGCAAAGGTTGTTGTGGCACCTTAAAGACTAGCAAATATATTGTGATGTAAGTGTTCATGGGACAGAGCTCACTTTATTAAAAGTGTTGTCTTAATCAGAATCTAGAACAGTACAAAACTTTAAGAAATAGAGGTCTAAATCACAACTTACAGCTACTTCCCTTCTCCATCTTGTCAGTACTCAGTTGAAAAGTTTACTCCCATCTCCATGGTGCAGCAGCTGCCTCTGCTTGTCATTATTGATTGTCAATAGTTAGCATAAGCCATAATTAAAACTCATTTCAAAAGATGATTTCTGGTGTGAAAGCTGAGTCACAAACTTTATGTGCCAGTTCAGACAGCATGCCTAACCATAGTTAAACTTCATTAATCCAGTTGCTCTTGGAGGAAACTGATTTTCTAGATCCATTTCAGTCTGGGTTTAGGCCCAGTTTTCACAGAGAAACTGCTTTGGTCGCCCTGTTGAGAGAGAGACAGGGAAAATGTGTCCCTGTTAATTCTCCTCTACCTCTCAGCGGCTTTTGATACCATCGACCATGGTATCCTTCTGGAGTGGCTGTCTGAGTTAGGGGTGGGTGGCATGGCTTTGTGGTGGTTCAGGTCCTACTTAGATGGTCATTCCCAGAGGGTTTTGTTTGGGGAATGCTTTTCAGCTCTGCAGAAACTTCAATGTGGGGTTCTGCAGGGCTCACTCCTATCCCCCATGTTGTTTAACATCTACATGAAACTGCGGGGTGGGGTTATCCAGAGGTTTGGAGTATGTTGTCAGCAGTATGCGGATGACACTCACCTGTACTTCTCCTTTACATCTGCAGGTGAGGCAGTGGAAGTGCTGGACTAGTAACTTGCCTCGGTAATGAACTGGATGAGAGCCAACAAACTGAAGCTCAATCCAGATCAGACTGTGGCACTGTTAGTGGGTGGTTCCCTAGACTAGATGGCTGGGAGGTTGCCTGCTCTTGATCCAAAAATTGAAAGGCACTGAGGCATACAGCCTAACACCACCTTCCAACCTTAAGCTGTCTAAGCCAGAGGTTGGCAACCTAAGGCCCATGGGCCGCTTCCAGCCCATGAGCTTCCTGGAACCGGCCCACGGCCGTTCCGTGGATCGGCATGGGGATTCTGTGCTCCCCCCCCCCCCCACGGCGCCATTTTTTTTTCTTGCCGTAGGGACTGACTTCCCGGTCGGTGCTGGAAATAGTGTGCGCATGGGTTCTCCTCTGTCCTGGAAGTGTGCCGGAAATAGCTTGAGCGCATGCATGGGTGCGCATGCTCCGGCCCACTGAGAGGTCTGTGGGTGAGTGGATTGGCCTGGCCTCAAAAAACGTTGCTGACCCCTGGTCTAAGCTAAGGTTACCAGATTTTTTTCAATGAATCTGGGAACACTTTTCAACTTCCTACTAAATAGATGCATTTTGTCAGGGGACTGATTTGTAAATCCGGGGACTGTCCCCGGCAAATGGGGACGTCTAATAACCTTAGTCTAAGCCAATGTGTGAGCACCTTTGCATAAAGACATCCTTGCCCTGTCAGTGTCCCCTGGTCTGTACACATGCGGAAATGAAAGGACGTTGTGCTGGTGTGAACAGCACCAGGAAGAAAGAGCTCTGAAATGCATAAAACATAACCCCAGCAACTTCACGGCTGTCTAAGGCAGTGCGAGTACACCCTGAGTCAGACCGTGAGTCAGTCACTGACTGGCAGCAGCTCTCCAGGGTCTCAGGCCCTGGTGATGCCGAAGATGGACTAGAGACCCTCTGCCTTCAGCACGTGTGCTGCAGCCCTCCAAGCAGCCTGGAGGAAGTAATGCATTCCCCCCCTGCTCAGATTATTGTTGTATTGAGGACAGGACTGCGTGTTTCCCAAACACAGATTAGGCAGTTGGTGGTAAAATAAGAGAGAAGGCATTCAGCCCCTTCCCATTTCTCCCCTCTTCCCAGGCACCAGCCTACCCCCTTCCAAATAGTGATTATTTTTGTCTTTGAATAAGGAGATCCTGCTAAGGGAACAATATCTAGGGTGGTGGGAGAGAAGCTGTGAGCAGGAGAGGATTAGCCACCCCCTCCTTGCTGATTCTGCTCTGTGAGTGCTCCTCCGTTAATATTATAAGGTTAGGAATCACATCTTTGCCTCATAACAAGTAGGCCTGCCCTCAAAAATTTAAAATTGCAATGTATTTGCAACACAAGCACATGATTTCAGGGACAGGAGAGAATTGGCAAAACCTCTGCTTTCACTATGTTATAAGAAAAAATGGCTCTTTCCCCCTTATGGGGTACCCAAGAGCCCATATAGAGTCCTTAAGTGGGTGCCTTATTGGTAGGAGAAAATAACAAAGGCCAACCAGAGTATATTGAGAAGCAAAGCAGTTAGTAAGCTTGATCTTTATTAAACTGTTGGAACAGGCTCCCCCGCTCACCCCACACAGGAGGGAGGAGGAACCCAGAACGATGGTGTGTAATTCCTTATATGGACTTTCGAAATTGCCCACTCTGTAGCTCAAGACCACCCCCAAAAACATCATACATACATCACAGAAGGAAGCAGTCTCCTGCAGAAATATATCACAGGAGGCGGTCTACAGCAGAAATCCTGTCTGCCAGGATACCTGACAATGGTCACTGATTGCTTTACCTGGGCAGCCTGGCCATTCTTTTGTGATGGTAAATGCTTTTTAATTCCTGTATCCAGGTCACAGGCTCACCCTATTCATACACAAATACACCCTTAAGACAGGTAAGCAAAAGACAATGGAGAGGCTTTCTCATTTCTTCCTCCTTGCAGAGAAATATTTGAGGTCAATTTGTGTAACAGCTTTTAAAGGCTTCAGAAATTGCCCAAAGACTACCAAAAAGCATTATACAGGCATCACAGAAAGAGGCGGTCTACAACAGAAATTTGCATGTATGGCTTGTCTCCTGTCTGTCAAGATATCAGAGAAAGTTTAAAAGGTAAAAGGTAAAGGTACCTCTGCCCGTACGGGCCAGTCTTGACAGACTCTAGGGTTGTGCGCCCATGTCACTTAAGAGGCCGGGGGCCAGCGCTGTCCGGAGACACTTCCGGATCATGTGGCCAGCGTGACATCGCTGCTCTGGCGAGCCAGCGCAGCACACGGAAACACCGTTTACCTTCCCGCTAGTAAGCGGTACCTATTTATCTACTTGCACTTTGACGTGCTTTCGAACTGCTAGGTTGGCAGGCGCTGGGACCGAGCAACGGGAGCGCACCCCGCCGCGGGGATTCGAACCGCTGACCTTTCGATCGGCAAGCCCTAGGCACTGAGGCTTTTTGATTGCCTTTTCCTGGCCAGTCTGGGCCATTCCTTTGAAACAGTGAATATCTTGACTACAGAATCCATTTTCACAGATTATGCATATCTGCTCTTTTGACAAGTCTGCCTGGATAGTTATCAATGCTCGTTACACGTTTCACAGAGGAGAGGCTCAGGATTTCCTGCTTTGTGACTAGAGGAGTCTCAAGGCTGCCTAGGGGTCAGACATGGCTGCGGGATTGCTGTCTGTACTATTTTAGCACAGGTCTTACTAGTGATGTAGAAAAATTGGGGCTTGGCTTTTGCTGCCCTTTTGCTCTGAGTCCCCTAAGTCCATGATCGGTCAGGGAAGAATGGATGGAGGCAGAATCCAGTGAAAGCAAGGCAGATCTTTATTTTTCTGTTGCGACAGAGTCCCCACCCCCCTTTCAAGGAGGTGAGAGACCAAGAACAAGTGCGCAGGAACCTTTAAAGACTTTAGACATTGCCCAACAAAGATCACCCTAAAAGCATCATACATACATCACAGAAATCTGAGTGTTTAGCTTCTCTCCTGTTTGCTGGGATATCTGATAATGTTTTACTGATTGTATTACCTGGGCAGCAGCCTGACCATTCTTCTGAGATGGTAAATACTTTAGTTCTTGAATCCAGGTCACAGGCCCACCCTATTCATACACAGATATGCCCTTGACAGGATTTGTAAGTGAAAAGAACTACTGGGAAAGGTTTCTCCAATATATTTCCTTCCTCAGAGGAAATATTTGGGGTTATTTAAATTCAAGATAAGCTTCATGATTGCTCTCCTGTACTGTTTCAGACATATGTGTTTACCTTGTGCATTTATGAACATTTATTATATATTTGATACCTTAGTGTTCTTATAACACTGGTGAAAGGTATATTTCATCAAGAAATTGGTTGATTCATAGAGAAATAAGGCTAAGTGAAAATATCCACTGTAAATAGACACATCTGGATACTTTGTTACCATATAACTGAGTTATGTTGCATAGGCCAAGGCCATTTGCAGAAGGGTTCCTATTGTATTACCTGTTCTTACATGCAGGGAGTTGGCTGTTTTCTGGACATGTATATGTTTAGATGCACCTATTCCTGTGATTTTATAATGGCATGGCATTAATTTCTCTAACAAGGCAAAGGTGCCTCAAAATGCAGCCACTTCTCCTTGGTGGCGCCTGAGAGGCTGGAATGTGGCAGCTGGGTGTCCTGCATGCTGGCAAAAACAATCTGAATCATTCACCAAGGAAAGCTGAATTTCTGCTGCCTTCACAGTACCAGGACTGGCAGTACCCAGGCTAATCTCTAATCTTGCATGTCAGCAATCTTTTTCAGCTGTGGGCCGGTCCACCGTCCCTCAGACCATGTGGTGGGCCGGACTATATTTTGAAAAAAAAATTGAATGAATTCTTATGGCCCACAAATAACCCAGAGATGCATTTTAAATAAAAGCACACATTCTACTCATGCAAAAAAGCGCTGATTCTTGGACTGCCCGCGGGCTGGATTGAGAAGGCAATTGGGCCACATCCGCCCCCCGGGCCTTAGGTTGCCTACCCCTGGGCTACCCCATGTCTTCCACCTCCAGACCTTTGGTTTCATTAGAAACAGAAACCTCTGGCATGAGCAAAAGAGCCATCAGCACAGCAGATGTTTAAGTGCAGTGAACGTATCTGCAGAAGAGGAATAGAGCCTCAGCATGACATCTCTCCCTACGCAATATAGTGTGGTCTGCCACATGTTCTATTTCCAAGAGCTTCAGCAAACTGTGAGCAATTTTCCTCTGCTGTTGCATGAGGATGGTGTCATGGAGACTCTTGAGGTCATGTTTATCTTGTGCAAACTGAAGGCATGGGGGCAAAGGTAGGAGGAGTATCCCTTGTTCAATGCTGATGCAATCTCAAACAAAGTTGCCCTCGCTTGCCAGCAGGGCTGCCTGCCTAGTGATAAGGTTCGCCTGGTGCCTGCATTACATATCTTCAGGTGCCAGGCGAAAATATTTATCTGTAACCAGGCATTCATCTTATTAACATTCTAGGGCCTTTTAAATGTGTTTGTGGGAGCAGGGTTATTGGCTTGTTTTTGTTTTGTTATTTATTTTGTATTGTCATTTTGTATTTTTATTTGTGAACCGCCCTGTGATATTCAGATGAAGGGTGGCAAGCCGTCTGTTAGGGTGTGTGTGAGTGTATCTGTCTGCTATCAGGTTTCCAGTACAGCAGTTGGGCCCGAAGGGGGGCAGGGCGTAGAGGGCACCCGCCTGCGTGGTTCAGGGTAGGAGAGGGGCAGGGAAGCTGCTGCCCACTCCCTCTCTGCTCTCTGCCACTGGGTCAGGCCTGACTCGGCCATGGAGGCAGAGCTGCTGGGGACGGGCGCGCCTTGCTGGGGCTGATGTGAGATGCTCTCTGCTGCCAAGTCAAACGTGACCCGGTAGTGGAGCTACTGCAGCCGGGCGCAAGGTGCCTCGCAGCCAAGGAGGGTGGGTAACAGCATTGCTGCTGACTCCCCTGCTGTCCATCGCTGGGTCAGACCTGACCCCTCAACAGAGCTACTGTGGCTCAGCGCACCTCGCTGCGGCTGAGGAGGGCGCTCTCTGCAGGTCACCGCAGAGCTGCTGCCACTGGGCGCAAGGTGCCCTGGCTGCCACCCACTCGCCTGCTCTCCTCCCGCCATCAGGCCTGACCCGGGTGGCGGAGCTTCACCAGGCACAGGCGCCGCAGCCAAGACGCGGCTCCTTCTGCCACGGAGCCCGGTTCTGATGAAGGAGCCTGCTGTGGGGGCGCCTGTTTGCACCCCCTCTCAAAATTGCTCCCGGGGCCACGGCTCTCCCCAGTTCCCCCCATGCTACGCCTCTGTTCCAGTAGGTATCTGTTGTCCTTGGAAATTACATCTGGAAATGATGGTTTTTTTGTGCTCCTAAATTACATTTTCATACATGTGGGACATTTGCCTAGGCTCTCCAGATGTTGTAGAACTCCACCTCCCGTCAGCCCCACCCAGCATGGCTAAATGGTCAGGGTGATGGGAGTTTAAGTTTAGCAATGTCTGGAATTCACCACATTTAACACATTTAAGATGGATTTAACACACTGATAGCCATCACTTCAGGGTTTAAAATAATAACAGTAATAGAAGGTGCAATTTCTCCCTTTCTGCCATTCCAACTTAAATTATATGCACAGAGCTGCTATAGAACCATAGTACTGTAGAGTTGGAAGGGACCCCAAGGGTAATCTAATCTGACCCCCTGCAATGCAGGCGTCTGACTATGGCAGAAGAGAGTGGTACTATTACTTCACTTGATCCGGACACTAGACTTCTGTTTATGTAGCGTAGAATAACATTAGCTTATTTTGCTACTGCATCACCCTGTTGACTCATGTGAAGCTTGTGGTCCACCAAGATTCCTAGATCCCTTTCACATGTACTACTTGTAAACCAGGTGTCCCCATCTTATATTTTTGCATCTGGTTCTTCCTGCATAAGTGCAGAACCTTAATTTGTCCCTATGGAAATTCATTTTGTTAGCTTGAGCCCAGTTCTCCAATCTGTTAACGGTCACTTTGAATTCCAATTGTCTTCTGTGGCATTTGTTACCCCTCCCAGCTTGGCGTCATCTGCAAATTTGATGAGCATCCCTTCAATTCCTTCATCCAAGTCATTTATAAAGACCTTGAACAACAACAGGCCCAGGACAGAACCCTGCAGCACCCCACTTGTCACTTTCCCCCACGATAACGAGGAACTAGTAACCTTTGTGTTCAGTCAGCCAGCCAGCTACAAATCCACCAAACAGTTCATCCCACATTTTAGCAGCTTCTCTGCATGAATAATCATGGGGGAGTTTGTCAAAAGCCTTACTAAAATCAAGATACACTATGTCACTAGCATTCCCCTGATCCACCAAACTTGTAAGTCCATCAAAAAAAGAAATGAGATTCATATGGCATGACTTATTTTTGAGAAACTCATGCTAGGTCTTAGTAATCACATCATCCTTTTCTAGGTGCTCACAGACTGACTGTTGAATTATCTGTTCTAGGACCTTTCTTGGTATCAATGTCAAGCTCACTGGTCGGTAGTTACCTGGGTCTTCTCCCCAACCCCCTTTTGAAGATGGGGACAACATTTGCCCTCCTCTAGTCTGCAGGAACCTGTTCTCCAAAAATTCTCAAATCATAGACAAAGGCTCTGAGATTACATCTGCGAGCTCCTTTAGTACCCTTGGATGCAGCTCACCAGGCCCTGGAGATTCAAATTCATTTAAAGTACCGCATTTTTCGCTCTATAAGACGCACTTTTCCCGTCCTAAAAAGTAAGGTGCGTCTTATGGAGTGAATGCAGGCTGCGCAGTTATCGCTGAAGCCAGGATCAGTGCGCACCGAACCCTCTTGCTCTCCTGGCTTCAGAGATAGCCACGCAAAGCCTCTTCAGGGCAATGGGAGGAACGCTCCCCCTCCCCTGAAGAGGCTTGGCACAGCTATCCCTCAAGCCGTGGAGAGGCGCTGCGCAGCTCTCCCTCTCTGTGCAGCGCCCCCTCAGCGAAGCGGGAGGAGGAACGGAGCCCCTACGCAGAGAGGGAGAGAATATTGTTCTCCTCCTCTAAAACTAGGTGCGTCTTATGGTCGGGTGCGTCTTATAGAGGGAAAAATACGGTAGCTAGGTGTTCACTTACTGCCTCTTTTCCTATCTTGGACCATAGCCCTCCCCTTACATTATTTATTCTGTTAACACCAGGTTTGGCATCACTTTCCTTTTGGGTGAAGGCAGAGGCAAAGTAGGTGTCGAATACAGTGGTGCCCCGCAAGACGAATGCCTCGCAAGACGGAAAACCCGCTAGACGAAAGGGTTTTCCGTTTTGGAGGTGCTTCGCAAAACGAATTTGCTATGGGCTTGCTTCGCAAGACAAAAATGTCTTGCGATTCCTGGGGTTTTTTCCCCCTCCCCCCCTTTTTCCCAAGCCCACAAGCCGCTTAACAGCTGTTAGCTAAGCCGCTTGACAGCTGATGGCTAAGCCGCCTAACAGCTGATCTAAGCCGCTTATCAGCTGATCTAAACCGCTAATAGCCTTTTAGCAGCTAATCCGCTAATCCCTTAAGCCTTTAATAGCTGCTAATAGCCTTTTAGCAGCTAATCCGCTAATCCCTTAAACCTTTAATAGCCGCTAATAGCCGCTAAACCGCTAATAGCACTAATAGCGCTAATCCGCTAATGGGCTTGCTTCGCAAGACGAAAAAAACCGCAAGATGAAGAGACTGGCGGAACGGATTCTTTTCGTCTTGCGAGGCACCACTGTAGTTAGTTCTGCCTTCGCTTTGTCACTTAATAGCATTACTCCGTCTTCGTTACTCCATGAAGAGGACCTTCCACTTGCTTGTTCTTCCTCTGCTTCGGACATAGCTAGAGAAACCTTTATTATTTTTTAACCTCTCTTGCAAGCCTGAGTTCATCAGAGCTTTAGCCAGCCTGACTTGCACCTGCAACTGTTGGTTACTCATGTATACTCCTCCTCCTTTGTGATTCCCCTTTCTTCCATTTCCTATACCTTTTTAACTCTCAGCTCATCTGTCAGCCCCTTATGCAGCTACATCAATTTCCTTAGATGCCTCTCAATTTGCTTTTGGGCCTTCATTATTTCTCCACTAAAGATGTGGGAGTGGGGTTTGTAACTGCCACAGCCTGGGATGAAAGTGTTAAATGACGCACACACACAACTGTTTGTTTGTTTCAAACCTGATGTGGTTGTTAAAGTTGGGTTTTGTGTCGCGTCTAGTTTAGCCCCAATGAAAGGAGTGAACTTTAGAAACAACCCTGGCTAAGCTATGCAAGCTTTTTCTTTTTCTCCCTTGACCAACTGACTAACTGTGATCTTACACTTCCGGTGCAGCTGGAGAAAAGTGTTCGTCGACTGCGAGAGAAATTTTATGGGAAGGTGAGCATCAAAACGGCTACGGTGCTGATGAGGCAGTTCTGCAACAATCATGAGCTCGCTTGTAGTCGCATCATTCTCTGCAAAAATGAGCTGGAAGGTGAGTTAGCCATTCGTGCTGGTTAGAAGCACTGCATTGTATGGGAGAAGGGGATGCCTGCAGGGCCATAAGAGGCATCTCCATATTGCAGCTGGGGAGGCAGAGAGTGCTTAGAACCATAGAACCATAGAGTTGGAAGGGAACCCAAGGGTCATCTAGTCCAGTCCTCTGCAATGCAGGAATTTAAACTAAGGCATCCATGACCAAACTGGGGGAAATTACTGTCAAATATAACTAGAAAGCGTAGGGCTAGTTAATGAATGAAAGGGTTAAGATCATAGAACTGTGTTCCTAGACTCAGTTAGGTCACGCCCCTCACCCAGAAGCGTGGAAATTAAGTTTCTTCCTGGGTTCATTCTCTTTCACCATGTGAACTCACCGAGATAGGACATGGCTGAGCTTGCTCACTACAAGCTCAGACTGCGTGCCCAGAGCTATTTCACTATAATTTGTAAACCCAATATTTTCTACCTGTGTACTTCTTGCTGTGACATGGAATAGTACATGAACATGACCTTTGGATTTTTGTAAGTAAAGCCTTTAAACTTGCTAATGGTGTGCTCTGTTCATTGCAAGACACGAGGGGAAGTGCTGCAAGCAGCTAGAACAGGATATTAAAAAGGTCTAACAGCCTATATTCCTCACACTTCACTGTGCTGCATGATTCAGTGTTTTTAAATTCTGCTGAGGGCTCTGTCCTGCTGGAGAGTGTGTGTAACTGGGCTTTGGATCTAGGGATCCAGCCAAGTCCTTTATTAATTACCCCACACGGATGATCTATATCTACTTTTGTCCCCATATACCCAGCCACACACCCAACCTCTGCTCCCATCTTCCATGACGCCTGGGATTGATGGGAGTTGGAGTCCAACAACATCTGGACGGATCCCCTATACCCTGGGCTGCAGGCTGCAGTGTTAAAGTACTAGGTTAGGCAAGGTTTTGTGTAACTACAAAAAGCACAAGTTGATGCCTCCCTGAACAGGTTGCCCAGCCTACTACTACTAGGACATTCCTTCCATGCAAGACCCATATAAAATAGTAGAATTATAGAGCTGGAAGGGACAACAAGGGTCATCTAGTCCAACTCCCTGCAATGCAGGAATCTCAAAGTATTCACGACAGAAGGTTGTTCAACCTCTGCTTAAAAACCTCTAATGAAGGAGAGTCTACCACCTTCCAAAGGAGACAATTCTACTGTCAAAAAGCTCTTACCTACAGAAAGTTCTTCTGTTTAGTCAGAATCTCCTTCCTTATAGCTTGAAGCCATTGGATCAAGTCCTGCTCTCCAGAGCAGGAGAAAACGAGCTTGCTCCATCTTCCACGTGGCAGCCCTATTGGAAGTTCTTCTACTGTTACCCTGCAGAAATGGGGAGCCTCTAAAGAGGGCACCCACGTGAATGAGGGCAGCCCAGCAGCTGCAGCACATCTGCCTGGCACTCCAAGAAGTGCCTTCACAGTACATATACAACCGCCATCTTATAGAGCACAATATATTGATGAAGCTTGCTAATGTCAAAGGAGACTGATATATGGGTGACCAAAAGAAAAAGTAGAAGGAATGAATGAAGATTGTTCTGCCATTGGACAAGACAATCCTTAAAACAGTTTATCATTTATTTAAACAATGTCTATACCGCTTAACTATAGTCGTCTCTAATTGGTGTACAAGAAATACAATACAGAAAAGGTAGAAGTTCCTCTGGTCTCTCGCTGCACCAGCAAAATCAAGATACCTACCCACATGACACTCCCAGAAGCTCCGTTCATATACTATGAAAAAGAATGAAAGTTTATTGATTTCCCCACATGCCTTTTTCCTCCCCTGTGTCTCCCCGCTTCTCATTCCCCACCCCAGCCCCATACTGCCCATAACAAAGATGTCTCTAACTGACCTTCATGACTTTATGATTTGAAATTCAGAGACACTGAATGTACTTTTTATGCATGAAAATCTTTTAATAAAAGCAAAAAGAAAAGAAAAGGTAAATGTTCAAATAGTAAAATCAGACTTCAGTTACAGTGCCTGCTGGAATAAAGAAGTCTTCAGTGGGCACTGACATTCAGCAGGGAGGCAGGGGCTGTCTGGCCTCAACTGGAAAGAAGTTCCATAAAATTGGGTCTACAGTACTAAACGCACAGCTCCAGGGGGATCTGAGCCATGGGGGACCAGTAACCGTGACTCCCTCCAAAACCTCAGTGGCTGGACAGCAATATAAGGGATTGGGCCTCCTGGATCTGAGGTGTTAGTGGCCCTGTAAATTAAGACCAGAACCTTGAACCTCACCTGAGCCACTATAAACTTTTGAGCACCTGAGTTAAGTGCTGGCAATAATCTGTCCCCATCCACCTTTTGCACCAGCTAGAGCAGGGCTGTTTTACTAGAAAAAGAGGCGCCAGAACTTGTTTTTAGGGGAGCACCCACCCAAAGTTGTTGTTGAGCTTTTTTAGTGCTTTCTGCACCATCAACACTGCAAAATAAACCCGCCTCTGATGCACAGCCGCGAGCCGCACAACCCCAAGGAAGGGGCGCAACACTAAAGCCCTGAGCTGGAGTCTCCAGGCCAGACCCACACAGAGTGCATTGCAGCAGTCGATTAGAACAAAGGGTACAAGTCGATGTAAACTGACTAGTGTTTTATACAGCTCCCTCTCCTCTGGTCACAGAATGCTTTCAATTCCTAGTGTCAGCACATTTACATTTCACAGTTTCAGACCTCCTTCCTAACAGCAACTCACACTCAGCCTGCTCTAACTTTGTGGTGTTGCTGTTTTTTAGATACGGACCCAGAAGATGGAGAGAGCCTCGATGATGATCCTGTGGCTTTGGTAATTCTCTGTCTGTTTATCTTAGGCAGAGGTGAAAAGCTGGGAAAAAGTAGATGAAGAGTAAGGAGTCAGAAGCTACTTTTAAGGGGCAATTATAGATACTGAAATGTTAAACAAATGAAGCTCTTATTAACCCAACAGCTGTGCTATCCTAATTTAATAACTCCACTCGCCAGCTAAAGCAGCTGAGGGCAGCCAATGGGTCTTCCCATTGGTGAGTTAGGGACGAGACCAACAGTGGGCTCCACAGTTAAGAAGGCAGTTTGCTGTAGAGGAAAGTGAGGGGCGGGTGGGAAATGTCAACCTGGGAATGTAACCCGTCTAAGAGAAGCAGAACACTGCTCCTAAGCCTCTGCTGCCTTGTGGTTATACTCATTTATAAGAAAGCCTTCAGGAGTAAACCCTGAGGAAACATCCATACCGGCTGCCTTGCGGAACATCACTGGGAGAAGAAACGGCTAAGGAGTAAACCCAACACAAATCTGCAATGGAATCCCTAAGACTGTTGGGTGGCATTTTGTATGCCTCCTTCTGGCAACTCATGCAGTCAAGCTGGTGCCATAAAATATACAATCAGAGCAGATTGCAGCTCATGAGTTAAAATTGAGATATATACATACACCCGTGCAACTGAGATTTGGGTTACCATAAAAAATTGACCCTGAGGCGCCCCAAAGGGCGACTTCAGCATTTCCCTAGTAAGTTATTTTATTCTAGAGGATGATCTGTGCCTACAAATCTGGGCGCAGAATCTGGCTACCAGCCAAGTCATCTTGTGATCTTTGCCTAAGAGGAGAGAATTAAGTTTAGACTTGTCTGAAAGATCGGCGAACCTCTTCAGCAAAGGATCAATGGTGTCTCTACGAATCTCAACATAAAAAGGACATCAAAAAAATATATGTTTGGGGCTTCCTTTTCCCCTAATGGGCAGGCGCAAAGTCTCTTCTATAGGAGCCTTCCAGAACCGGTGAGGGCAAGGCCAAGCTTCTAGCAAGAGTGAAAGCCCTCTTGCGCTTCTGGATGTGAGGAAATAGAGATATGTTGCTGGAGCGGCTACGTATCTTCCGTTTCCTATGATTTGATTATCGTACAGTCCTGTTGTCTCTCTATGTCCATGATTCTTTTAGCCATTTCTATGTATTCTATCAGTTTTGTCTGCCATTCTTCCTTTGTTGGTATCGCGCCCTACTTCCATTTCCCAGAAGTTCTTTGTTATTTTGCAAATCCACCACATATGATAAAAGTGGAGGACCGTGACTCCGAGGAGACCTGGAAGGAACGGAGGGCAGGAAAGGGAGCAGGGGGAAATGCTCCAGTCAGAGGTCCCATTTGCTCCTGTATCTTGCTTTAAACAGTCATGGCTTGCCCAAAAGAATCCCGGGAAGTGCCGTTTGTTCCGGGTGCTGAGAGTTGTTCAGAAGCCCCTCTTCCCTCCCAGAGCTGCACTTCCAGAGTTCCTGGCAAGAGGGGCTGCCTGTTAAACCAGCCTGGAAATTGTAGCTTGGTGAGGAGAATAAGGGCTGCCTATGTGTATGATTCTGCTTGAAGTGTGTAGTGCAGATGGGGCACAGAGCAGGACCTCTCCTCCCACTGGGGGGCTCAGGTCCCCACCAGTAAGGAAGAGCCTCCCATCTGGCTCCTAGGAAACATTGCTGGCTCCTATGTTTTCACAGAATCATAAATGTGGAGAAAAACTCAAAGGTCATCTAGTCCAACCTGCTAATGCAGGAAAGTCACCGACTGCAGCAACAGATTTGAGGCACCACTAATTATATGTTTGTGTTTATCATTTTTCTCACCATGAAAATGATCATGGTGTTCTCTTAGAATGGCAATGGCGCCCACCTGAGAGGTCCCAGAATGGAGCTTCAGCAAGTTCCAGTTGAAAAAAAGCCCTGCCTGGGAAAATGATGGATCATATAGTTACTGTGTCATGAATTCTGAGCGTTTGTTATTTAATAATTAACTGCACTTTCAGTCTTCCTGATCAATAGTCTTTTGTCACTTTCAGAAGTGTGTATGTCACCTAGATATGTATTGTGCTTCTTATTTCATGGGTCTAGTTCTTCCTGCTGTCTGGTAGCCACTTTCAACACTTTTCTTCTTCTTGTAGAGAGTGGTGGATAAACTGGAACAAGAAGAGGAGCAGAAGAAACAGGTGATTTGGGAAGGAGGAGTGTATTGTGTAGGGCAGAGCCTCACTGGTATATCTTAACTGACTTGGCAAACCCTTTTGGAACTGCTTTTTGACTGGTGATGGGAATAGTAAGAATACTCTCAGAATACTTCTGGGGTGTGTGCAGTTCAGGTAAATTAGGGTCTCCCACTAGAGAGACCATTAAAACTTTCTTTTTCTGAGCTGCTTGTGTAACATGACTAAGACAAGCCAGCCAGGTTAGTTGCCGCTGATGCTAGTAAGAACAAGAAGCAGAAAGATCTAAACGGGTAGGCACAATCCTACCAACGAACCAAATGGGAAATGTGCAGGAGAACCTTCCAGAGGATGGCACCCAAAGAGGGAAAATACACCATTTGGATTTTTCACAGGCACCAACATATCTTGAGCCATCCTTTTATGTAACAATGATACCAGCAGCTCAATCTCACATTTGTCTGCCAGCCACTCGTCTTGTTCCCTGAATTTCTAGCTGCATTAATAAAAAATCAAAACAGAAAGCAGTGAAGGTCTTATTCCATATTCTATTCACTTCCAATAGCTGGGGCGAGACACACAATTGAGTTGCACCCTGATCTTAGGTGGTTCATTCCAATGTCATGTCTTTCTTTTACTTACATCTTCTTTAATTCTTTTAAAAAGAAAAGAACGCCAGGAGAGGACCAGGCGCAAAGCAGGAATAAACTCTTAAAAATTCAGTGGATGTCACTTGCTTAGGTTTGTATGTGTGCATATGCAGAGTATGTTGTCTGTATGCATGTGTGCAAAATATGTTGTGTGCACAAGCGCTGTGTTTTTAAATCTGGTCCTAATTTTGTAGGATGACCAGAGAAAAACCTCAAGAGTTATAAACAGCATGTAGCATTTGAGAAGGATATGCTCAGTGAATGTTTTTGTGTTCAAACAATGTGTACTAGGTTATATTGATTTAATAATGTTGTGCATCATAGTTTATTTCTTTACTTGCAGAAACGAAATGACAAGAGTGATGAGAAAATAAAGGTGAGAATAGGTCCAGGGCTGGACTGTTGTGGTCACTGGGACAGAACCATTGGGGGTGGAATAAGGAAAATAAGGGAAAGATCAGAGAAAGAAAAAGAAAATCCACCATACTGATGTGCCGTTAAGTCATAATTAAAACTTTATTACATTGGTACGGAGCGTTAAAGCAATCAACAGCTGCCATCATTTCTGACCATTGGTCATGCTGGCTGGGACTCATGAGAATTGGAGTCTGTTACAGAGAATTGGGAAGGTTAATGTTAAATTGTTAGAAAATGCTCAAAATGTTGGCATTCCAAAACCTCAGTCCTTCCTATGTTCCTGCATTCCTTAATGAGCAACCAAGGTTGACCTTTGTAGTTGAGAAAACAAGGTCCACATGCGTTGGGCAGGTGACATTTTGGGACATCCCCATGGTTAGCATGGCAGCCATGAAGTCCTGAGCCACCCCACAGCCAGTCACGTTGGCATGGATGTTGAAGTCCCCCCAAACCAGCAGCCTGGGAGTCCTCAACCCTGCCTCCAAAACCAGCTCTGTCAGCTCAGGCAGGGAGACTGCTGGGCAGCGAGGCGGGTGGTAAACCAGCAGAATGGCAGGAAGAGCAGTGGCAGAGGCTTGAGGTGGCCACAGACACAGAGAGAGAAGGAGCAGGGCTGTGTCTCCTACTCTGCAATACAGTATTGATTCGGCTCCTTCCCCTCCCCCATTCTCAGCGCAGGAATGAAGTCGAGAAAAGGCTGGAACAATTAAGGAATTTGAGTCACAGTGAAAAAATGCAAGGAGGGAGGTATAAATAAAGGGAAGAAAGGGGCAGGAACTTTAGCTTCTGCAACTGACTTGCTTAACTGTTGGATGTACCGTGTGCTGTTTCCTTGGTTATTGAGCAATAAAGTTAATTCCTGCCAAGCCATGCCTGTTTCTGTTACAGTGTTGAACCACAGACAGGAGGGCTACCTGACACAGAATCTCTAATCTGTCCTGATTGCCCAGTGCCAGGAACACACACTCTAGATCCTCCCACAACTGGACGGAGAGCCTGGAGAGATGGAGTCTCTACAGACCACAGCAACTCCTCCTCCCCAGCCCTCAGGTCTGCCCTGTTGTTCACTGAGTACCCAGGTGGGCACAGCTGGGTGAGACCAACTCCACCCTGCTCAGCCACCCAGGTGTTCGTGGTACAGACCAGATCAGCCTCCATGTCCATCATCAGATCATGGATGAGGGAGGTCTTACTCAGAGCCAAACCAAAATTCAACAACAGCAGCTGCAGACCCAAGGGCTGGCTGATAGGACAACCGAAATTCTCCGGACTGAAGCAGGGGCTGGCACACGGCACAGTCACTAACTGCTTGTATCGTGTGCCCCTTACCTGGTCTGCCCCACCTCCCACACCATACGTTCCCCTACCCAGAACCACTGTGGTTGACCCCCTGCTCTCCCCACTTATTTTCCTCCCAAACACATCTCTTCTTCCTCAATAAAAACAACACCCCCCCCAAATTAAAAACAGTTAAAACAAAACATTTAAACCAATTGTAGCTGTTAGCCCTGCCTCTGCTTTGCAGCTGGTGCTACAGCCAGGAGATGCTAATGGGCTGCAGGTGCAGAGGCCACCAGATTGCAGCTGCTCTCAGCTGATGCAAGGCTAGCCAGGAGGGAAGGGGAAGCTGCTGGTGGTGAGAGCACGGAAGTCTCTCTTCCTCTCCTGTTCACCTTCTTGCCACAACCAGCAGGCCCTTGGTTCTTGGACTTTCCTTTTGCCCCAAGCTTTCTAGACACAGGTCCACACTTTAAAGTTCTGTGTTTGAGTGTTTTCCTTGCAAAAACCTGCCCTTTAATGCTGAATCAGAACAAACAGCAATTCGGGTTTTCTTCAGATTGCAGTTTGCTCAATTCAGTGGTAAATAGCGAGTTTTTGTGAGAAAGTGTTGCCGGGGTGGGGGTGGGGAATGCATTTGCACACAGTACTTTACGGCCTGGACATGTGCCTAGAGACATGTCACAAAAGGAAGTCTGGATCAGCCCCTTGTTTCTCCCTCAGTGCTGGTCAACATACACCCAGGCCCATCCACTAGCAACAGGGCCACAGTAGCTTTCTTCTTCATCGTCGTCTTCTGACCAGTATCTCAAGTTGGATAGGTGTGAGGGAAGCGGGTTTTTCCCTTGGCCATGAAGGAATTTCCTGGCCCTTGGAGGACCACCCATTCATACGCTTCATGTTTATTCTTCCCCAGGAGGTTGCTCAGCAGCTGAAGTGCTTGCCTCTGACGCAGAAGAACCTGCGCATGTTTGACAATGCCGAAAAGAACCGCATCCCGCCTGAAGACCGCCAGTTTTCCTGCCAGCCCTGTGACAGTATGTGGTGGCGTCGAGTCCCAAAGAGAAAACAGGTGTGTGTGCATGCATGACCATGTGTCGTGGATCATCTGCCTGAAAGGGTCAAACTGATGGCCACGTAGAACCACTGAGGTAGCTCAAGTAAAAGGGAGATGGGTGTTTTCTCAGGATATTAGCCCTTCTTTACCCTCGCTTCTCCCATTCCTCCCTCTTTTGTCTCTCCATCTTTGCCTAAATTTAAAAGGAAAAATAAAAGTATGTGTGAAAATTCTTTGGCCCACAGGCAAAATGCATCTCCCAGCTTCCTCTCCTTATTCTGTCCCTGCACAGCAGTTAGGCTTGAAAAAGGGCTTCCAGTGGTGCTAATGAAGGGTTTTTCAGCCTAATTGCTAGGGTGTGTGTGTGTATGTGTGTCACACACTGGTTAACCCTCCCCTTCCAATGTGCTGACTTCTGATGACAACCCCCCCCCGACCCAGTAATTGGGGTTGGAAAAATTAAAGAAGTTCCATTGGCTCCTTATTCCTATGCCAGAGAGAAACTATTTTCAGAGGTGTTGCAACTGAGATAATCACCTTCCCCCAAAATTGTCACTTATGTGGTGAGTAGACTTCAAAAAGGGAGGGAAGACCAAGGAGACATGATGGCAAGAGACCTGGGTTAAAACTGGGTCTTCCACCAAATCCACATACAGCATGGATAGTGTCTCTATAGAGGTGTTTTTTGAGGGAGGGGAGTGAAAGTGGAGCATGGACAAAGAGTGGGGGGCTGAACTCTATATGTGTTCTCTTCTACTTTTCACTCCAAGACCACTGCTCCCAGCCACCACCCCTCCCCGCAACCAGAAATAAAGCAGCTGCAATCAAGGGTGCAACAGTATTGGGGCCACACCTCATATGGGCAGCTTGCTCTATAGAGGACTTCAGCAGGACTTGAACGGAGTCTGCTGCCATTTCATTTTGTGGTTCATTGCTGGAGTTTGGGTGCCTTTTTAGCTTCTCATTTGATGCCCTCCACAGGTGTCCCGTTGTCACCGGTGTGGGAACAAGTATGACCCAGTGCCTGAAGACAAAATGTGGGGCACAGCAGAGTTCACTTGCCCCTCGTGTGGACGCACCTTCAGGTGAGCAGCACGGACTGAATGACTCAAGAGTGTAGGACAGAGGGGGACTTCAGTATCTGCATTGGTCTTCCATTGTTCCAGAGGGCAGGACTGGAACCAATAGTTTCATGTTAGAATTTAGACCATAAACATTAGGATTATTTTCTTGATTGTACCAGCTGTTGGACATTGAAACATCAGGCTGTCTCAGAAGGTGGTGGGCTCACCTTCTCTGGAGGATTTTAAGCAGAGGCTGGATGGCCTCCTGTTATGAATGGCATAGCAGTGGAATTCCTGCATTAGCAGGGGATTGGACATGGACTGCGTACACACTGTACCTTTAAAGCACATTCAAAGCCCTTCCTTTCCCTCAAAGAATTCTGGGCACTGTGGTGTCCTAAGTGTTAAGTTGAGGACACAGTGATTTCTCCAGAGCAGCTCTTTATTGTAAGCTGGACAGACTGAACCGCAAACAGCTCAGCCGGCCTCCTTTTATAGGAGCCGGCTGTCAACATTGTAGCAACAACAACCCAGGGTTTCCCGCCTAAAATAACTGACGTGGACCTGAGTGAAAACTATCTACAGTAACCCCCTGCTGGCCCAGGGTGAGAACATCAGTACATAACACTAAGGGTTGCTAGGAATTGTAACTGAGGGAGGTAAACTACAGTGCCCAGAATTCTTTGAGGGAAAGGAAGGGCTGTGTGCTTTAAAGGTATAGTTTGCACGCAGCCACTGTCTCAGGAGTAAGATCCATTGAACACAGTGTGACTCTTCTGCATGTGTAAGCATAAGACTGGGCTCTAGGATTGGGACCGGCTGGTGAAGAGTGGGTAATAAATTTAATAAGTAATAATAAATAGCTTTTACCACAGTCAGCAATCTTGTTTGGCATATAACTAAGGATATTGAGACAAGTCATCTTGTTATTCTAATTGACCTTCCTTTCTTTAATTGATCTCTCGCTTATTGCTCAGAATCATAGAATCATAGAATCATAGAGTTGGAAGAGACCACAAGGGCCATCAAGTCCAACCCCCTGCCAAGCAGGAAACACCATCAGAGCACTCCTGACATATGGTTGTCAAGCCTCTGCTTAAAGACCTCCAAAGAAGGAGACTCCACCACACTCCTTGGCAGCAAATTCCACTGTCGAACAGCTCTTACTGTCAGGAAGTTCTTCCTAATGTTTAGGTGGAATCTTCTTTCTTGTAGTTTGGATCCATTGCTCCGTGTCCGCTTCTCTGGAGCAGCAGAAAACAACCTTTCTCCCTCCTCTATGTGACATCCTTTTATATATTTGAACATGGCTATCATATCCCCCCTTAACCTCCTCTTCTCCAGGCTAAACATGCCCAGCTCCCTTAGCCGTTCCTCATAAGGCATCGTTTCCAGGCCTTTGACCATTTTGGTTGCCCTCCTCTGGACACGTTCCAGTTTGTCAGTGTCCTTCTTGAACTGTGGTGCCCAGAACTGGACACAGTACTCCAGGTGAGGTCTGACCAGAGCAGAATACAGTGGCACTATAACTTCCCTTGATCTAGATGCTATACTCCTATTGATGCAGCCCAGAATTGCATTGGCTTTTTTAGCTGCCGCGTCACACTGTTGGCTCATGTCAAGTTTGTGGTCAACCAAGACTCCTAGATCCTTTTCACATGTACTGCTCTCAAGCCAGGTGTCACCCATCTTGTATTTGTGCCTCTCATTTTTTTTGCCCAAGTGCAATACTTTACATTTCTCCCTGTTAAAATTCATCTTGTTTGTTTTGGGCCAGTTCTCTCATCTGTCAAGGTCGTTTTGAAGTGTGATCCTGTCCTCTGGGGTGTTAGCCACCCCTCCCAGTTTGGTGTCATCTGCAAATTTGATTAGGATGCCCTTGAGTCCATCATCCAAGAAAAGATTGGCTGATATTTTTTAGAGGGTAAACCTCATGGTCCCTTCAAAATCTACCATTCTATGATTCTAATCTGTGTTTAACAAAAATATAAGTATGCCTTGAGGGCTGGGAATCTTCAGAGCCTGGAAATACCTCTTTCAGCTAAAGGGAGCAAACAAAACAGTTTGCCAGTTGAAAAGGCTATGAGTTTCTTTCCTGAGTTAGCTAGAAACAGGCGTAGCCTTTTGTGGCAGGGGGTGCGCAGTTTGTCCTGTGGGATTCTGCTGTCTGTTTTTAGGAGGGTGCTTCTTCCAAATCGTTGGTATTATTTGTTCTGGTGTCGCTTCACCCAAAGGAAATTAGATGTGATAGTGCTCTACCCTAGAATGCTTGGCACTGGGAGAAGTGGGGTTTCTGATGTGCAGTATTGATATTTTGAGCTAGCTTGATTCCTTATTTCTTGGTATAATTTTCTGCGCAGTATAATGGTCTTCCTGAGAGCTCCATGAAATAAAATGGCAAAAAAATAGTTAAAAAATGAGGTATATCAGAACATGACAGAAAATAAGTAAATGTATCAATAAATAAAGGCACTCCCTCCATCTCTTGACTGCAGTGGTTCGGCCCAGATGGGGACGCCGTCTCCCTGCTACAGTTGCCACAGCCCTGTTCTCCCGAGTTTTATCATCCCACCTCGCAAGAAGCTGGGACCAAGAAGCAGACAGCAGCATTCGTGTTTTGCAGAGGATTGCTACAACCGAAGAGGTGGGGCTGAATGTGCAATGAATAGGCATTGTGCCATGGGGTGTCCCTTCCCTGCTAGGGGGCCACCATGTGTTGTTGACCTGCCATGCCAAGTGGCATCTGGTCCCAGTTTGCAGGAATGGGACCAGAGTAGAAAGAGTTAGACGTTGGAGCAAAATTCCAGGTATATTATTTGGCAGAGGGGAAAAAAGTGCCTTCCTGTATTTGCCCTTTTTCTGTGGCTCTACAAAATGTGCTTCATGTTCATGAGAGACAATGTGCAGACTATTTCTCTGGAGTATTGGAACTTTTCCCATACTGCTGCCATGATCAGCACAGAAGGAATGTTGGCTGGGGGAGGGGGGAGGGGTAGAGCTTGACTGCCTTCTAGAAAGTGTGGAAACAAAGGAGTGTAGGAAGGTGAGTTCATGTGTGGCTGGTCCAGCAAAACATTTCACCTCGTGTCCTCCTGTCCCCTTACAGAGCCCCATATACCAGGAACTCACTGTGTGCATCCCCAAAGCCGCGTCAAGAACAGCTTGCCCAAAGTCATCTACCCCAGCGAAGAGCATGATAGTACTGGCTCCACGGTGGCCACTTGCTTAAGTCAAGGCAGCTTGGCATTCTGCGACATCAATGAGCTCATCCTGGAAGACCTGAAGGAAGAGGAGGCTGGCGAGAGCAGCAATTAACCCCCTGGATGTCTGGAGTGGGAATGGATGGGAGATGAATGCCAGGTTGCAAACTAGTGAGCATGGCTGGGAAGGGGGTCTTTTTTCTTCTTCAAGCTGAACAGTTCTAATGATGCACATGAATTCCCCATTGATCATTTCTGGGCTTCTCTTTGGCTCTGCACTTTGTCTTATCTTCTCAGTGTGGCTTTTCTTTGCTTTTGTTGTCAGTCTTATTTCTTTTCTGGAGAGCTCATCTTCTAGATATATCTTAGCCATAGATTTAAACTGGTTTTAATAGTCATTTTCTCTCCTCGGTTCTCACCACCCTGACCCACTACAATTCCTAGGATCCTTTGGGGAAACTAGTAAAGAAGGCTAGTACTGTGTGGATGTGTTCCATCTTACGTCCAATCAGCCCTCCTTGACATCTCCCATTGGAGCCAGTTGTCTGTGGAACTTGACGATGTCCTAACTTCCAGTGGTTAAACTGACCTTAAAAGAACTAAGAGGCTTTTCAAAAATAACACTTCTGTCCTGTTCATCATGATCTTTTACCAGCTCCTTGAAATTTCATATGCAGTTGGCATGAGAGGATCATGTTTGTGTGTTCTGGTGGGAAAACTACTACTGGTCTTGTCAGTAGTTTCCATTAGCTCAGAGGTGGTTAACCTGTAGCACTATTGTCCCGTCAGCTCCAGCAACATTGAAAATAACCATGGCTGATGGGAGTTGTAGTTCAGCAGTAGCTCAGAATGAGGTCCCCATTCCTCTATCAGGTGGAGTCACGATTAGAAAGAACGCATGCTGCTTCAAGCTCTAGGAAAACTCTCCAAACCCAGCAAGACATGGAGGAGGCCAAGTTTCTTTTTATTATGTTGCTACAGCTTTAGGAACTAAAGTGTAGGTGGCTGAGATTGAAAATTTCCATACTGTACTAGTAAGGTGTCTTTCCTCAGGGAGGTTGCAGAAAGAATGGGAACATTGCAGCTTGACCTTTCTAGCAATGCTCTCTGCCTCCTAGAGCTTGTGTGGCTAGAAATAAAAAGGGTCGGGGTGGAGAAGTTGGAGGAGCCTGGTTGGGGTAGCTGTGCTCTGTTAACAGTCCTGTTCAGAGAACCCAGTTCCCTTCCCATTGAGCATGTAGAAAAGGCAGTTTTATGCGAATCTTTCTTAATTGTTATAAAAACTGTATTGTTGTAAACCACTTTGGGAAGCCTTTTTAGGGCTGAAAGGCAATATAGCAATGTTTTACCAAATAAGGTAATCTGTGCAGGATTTGTGATATTAGCATTGATCTTGGAAAAACAAATCAGTACAGGGTGCTGTATCTTAATCTCCAATTTGAAAGGTTTCAGATCTATCTACAACACTCTGTCTCATGTTTATGGGCAAATATTTTCTACCATGTATGTAGATATTATTTCTTGCCCTGGTGCATTAAAAAAGTGGGTGCAATTAAAATTATGTTTTCTTCCCCACCATTGAATTGTTGCCTGGTTTCTACAGTTCAAAGGGCCAGCAACCTGTATAAAAATGATCAAAAGACTGGTCTGTGAATTGTTTCTGGGATAGCTCAGTCAGTAGAACATCAGACTCTTAATCTCAGGGTCGTGGGTTCGAGCCCCATGTTGGCCAAAAGATTCCTGCATTGCAGAAGGTTGGGCTGAATGACCCTCATGGTCCCTTCCAACTCTGCAATTCTAAAAAAAAGACTGGTCTCCGCTGGGAAGACCCACATGGGACAGTGCCCAGAAGCACAGTCCTTTAATCACAGACGACATAAACACTCACCCATTTGTAGCACAATTCCCCCCCCCCCAATAACAAAAAGTTTTTCTCAATGTTTAACATGTTGCTCTCAATCTATATCCTGCCATCTACAAGGATGGGTTATTTGATATGTGCTTGAAAACTCTGACCCTCTATTAGGTTATCCACACCTTTTCCTTCCTCCATGTGCCCCAGATGAATGGAGGGAGTGATGGTTGTGATCTTGGTAAATAGCCACCCATGTATCTGTGTGTGGATCAAGAAGAAAAAACAAGTACTCGGTCATCATTGATTCTAGAATAAAATGTCACGCGTATGCAGCCTTAGAGTTAGTCAGTGGCAGCAGATCATTTTTTAAAACCCCTGTTTCTAAACTTTCTTAGAAGTAGGACAGTAGCTCAGCACTAGAGGACATGCTTTGGATGTCAAAGGTCCCAAATTCAATTTGTGGCATTTCCAATAAGAAGAGTCAGGTGATGTGCAAGATCCTTTGACCCATGGGAGCCACTGCTAAACACTAGTCAATTGAAGAGGTACAAAATGAGAAAGTATAGACAAGGGCCTGGATGCACACAGTTCAGACAGGGACCAAAGAAACTTAAATCCATACTCATTTCCTCCAAATCCCTTTCTGAAAACGTGATTGACATTTGAACCACATTTTACATGCATATGTGTGCTGCAGCTGAGGCCATCTGATGGCAGCCGGGCTATGTATGTGCAGCCCCAGCAGCTGGCTCAGGAGGGAGCTGGATCTGTGGCACCTGCTTGTGCACATCATCCAGTTGGGAATAAGCTGCAGAAGCGAGGAGTCACACACAGATGGCTCATTCCTTGATGGAGTGGTTAAGAGTACAGTGGTACCTTGGTTCTCAAATTTAATCTGTTCCGTAAGTCAGTTCCAACACCAAAGCGTTCCAAAACCAAGGTGTGCTTTCCCATAGAAAGTAATGCAAAATGGATTAGTCAATTCCAGACTTTTAAAAACAACCCCTAGAAGAGCAATTTAACGTGAATTTTACTATATAACGAGACCACTGATCCATCAAATGAAAGCAATAAACAGTGTACTGCAGTCACACAATCAGTAGCTGAACTGGGTTCCACACAGTCACAAAAACAAAACAAAAAGCCACAAAAATGCAAAATAAGTACCAAAAACAGACAGACTTCAGCACAGCACTCTGTAAGGAGACAATGAGACCACTTCAGAGCAATTATGGAATAACTGCATTCAGAAGAACTGAAGTCTCAGGTTGTTTGGAGTCTTAAATTCCTGTGTGTTCATGTAGGGATACAACACACCGATAGAGGAAGCAGCACTGCAAAGCGGAGTGGTGGTTGTTGTATTTTAAAAAAATACACCACAAGAGTGATTCAAACGCCCTGAAAAGGCAGCCTTAGTCTTATGAAGAGGGAGGATCTACGGTATGCTTTACACTAAACAGCAAGCTCTACGTTAAATTTAACATCAACGAAAGGCAAAATATACACTGAAAACAAAGCAACACAAACCCTTAAACCTCCTGCAAAATAAAACGACCCCTTTGTCTGGTAAGAAAAGGCTTTGGTGAAAGAGTCTCATTCTGTGCAAGGGGGAGGGGGAAGCAACCCCGGAAAAAAACGAGGTTGAGGAAGAGGAGAAAGTAGGCAAACATTTTCAAGAGGGGAGGGAATCCATACAGCGACCCAAAGTCCCAGGGCCTTGGATGGGCAGGAGGCTGCCAAGATCTGGCTGGGGGTGGAGGGGAATCAGGCTGGGAGATTGGGCAAGGAGATCAAGCACGGGCAGAGGAGCCAAGAAAGCATCTGCCAGCGTGTTTGGGAGTTTGCAGGATGGAAGGATGGATAAAAGCGGGTTACTGAACTCAACTGGAAGTCGTGCCAGACATTTGGCTTCCAAAAATCTTCGAAAACCAGAACATTCACTTCCGGTTTTCAATCATTCGGGGACCTGAACGTTCGAGTTTCAAGGCATTTGGCTTCCAAGGTTCCACTGTATCCAGGAGGCTGGGTTTGTGTGCCTTGTCAAAGGACATTCACAATCTGGAAGAACTCTGCTAGTAGTCAAAAAAAGTATACCCAACCAATCTGAAAGAACTAATAGACTTGCATACTTTATTTTTAGGGCCGATTGTGGACTTCTTTGCCAGAAAATTTCAAATTTAAGTGAACAAAATAGGTTTATGCAAAATAAATACATTTGTCTTCATTTATGGGATTTGCATAATATAGTGTGAGTTCTAATTAATGCCTAATTATTGTATTTTGCTGTTTCCTTTACATTGAAATGAATGTAAGTTATGTAGCTTACATAAACAGTTGTCAGTTACACAAGTTATGCACCTTAAGCTGAATAATGGACAGCAAGATAAATAACAGAATATTTGGCAGAAACAGAACTGTAGTGGAACAGAAACAGTGCTTGTTGTGTCAAATCCAGACTGGAGTGGAAATCATGGCTTTCTTTCGCCGCTAGCTCTACTGTGCCTCAGGTTTCCATCTCTGATAAAAGGATGAGGAGGCCCTTTCCTTAAACCTTTTTCAATCAGAATAGATCACCAGGAACTGTGTTAACTCTAGAGTTTATAGCATGAATGGGGAGCCTCTTGCCAGGACTTTACCCGCTCCTCACTTTCTCGCTCTGCCACCTTCACATAGCAATTGGGCATATAGTGGTACCTCGGGTTACATACGCTTCAGGTTACAGACTCCGCTAACCCAGAAATAGTACCTTGGGTTAAGAACTTTGCTTCAGGATGAGAACAGAAATCACGTAGCAGTGGTGCAGCGGCAGTGGGAGGCCCCATTAGTTAAAGTGGTGCTTCAGGTTAAGAACAGTTTCAGGCTAAGAACAGACCTCCAGAACAAATTAAGTTCTTAACCAGAGGTACCACTGTATACAAATGTCCGTTTTTTAACGCTGAATCAGAACAAATGGCAATTTGGGTTTTTTTGTGATTTCCGTTTGCACAGACTCGGCAGTAGAGCGTGGGTTTTTGCAGGGAAAGCATTAGGGCAACCAAAAACAAAAACATGCTTGGACACAGAGCTTTAAAGTACACACTTGTGCCAAGAAACACGGCACAGAAGTCTGGATGAGCCCAGAGTCTGCTACAGCAGTGCTAATGACGCTTCTGTTAGCATTATGAAAGTGGCGATCCTTAAATCGCTGCAGTGTTGTTTTCTACCACGGGGTGTTTCAGCCTCTGCAAGAGTAACCAGTTCCACAATGCGGGGAGGGAGGAGTATACAGCAGCATGGAACAAACCACATAATCCTGGATAGTTAAGAAATCATAGTTGGAACACACTGTCATTTGCAAAGTTTGCACACAGCAACAAACTGTGCTTCTAATTAGGGGAACTGAAGTTTTTTATTTCCTTTTTTGGCATGTGATGGGGAGAATGCAACCCCCCAAGGCTTCACATGTTACAACAAACAGGGTTGTTACACCTGGAGAGTGAAGATGATGCAGTCCTATACACCTCCACTCATTGACTCATGTGTGGCTTACTCCCAGGTATGTAAGTATAAAGCTGCAGATTTAAAACATGTGTCGTCAGATTTAAAACATGTGTTTCTAGACGAGTGCTTGCAGGCCATTCAGGTACCAAAGGTTTCTGGCAACAAGCTGTTTTGTTTACAGTATTTGTTTGTTTTTAACTTCACTGGATTTCCTCCAAAATTGACAAATCCAAATTTAATGAGGTGGAAAGTTCAGGCTAGCATTTTGATGCCACTTATGTGGACACTGTGAAAAACTTGTAGGTGTAAGGAGGCCCCACCTAGAAGCACCCACTGAAAATAACAAACACCTCCCCCCCCCATATGCTAATTCTCTCTTCAGTTTTGCTGAACACCCCCTTCGCTTTTTGATTTCCAATTTTTTAAAAGGTGCTGACTGTTAATTGTTTAAGGTGCTGCATGTACATTTAAAACATCATTTGGCACCTTCATTAATTATTTTCAGTTATTTTTTAAAGGGAAAAATGTTCTTTTAAAATCTGGACAACTGCTCAGGGAATGCCACAAGCCCCCCCCCCCCCCCCGCTAGCATAGTGCACCCACAGTTTCTACAGGTCACTGGCACTAGAAGGAGCTTGCTTTGAGAAGGAGGCTGTACGTCTGACTGAGAACATGGCAAGTGAGCTTTCAGAGCTCAGTGACTCCTGTTTTTAAATATCTAGACCTGCCCTTGGTATGCGTCCTTTCTTACTCCCAGGTACAGAAATCAGGTGCCTTGTGGAGACCGGATCATCATGGCCACCTTGCGGAGTGAGTAGGCACCACCACGAAACTCTGCCCAGTAGACCCCGTCCTGATAACGGCTTCGGTAGTGCCCTCCTTTGTACCAGACACCATTAAGGTTGGAGTGGGCACACATATTGTACCACCAACCACCTTTCTGGAAGTGGGCACAGTTGCCTGTGGGAAAAGAAGAGGGGTGGGGAATAGATAATTTATCATCAAACCATGGGCATGGCCAGGATTTTTTTTTTTGGGGGGGGAGGGCAGAACCTCAGCTATGTATTTCTATTGATTTTTTTTTTTGGGGGGCAGCTGTGCCCATGAATCAAATCCTGAAATCAGATGCTGTTAGAATAGAGATGGGGAATGTCTAGCTTCTGTCAGCTCCAGGCAGCATGGCTAGTGGAGAGGGAGGATGAGAGAGGTCATCCAGCAACATAAGGACGGCCACACGTTCCCCACCCCTGCAGAATTGGCAACCAGGTTGCTCACTGGGACAAGATGGTTTGAGCATATTACACCAATCCTGTCCTGATTGCACTGTCTGCTAATTAGTTTCCAGGTCGAATTCAAAGTGCTGCTTTTGAGCTAGAAAGTCTTAAATGGCTCAGACCCACAATACTTCCAGGACCACATCTCTCCATATGAACTGACTCAAACCATGCAATCATCATCTGAGGCTCTTCTTAGTGTGCTCCGTGAGAGGTCTGGACTTCATAGATGGACTCCATACAGTGCTATTAAGGGTTCTGCCCTTTGTTAGCCAGGTGTCTGCTTAATACTTGGGAGCTAGCATAAGCAGACAAAGTTCTCTTGATGGCTGGGAATCTCTCTCCAGCCTTAGAATGCAGCATCCATCAGTCTAGGAAGGTGGCACCCTCCAGCTGAAACAGTTTAGAGCCAGTTTTGCAGTTCTGAATACTGTGGGCAAATGAGACAGAGTTTGGAGCTGTGAGCTAAAGCTCCTTGGAGTGCAGAATATCATGCTCTTGGAATCTGATACAAGAGAAACAGGTCTAATAGCTACTATAGGAATAATGATTTGCTTCCACAACCGCTTTGCTTGGATACTATATTTTTTGTCTACCTCTTCTCTATACTTTCAGACACAGCGGCTGAGTGCCCAGGCGGGCACGTCTGGGGGTCGGGGCATGGAGGGTGACATGAGGAGGACGCAGCATGGCAGGCAGGCACCCTTCCAATCAGTCCAGATCGATGATAAAAAAGGATAAAAGTGATAAAAAGATAAGGAACAAACAAGACCGTCCTCCCCAGCTCTTGGTGTCCTCTTTTAGCCATCTCCCTTCTGCATCCTTACCTGAGTAAGCATCATGGTCACGGTCGAGGGTGCTGAACTGTCGGCCATTATGCCAGGAGAGGGAATCACCAGCGCTGCCTTGATAGCGCCCCAGTCGCAACCGGTAGAAATCATTCTCAGGTTCTAGGGCAAAGGTGCTGTATTCTGCGTATGCCTGTCGCCCACTCCAGTCTTCCATGGTAACCCTCAGCACGTACGAGCCCTGGCGAGTCAGCCAGTGAATGAACTCGAGACCCAGCCAGTGTTCTCCTTCCAAGTTCCCAAAACCATTCTGAAGGTGGAGCAGGGCAGGGGGAAACACAGCAAGTAAGATGTTAGCAGGTGGGCACTGGCTGTAGGGGAACAGTTGGTGCTAGCCATAGGGTAGAAGAGTGAGCTAATACTCCTACTTTCTTCCCAGACCACTTTGGGGCCTGTGGCACACTTGCAGAGATATGTGGGATCCTTTTGCAGCAGGAAATCAGCAAAGCATACATACACCATGCTAGCTCAATGCCCAAAGTCAGCTGCCATGTGTGGTGATGACCTGAGTCCAGAAGCAAGACATGAGAGTCAGAGGCTGCAGAGTCTCCTGCTAAGGAACGAGATCCTGGGCAGGGCTCTGACTCTGCTACTGGAGACCAGGAGACAACTGAGGCTACATGATGGAGCCAGATTCAACCCATACCTCTGGAGTAATGGAAAAGAGAGAAGGAAACCTGAGAAAAATCTAGGAAGCTTTCACCCCTTAATACAGAGTTCTCCTGATAAGAGCATTCTATGGTCCACTTTGCCAGCAGGTCCCCGAAAGATCACATATTTTTATCTTAAGACTAGATACACCCACCCACCCACCCACCCACACTGCAAGAATGGGATTGCCATGTGACTGAACAAACATGGCTGCCCTCATTATCACATCTATTTGGGCCTTCCTCATGTTTTCAGTCCATGACTTAATGTGTTTTTGCCTCCATCTGACTAAGTGGGCATAGCACAGCAGGTGGCAGAGTAACCCTTGCTTTGTGTCAAGACCAGATTCATAGGTGTGCTGCTGCAAACCTTTTGCATATCAGGAATTCCTATCCCCAAGTATTTCCTACAAATTCAACTTGGGGCAACTAAACTGAAGGCTGAATACCCATGAAAGAGCAGTATATCTGAACCTGGCCTCTGGTATCACCAATCACCCGCGACTCTGATTTCAGCCTATAAGTCCCAGCTCCACCATGAGCCTCCAGATCTCTGACTCTAACCCCAAGTGACCCTCTGCATCCCATAGGTCCACCTTTTCCCCCTGCCCAGCTTTCCTCACAAGCTTGGACCCCTTCATCTCCTTGCTCTCCCCTTCATGTGGCACCTGGAGCCACATCCTCAACACACCTTGTAGTGCTGCCAGGTGATAAAGAAGTTGACCGACCCATCCTGCCGCCGCTGGATAACGGTCCAACCACCCCCATCATACTCCTGGTCACACCAGGTCTGAATGATTCCCCGGGCACCAGTTGGTTGTAGCATGGTGATGCCACTGGTCTGCCCATTCTGTTGAGCTGCTTGACAGTCACGCCATGGCCCTGTGCCAGAAAGAGAAAAACTAATGAACAGGGACCGAATAACACTGTGTGATGAACAAGATAAAGGTAAAGGGACCGCTGACCATTAGGTCCAGTCGCAAATGACTCTGAGGTTGCGGCGCTCATCTCGCTTTATTGGCCAAGGGAGCTGGCGTACAGCTTCCGGGTCATGTGGCCAGCGTGACTAAGCTGCTTCTGGCGAACCAGAGCAGTGCACGGAAATGCCGTTTACCTTCCCGCCAGAGTGGTACCTATTTATCTATTTGCACTTTGACGTGCTTTTGAACTGCTAGGTTGGCAGGAGCTGGGACCGAGAAACGGGAGCTCATCCCATTGCAGGGATTCGAACCGCCGTCCTTCTGATCGGCAAACCCTAGGCTCAGTGGTTTAGACCACAGCACCACCCACATGTTCACCCGTGATGAACAAAGTAGGGGCAGCTAATTACAGGGACTAGTTTGGAGGTTATCATTGAGTTCTGTAGCACAGATAGGGTGATGCCCTGTCTCACTTGGATGGCCTTTTTGGGTATTTCCAGATGGGATCTGTGCTTCTCATGCATGCAAGTTTTTCCCCCAGTGTCCACACAACAGTGTTGGCATAAAAATGCCACCCCATATGTAAAAAGGAAAAGGAAAAACCTGTTGCCAGAAATCCATTTGTGATATCACAACACTGAGCTCCTATTTAGAAGCACTCTCTGTCAGAGCTAATCTACCTCACATGTTTATTGTAACATAAAACATTTCATAAAGGATAAGAGAAACAAAGCAGGGGAAATGCACATTTTATTGGCCAGATTTGGGTTGGTGAAGGGCTGTGCAAGCTTTTGAGTTTCATAGAATTCTTCATCATCAGGCAAATGCCTCAGGGGTCTTCCAAACACCAGTGGGAAAATAAAAGCTTTCTTCATGAGCTTACCTGAGGTATATTATTATATATTAGTAGAAGATATATTAGGAGAATCTCAGGCGCTTCATTTAGTAAGTGTACTTGAAAGCATTGCAGGGCTCCTATGCAGGTCCCAGTTATTTAAATGGACACCACAAGTCCCAACAGATTTGTGCCTCCAGCATTAGTTGGCCACAGGCCATAGGAAGGTCAGACCCAGGGGCAGGCATACTGTGATATACATACCTTTTAGTTTTGCCCACCAGTAAGAGATACAACTGCCTCTATCTATCTGGCTTGCAGTAGCTAATGGTATGTGTAGGAATAACGGATGATGACAGGAGGCTGGATGCAGGTGACCTGTGCACAGGCAAGCTGCCAGCTAGCTCTGCCGAAGCTCCTTTTATTGGCACAATATGCAAAACCAGACAGATACATTTTGGACTGTGTCCTTTACACATCTTCCAGTCCTGAGATCGAAGGGTGGTACAGGTTATTCTGGCACCTGTTTCCACCGCGTCGCTTTCCCCTTGCACAATGTTTAATCGAAAGAGACAAAGGTCACAGACAGGGCATGGCAGACTACTAAGAGAGCAAAAGGTTAGATAGAGGGCATGATGTTCAGACAGCTGTGGTTTGACTGCGGGCGGAAATGTGCTCCACACCCAGCGATCATTCCTTCAGTATGCAAATTTATGACAATAAATCAGTGGCCCTCCACTAGCAATTGCTCCTTGAATTTCACTCAAATGTCAGTACTAGGCCAGGGGACTGGAGGATCCCAAATTAAGAAGGCGGTGGTTTTGCTTGTGTATGCCACACCAGTCCTTCTTGGCTCTTGGCTGCGGATGCCTCAGGGAAGGAGCAGGAGGTCCCCATGACATAAATGGGAGGAAAGCGGAGAAATGAGATACCATTCACAGGCTACCCTATCATGGAGTGTATAGCTTGTCACATTTCCCAAAAGAAAATAGATACTTTGGATTTGTTTCAGATGTTAGACCATCCGAATAACCATCAACTGAGTAATTGTTAGGTTGATGGTTTGCTAAGAGCCCAGGATGATCAGTTAAATGTTTTATCAGGGATAGCAGATAGCAATGGAATAATCACAGTGGTAGCTGGCAGTCGCTTGCCTGTTTTAAGAAGGTAATGCCAGCAAAATTTGGGATGCTAACACTCCAAAGATATTTGGGGGTCAGATAAACAGAAGCACTTGCCATTTGAGTTTTGGGGAGACATTAGACCTACAGCCCCTGCAGGTACAAAAGTAGCATAATAGAGAGAAAGCTGGCAAAAACATGTCTGCCTGACCTCTTGGGTTCTCTGTGCAGGGAGCTCTTATAGAGAGGAACGTTAATCCACTGTCCACAGGAGTGGTTTTAGCATCTCATTGGTTCTTTGTGTGAACTAGGCTTCATGGCGGCAGAGGTTGGTGCTGTTGGCATTTGCCCTGCACAGCCTCTGCCCCGCTGCTTCCTAATAGACTTGCTCTCTTTTTCTGACCTGTGGATTTGGTGGGCACAACAGCAGGCGGCTGAAGAGTGCCGCCCTGTGGCACTGCCGCCTTGTGTGGCCGGTCTCGCTGGATGTCATTGACGGCATCAAAATGGACCCTGCTCTCATTGGCGATGCTTGCAGGGTTGTGAGGCACCACTGGCACCAGGGGGGGCTGTGGAGAAAAAGGAGAAATAACTCACCCTAAAAACATAGGAGAACTAAAAGAGTATAGTTCGAGTGCAGCATCATTTAGTTCAAGGGCAGCAGGGGATTTAGAGCACGTTCAAGTGGCTCTTAAAGGCACAGGAGCACAACCAGAAAATAAGGTGGCAGTTCTAAGTGTGATAAATATGCTTCCAGGAAACCCAAAAGCTAGACTAGGACCGACTGTATTTTGTCCTAACTCCACTAGAGCAATTTTTTAAAATTAACAACATTTGTAGACCACTTAATCCTATTTTTCAATCAAGAAAATTTTGACAGCTGAGGTTAACTAAAATATTTATCAAAAATGCTGATGAAATCAGCAAACTTTAAAAACAAGTAGATATAACAAAATTATAAAAATATAGACAAAATCTAAAGAATTTTTAAAAACATACATAATAAAAGTACATAATAGAAGTCTTGGTAGGCCTACCCAAAGGAAAGCCATTTCTATCAAGCAATCAGAAGCATTGCAGTGATGGTGCCTGCTTGTTGTTAACAGGCAGGGAGTTTTGCAGCATGAGCAATGCTGCCACGTTAAAAGACGGATGCCTTGTAAGGGCAGAATGAAAATTCCATAGACTGAAGTGGTCGTGGGCAAGTGAGGGGGGAGATGGGCAAATAGCAGCGACACAAAAAGGGTTCTCCCAGGGCTCATTGCCCACGTTGGAAAAGGTTGTAAAGAGGGAATTAAGTAAAAGGGATTAATGTCCTTTTTCTATCCGGGCTCTTGTGCTGTCAACAGTTGCTGGACATGTAGAAATGGAGCAACCATTTGCAGACATAGAAATAAAGTGGGGGGAAACTTTACCTCCAATAAGCTGCTGAAAAATCAGGTTGTGTGGGAGGGCCACCATAGCGTTTTTCTATGCAGGGTTTAATTTGAACCCGGGCTCAGGCTCAGAAACCTTTTTGAACAGGGAGCAGCCATGGGGCAAAAAGAGATTGGCTCTGAGCATCAATCAAATACTTCCATTTTTCAGTAAATTAGGGATGGGAACTTGTAGTACTGCAGGTGTTGGACTATAACTCCCATGACCACTGGCCATTCTGAGATTCATGGGAGTTGGAGTCCAGCAACAACTGGAGAGTCAAAGGTTGCTTAGCGCTCCTTGCCTTCAGGCTGCAGATGGGGCTCACATGCCGGAATACTCCTCCATTCAAAAACAAACATGGAAAATTAGCATGTATGGGAAGAAGCTATGCTGGAAATCTTTCCCCTAACATGCTTGTTTTGTACATTGATTTGTTATTAATTATTATTATTATTATTATTATTACTATTATGGCTACAGCAGCATTCTGCCATGTGAGTTTGAACATACAATTTGAAGCGGTACACTCAGCAAAAGTACTAGACCATGTACATCTAGGATTAGAGGACACAGCATTCCGGAGGGAGAGTGTAGCTTGGGGCCTAGCTATGGTTTAGAAAACATCAGCTCCTGTCTTCCTGGCATTGCTGTTGTCACATCCCTTCCCTTTTCGCAGGGTCAGCATCAGCACCAGGTATCAGGACTCCACCATCGGTGAAGTCTGCCCTGGCCCTTCCTTATTTATGATTTCAGGCACAGCAGGCCAAGTAGCACCAGATGACTGGCTCTAGCGACCC
The DNA here is from genome assembly GCF_965153285.1 of Podarcis tiliguerta. NCBI lineage: Eukaryota > Metazoa > Chordata > Lepidosauria > Squamata > Lacertidae > Podarcis > Podarcis tiliguerta. The sequence goes on from NC_139550.1 coordinate 38,890,379, forward strand.
TTTTAATTTCTCCCATTTCTGTCTCCCAGTTCAGTTTGAGCAGTACCTGTGGGCTCCCCCGGCCACTGGCTCCTTGCTGGCAGTCTCTCTCCAGTTGGCTGATGAGGGCACTCTGGTTGTTGACCAGGGCAGCCAGGGCATGGTACTTCCCTTCCAGCTGGCGATAACTGGCCGCCACGCGCAAGGCCTCGGCAGAGGCGTTGGCCACCCTCCCTTCAAGCTGCGAGGTCTGCACTGGCCGCTCTCGTCGCTGGAGGATCTCATGAAGCAGCTGAGTGTACAGCTGGGTGACGCGAGCATTGATGTTGCGGCTTTCCTTGCGCAGGGCCTTGACTTCACTCACCACGGCCCCGTCCACCTCCACTAGGCGGCGCAGCTCCTCCATCTGGGCCTGCTGGTGGTGCAGCTGATCACGCAGCTCGGCCACCTCAGAGCGATTGAGGCCCGGGGGCTCCGGGGGAAGGCGCACGCTGCTCCAGCACACGGCCCCCGTGAACTTCTGCTGCGGCAAGATGAAGGTGTAGGTGCACTTCGGCCCCGTCAGTGGTTCGACACCTGACAGGCCTGGCCTGGCCAGACTCAGCACCACCACCAGCACCAGGTACTGAGGCGCCATGCTGTAGAAGAAAGGCGCTTGTAAGAGTTCTAAGGTGTCATAAATAAAACAAATGTTCAGAAGTGCACAAGGTAAACAGACCCATAAGTACATAAACCGCAGGACTGAAATAGTACAGGGGAGCAATCCTGATCTTGACTCTTAATGATCCCAAATATTTTCTGTACAGAAGGAAATATTTGGGAAAAACCTATCCCAGTAGTTATTTTCACTTGTGAGTCAAAAGGGCAGAGTTTGTTTATGAATAGGGGAGGTCTGGGACCAAGGTTTCAGAAACTAGGGTAGCAACAATATGTTATTTAGCAGCAGCAGCAACAACTTGTGCTTTTGGTGGTAGGGCAATATCCATTTCCATTTTTTAAATTATTTTTAATGGTCTTGTGAAAGAGGGATACTTAGCTATATCAATCTGGTCTTTGATTTGATGAGTGTGGGTGACCCTGGAGGTTTCTATAACTGCTGTGACAACCACACATTTCCCTGGCCAAAAACCCCCCACAGCAACAATGAAATACTGAGATTATGATAAAGTGCTCTTGTGCAAGACCTCTACATTGTTGTTTTAAATCAGATGAACGTGTACACTCTGATTACAGACCCTGAGGTAATTTGTCTCATTTACTGAAATAATAGCTTCTTCAAATATGGTTATTGAAATTCAGTTATTCCCTCTGAGGTGTAGGTGGGTTCACGCATGACCCAAGACCAAGATTCAGCTCAAAAAGGATTTATTGGAACATCAGGAACAAGAAGAACAAGAATGACAAAAGGGGCACTTGGCAAAACGCAAACACCAGCTGTGGATAGGTCGCCTTAATGCTGCAATTAGCAAATCACAACACTGGCCCCATCTCAGCAGGGATTGGCAGCCTGCCAGCTACTAACAATGTCATTGGAGGGTTTTAGAATCCTAGAATCATAGAATCATAGAGTTGGAAGAGACCACAAGGGCCATCTAGTCCAACCCCCTGCCAAGCAGGAAACACCATCAGAGCACTCCTGACATATGGTTGTCAAGCCTCTGCTTAAAGACCTCCAAAGAAGGAGACTCCACCACACTCCTTGGCAGCAAATTCCACTGTCAAACAGCTCTTACTGTCAGGAAGTTCTTCCTAATGTTGAGGTGGAATCTTCTTTCTTGTAGTTTGGATCCATTGCTCCGTGTCCGCTTCTCTGGAGCAGCAGAAAACAACCTTTCTCCCTCCTCTATGTGACATCCTTTTATATATTTGAACATGGCTATCATATCCCCCCTTAACCTCCTCTTCTCCAGGCTAAACATGCCCAGCTCCCTTAGCCGTTCCTCATAAGGCATCGTTTCCAGGCCTTTGAGCATTTTGGTTGCCCTCCTCTGGACACGTTCCAGTTTGTCAGTGTCCTTCTTGAACTGTGGTGCCCAGAACTGAACACAGTACTCCAGGTGAGGTCTGACCAGAGCAGAATACAGTGGCACTATAACTTCCCTTGATCTAGATGCTATACTCCTATTGATGCAGCCCAGAATTGCATTGGCTTTTTTAGCTGCCGCGTCACACTGTTGGCTCATGTCAAGTTTGTGGTCAACCAAGACTCCTAGATCCTTTTCACATGTACTGCTCTCAAGCCAGGTGTCACCCATCTTGTATTTGTGCCTCTCATTTTTTTTGCCCAAGTGCAATACTTTACATTTCTCCCTGTTAAAATTCATCTTGTTTGTTTTGGCCCAGTTCTCTAATCTATCAAGGTCGTTTTGAAGTGTGATCCTGTCCTCTGGGGTGTTAGCCACCCCTCCCAGTTTGGTGTCATCTGCAAATTTGATCAGGATGCCATTGAGTCCATCATCCAAGTCGTTGATAAAGATGTTGAATAAGACCGGGCCCAAGACAGAACCCTGTGGCACCCCACTAGTCACTCTTCTCCAGGATGAAGAGGAACCATTGATGAGCACCCTTTGGGTCCGGTCAGTCAGCCAGTTACAAATCCACTGAGTGGTAGCATAGTCAAGACCGCATTTTACCAGCTTCTTTACAAGAATATCATGGGGCACCTTGTCAAATGCCTTGCTGAAATCAAGGTAGACTACATCCACTGCGTTCCCTTCATCTACCAGGCTTGTAATTCTGTCAAAAAATGAGATCAGGGTCGTCTGACATGACTTATTTTTCAGAAATCCATGCTGACTATTGGTGATCATAGCATTCCTTTCTAGGTGCTCACAGATTGTTTGCTTAATGATCTGCTCCAGAATCTTCCCTGGTATTGATGTCAGACTGACTGGGCGGTAATTATTTGGGTCCTCTCTTTCCCCCTTTTTGAAAATAGGGACAACATTTGCCCTCCTCCAGTCTGCTGGGACTTCGCCTGTTCTCCAGGAATTCTCAAAGATGATTGCCAGTGGTTCTGAGATCACATCTGCCAGTTCTTTTAATACTCTTGGATGCAGTTCATCTGGCCCTGGAGACTTGAATACAAGATGGGTGACACCTGGCTTGAGAGCAGTACATGTGAAAAGGATCTAGGAGTCTTGGTTGACCACAAACTTGACATGAGCCAACAGTGTGACGCGGCAGCTAAAAAAGCCAATGCAATTCTGGGCTGCATCAATAGGAGTATAGCATCTAGATCAAGGGAAGTAATAGTGCCACTTTTTCAGCAGTGCAATTTTACCAACTGTTGGTCCAAAGGCTTTCTTCGTGCTTTCATACATTTTGTTTTGCTGGTGTCAGCAGCGAGTTGGGTGCTCTGACACAGCTTTAGTCAGTAGTCATGGGCACATTGTCTGGCAATCCACTGAGCATCTCTCTTTGCCTTTCTGAGTGCAGCAAGTGTCTTCTTGCAGGGTGCAAACTTGTAGTTCACAGGAACCCACCACAAATATTACAATTAATGTATGCTAAGCTGTGATAGGTCCACTTTCCCAATATGTCAGGGCCCATTTAAAATGTTGGAATGGCCGTAGTATAGGGAACTTTTGGAACAAGAGGGAGACAGATTAAAACTGCAGAGCTTTGAAAAATTAAAAAATAGAGTGCGAGATTGGCTCCATTATTATCAAATAATGGAGGCATATAATTTGGACAAAAAACTAGGCTTCCAGGTGGAAAAATCAAAATTAGAAACAGAATTGTTAGACCCCAAAGTTAAGAACTTGTCAAGAATGTATAACTTGCTGTTGAAATGGAATACTCAAGATGAAACGGTGAAATCTGCTATGATTAAATGGGCACAAGATGTTGGACATAACATTATGATGGCTGACTGGGAACAGTTATGGACCACAGGTATGAAGTTTACGGCATGTAATGCCTTAAAAGAGAATTTAATGAAAATGATTTACAGGTGGTACATGACACCAGTCAAGCTTGCAAAAATCTATCATTTGCCCGAGAATAAATGTTGGAAATGTAACGAGACTGAAGGTACATTCTTTCACCTTTGGTGAACGTGCCCAAGGATTAAGAATTTCTGGGAGATGATTTATAATGAAATGAAAAAGGTATTTAAATATACCTTCCTGAAGAAACCAGAGGCCTTTCTCCTGGGCATGGTCGGCCAATTGGTGCCAAAGAAGGATAGAACTTTTTTATGTATGCCACAACAGCAGCAAGAACACTCATCGCGCAGTATTGGAAGACGCAAGAACTACCCACCCGGGAAGAATGGCAGATGAAGCTGATGGACTACATGGAATTGGCAGAAATGACTGGCAGAATCCGAGACCAGGGAGAAGAGTCGGTGGAAGAAGATTGGAAAAAATTCAAAGTATATTTACAGAAATATTGCAAAACTAATGAATGTTAGAAGGATGCTGGAATGAAGTTATATGGTTTTAGCAGAAATGTTATAAAGAATTAAGCAAAAACTGATTGTTAATGGGCCAAAGTGGAAAATTAAAAGGTAGATTGTGTTAAGATAAATTATAGAACAAAAAATTGAGAAAGATGGAAAGAATTTGCTGAAATAGCTAATTGAACTAGAATACAAAAAAAGGGAGTTGTGAGGAGGTCGATGAAATGAGTAAATGAAAAGTAAAGATATGGAAATATTAGATGTGTTTTTAAATGTTTTTGTTTTTCTTTTTGTTGTTGTTTTGTATTGTTTTTTGTTTTTCTTTTTATTTTCGATGTATTGTCTGTTAAATTTTTTATTGTTTTTTTCTTTTTTCTGTAACTATTAAACCTTTAACAAATATTATTTTTAAAAAAATGTTGGAAGAGTAATACTAAAAGCATCTATATCACTGGAGATTAAACTATTCTCCCACTATTAAAAAAATAAAAAGCCTTTCTTCATGAGAAAAGACAGAACCAGCATAAGGAAAATACAGGATGCAATGGCTGGATGATACTCCATAAAAGATGAACACCCCATTACTACTATTCCCTATCATTCATCCCTATTTGGTCTATCTGTGTCACCAACTCAATTGCCTATCAGACACCATTCTTTGCCTTATTTGTTCTTTGTGTTTATTTCAATGGAGCCTAGTCATGTCAACTGGTCCTTGCAGCTTCCCTTATTTTGGACAGGGACCCTGTTTTTGGATGGTTCCATTGTTTCAAAAGGGAATTTATTGCAGTAGATGATACCTTCATACACTGAAATGAATATTCCCACTGCAATGAAGAGAATCAGTCTACTTTCCTCCCCCAAAGCAAGTGAATATTGTCACTGTGGATCTGGATCAGCCTTTCTCAACCTTGGGTTCCCAGATGGTGCTGGACTACAGTTCCCATTATGTACAGCCATACAGCCAGCAAGGGCAGCAATCAGGGATGATGGGAGTGGTAGTCCAACAACATATGGGATCTCAAGGTTGAGAAAGGCTGGTCTAGAGTGAGTAGCTTTTTCAACTTTTGTTTTATTTTCATAATAGCATTCTTTCTTGGAAAAAGCTTCATCAGCTGACTTATCCCCCCCCCGGCGGAGGATGGCAGGTGCAGGGGGTGCGGTGCACACTGGGTGTCAGCCATGAGGGCGGGTGACATCACCCTACAGGTGGTGCCCCCTGATGCTCACGCGGGCAGTGGGCTGCTAGGGATGCTGCTGCGGTGGGAGACTAGCACCCCCCCGTGCTCACCGTGTGGGCGGCAGATGCCAAGGGAAGCTCACCATGCGGGCGGCTAGCAGCGCCTCCCCCCCATGCCCACCACGTGGGTGGCGGGCGGCTAGGGACGCTTGCTGTGCGGGCGGCTAGCCCCATCCTGTGGGCTGGCTAGCCCCGCCTCTGTGCCGCTCCAGGTGCCATGGCAGGTAGCTCTGCCCCTGATTCCCCCTCAGAGTGGGGCAAGCCAAATAGCAAAATGGGAGATTGAGAAGAACTTTCAGCTGTTGAAGAACCAGGTTTCCTTCCGGTCCTCCCTTTCCCCTCCTTTGTCTACAAACAAAGTAAATAAAGTAGATAGAGATTTTAATGGGGTGTGTGTGCTGCGTTGTTGCTCTGAATTTACAGGACTGGATCTAAAGGCCTTGTGCTTCAATGCCAACAGCTGTTGCCAATATGAACTGGGAAATGGATCCAGTTTGGCTCAGGAAAGGCCATTAAAGTCACCACCACTGAGACAGGCAGCTATATACTTCCTCCTTCTTGGCTGCTGCCTTGCAGTTCCCATTAATGGATCTGGAATTCCACAGTAGGGATGGGATGTAGCACAAGACAGTTCAGTTGGAGGCACATGAAAGTTCTTTTTCAAGAGAGTTGAAAGTGGTTTGGAACAAGTTTTACTTCGTACAGGGAACACACGCACTCCTTTCTCCCCCATGCATGATGCAGCCACTAGTCAAACCTGCAAAATCTGTTTATTGGAGATGAAAGTTGGGCATGCAAAGCATTACAAGCAATGATCCCTCCATCAAACTGCCTTCAGCTCAGTGGAAACACTTGTGCCCAACCTTCCAGGAAAATGAGAGAATGGAGAAGAGCCTGCACCCTCAGAAACAGGCAAGTCTTGCCTCAGGAACCAAACTAACCCATCTCTGCTCCATAGGGCATAATTCTGAGAGGCTCCTCATCTTTCTTATAATCCATCCATCACCCAGACTGCTTTTGGTTCAAGTTCACCATCTTCCTTGTTAGGGTAGCTGGCTGAAAATAATCCTGAAAAGGATTATTTAAAAGTAGTATAGAAGGCAATGTCAGCAAATCTTCTATACAACAGCCAAAGGTTCACGAGCCTCCAACCTCTTCTTTCTCCTGTCCACCCTATATCCCAAAGTACTTCCACTCAGACCCTCCTCCTCCTTACCCCATAGCCAAGTCTATACTCCATAGGACAGAATTCTCCATCAAGCCTGAACGCCTAAGGGTCAATTCACATTCATCATGGGACATTCAAGAAATCTAGCCAATTAGGTGAAATAAATTATTCAGAGGACAGTTGTTCAGTTCTGGAAGAGAAACCGGGAGTAGCTTGTGTCTTCCTTCACAACTGTCCCCCTTAGAATCATGGGCGTAGCCAGGATTTTTGTGAGGGAGGGCAGGACTTTTGTTTGGTGCGGGGGCAGAACCAACATGGTCAGTTAGTTAAGTATTTCTATTGTTTTACTTGATCTAGGGAGGCAGCTGCCCCCCCCCCCCCGGCTAGGCCCATGCTTGGAATGCACTAGATTCACAGGAAAGGAAGTCTGGATTCTCCACAGGAACCAAAGGTGAAGGCCAAGATTGTTACACCTCCTCATGTTGCACCTCCCCATGTGTTCCAGGAAGCTCATCAACCTATTTACCGGTAAAGAAATATTAAAGGGGCACATATACATTTTGATGTGTGTATATGTGTGTGTGCGCATGCTCACACATGCATGCACACACTCCTTAATTTAAAAAAACTCCACAAAGAGGAAGAAAAGTATGTTGGGAGATCTTTTGGGGAGTCAGTAAGTGTCTTCTATGGCTGGCTTTCTCCTGGTTCAGAATTAAGCATGCTGATAACCTGACAGAACCAGTTTTTCATCCATTGCATTGAATGCATTAAAGGCTCTTAAACCAGCCCCACAGCTCTTAGGCAGATATATCTGTCTCTGAAACTGAGTAGCTGAGCATTCCACAGAGACAATAAAAATACTGCATGTGAAGGTTCATGTTTTTACAAATACCAATGATTAAAAGATACATTTCCTTGTGCTTTTGCACAATTCCCATACATGGATGCTATTAATCTGTGAGAGAATTCAGAAGGAAAATCAAACACATGCTACATGGCTCAGTCAACATTTGTGTTTGTAGCTGACAGCAAAGCTGACATAAACCTCATGTGTGATGATGCTACACTTTGCCTGCCAGTGCTGTGAAATGCTCTGTGAGCAAGCAAGGAGAAACACAGAGTGGGGCTTCACTCTAACCAACTCCAGGCAGGGTCTAGGGAGGAATGAAGAGCACAGATTTAGTTAGAGCAGTGTCTCCCTGAGGCTTGAGGGGAGGGATGTTGAAGAGAACAAGCGCCTGCCCGCCTGGTTACAGATGGCGCCTCTTTCCTGTGTAAACACAGGGTCCATTCCCAGGCTCCCTGGGCAGCGCCATATGGGGCTTATCACTGCTCTTTAACCTCCTCATCACCCCTGACCCTGTTCTCATGTCAGACGTCAAGAGGAGAAAGGGAGATTCAAATAGTAAAATGCAAATGGTACCAATGGATGGTTCTCTGCAGAGGGGAAATTCCATTCTCTAGACGTGGCCTCCTTCAGGCAACTTGACTGAGGAGGATTACTTGCCATCTTGCCTTTGACCACATTTCTATATGCCACCACCTATCTATGCCAGAAGAGTATCTGGCTGGCATAGAAATGTGGTCAAAGGCAAGAAGGCAACCCCCAGCCAAGCTGCCTGAAAGAGGCCGCGTCTACACATAAGGGCTATTTCAGACTTCTGTTTGTGCTGCAATTTCTAGGCACAGGTTTGGGACTTTCAGGCAGGGGTCCAAGTAGTTTCCCTTTGTCCTGCCACTTTCCCTGGGAAACACTGTTCCGATCCAGCGGTAAAGAACAGGTTTTCCTGGAGAAAACAGAGGACAAAGGGGAAGCTTCTCGTACCCATTCTTGAAAGTCCCAAACCCTTGCTTAGAAACTGTAGCACAAATGGAAGTCTTGAAGTTACTTCAACATAGAAATTGTGGGAAAATTCCATTTTGGTCACATTTATGGTGGAACCTTTTAAATTTGTGCATTCTGAAACAGCATGGGAACACAAACACAGCCATCCTTCAAAGTTCCAATTTTTCTTTATTTTATAATGCAGTTCTCCAGCCATGTAATGTGTACAAAAATGTTCAAACATTGCAAATTTTGGATAAGATGGATTGTTTCAAGAAGTGGCAGAAAGATATTTCCAGATTTGTTTGGCAGGGCAAGAAGCCTCGAATAAAATTTAAGATATTAACTGATGCCAAAGAAAGAGGTGGATTTGCCCTGCCAGACCTTAAACTTTATTATGAATCAGCTGCTTTTTGCTGGCTGAGAGAATGGCTGCTTCTTGAAAACACTGAAATGTTGGATCTAGAAGGCTTCAACAATGCATTTGGCTGGCATGCATATTTGTGGTATGACAAGGTAAAAGCACATAAAGCATTTAAAAATCATATTGTTAGAAAAGCATTGTTTAATGTTTGGATAAGATATAAGGATTTGTTAGAAAAGAAAACCCCAAGATGGTTGTCACCAATGGAAGCGAAGGCACAGAAAAAACTCAATATGGAAGACTGGAAAAAGTTTAAAGACTATTTACAGAAATACTGTAAAATTAATGAATGTTAGAAGAATGTTGGAATGAAGTTATATGGCTTTAGTAGAAATGTTATAAGGATTTAAGTATAAATAGAGTAATATAATATTAAAGGAAAAAATAAGGTTAGAATGTGTTAAGATAATTATAGGATAGAAAACAGAGGAAGATGGAAAGGAATTGCTGAAACAATTGACAGAAGTGGAATACAAAAAGGGAGGTGTGAGGAGGTTGGTGAAATAAGTGAATGAAAGATAAGATATTGAAATTGTTTCAGTGTTTTAACTGTTTTTGTTTGGTTTTGTTAGTTTAATGTGTTAGTGTTATGTAGTGTCTTTGTATTGTATTGTATTGTTCCATTTTTGTTTTTGTTTTTTTGTTTTGTAGTGTTTAAATTGTTGGAAAAGTAATAAATATTATTATAAAAAAAATGTAATGTGTGCAAAAATGCACACACTGGCTAGTGGGAGCGTGATGCATGGTGGTCACACAACTGAGGAGGAGGAGGGGGTGGCCGACAAGTGCAGGAGGTGGATCCAGCTACCCAGAGTCTGACACCCTGAGGCAACTGCCTCACCTGCCCTCGTCTGGTCTGAAGGGGCCCAAAATAGTTAGACTCTAAGGAGAAAGAGAACCCCAAAGCATGACCTTTTATAGTTGCTGCTTTCAGGTTTTCAAACTTAGTCACAAGAAACTTGAAAGCTGATATTCTCAGCCAGGGGTCAGCAACCTTTTTCAGCCATTTGGTGAGATGCATTTTAAATAAAAGCACACATTCTACTCATGTCAAAAGACGCTGATTCCTGGACCATCCGCTGGCTGGATTGAGAAGGCGATTGGGCCTTAGGTTGACTACCCCTGTTCTCAGCAATCTGAATTCCAACAGTGACTTCAGAAGAAGAAAAGAGCATCTCCTCCAGCCCATTTACAATTTTAAAATTGTAAATGCAGAAATAAAAACAATTCCATAAAGCATGTGTTTCATGATCATGATTTACATATGAATAGAATTGTCTGGCATGTGATAGAAATCAAGGGATTACTGCTCCAAGGCTTTTCTGATTTGTTAAGCAGCACCTCCCAGGTCACCTTCTCTGCTCCACAAATAGTTCTCTGGACCCTGACCAGAGTGCTCCTGAGCATCTAGATTTTTTAAAATAAATATTTTTAAAGTCATATTATAGTGCAGGCTTCCTCAACCTTGGCCCTCCAGATGTTTTGAGAATACAGTTCCCATTACCCGTGACTGCTAGCTAGGGATCAATGGAGTTGTAGGCCAAAAACATCTGGAGGGCCGAGGTTGAGGAAGCCTGTTATAGTGCTACTGAACATGCACATTGTGCTTTCCCGTGTGAAGTGAACCTGCTTCTTGATTGTTTTTAATGAAAATATTATGCAAAGTAGGAAAATATGTAATGCAAAGCACACTTCTCCCTTTGATGCAACTGTAACATTAAACTTTCTGGGTGGAAACTGTAGACATAATCCAGGACATTGGATCTCCCATTTCAGTCCCCTCAAATATTTTATCCCCATAACGTGATCTTGGCCTTTGGAGTTGGCTCCTGTGTTCCATTTGTGGCATGAAGGATCTTTCAGATCTACTATATTCCCATTTCTAAACAGAGATTTCACCTTAGACATCAGTATGGGCTGACTCAGGGATGTATAACATAGTTGGGATACTGTCTTCATTATTCACAAGTATCACTCCTCTCCCTGCCTCCCCACACTCCAAAAAAAATTCAAGCGTTATGAACAGAATCCAGGAATCCTAAAATACACATTTGCTCTCTTGCTCTCAGACACAGAACTGAGCTGAAGGGAAAGGAATAAAAATACATCCATTAATAAGTAACTTTGTTCTAAATATAGATGAGAACTGGAAACTTTTCTGGACTGCTTGGCTTCTGTGTAACTTGGAACTGTGCATTCTCCCAGCCCAATCAAATATATTATTGGCTTTACCTGGCTGCTTATTGCGTCCGGCTGCTTCAGACAGAACTCAAAGAGTCCAATACCTTCTTTCAAATCAACCCACTTCAACTCACATTCTTTCCAGAGCCAGGAACTCCCAAAGTCCTGGCTCTCTGTCTTCCTTGCTCGCCAGGGCCTCATCCTGCCTTGCAAATCAGACATCATCCCAGTGCCAGAAAAAGGTGTTAAATTCTCTGAGCTGCACACTTCAGCCCATCAGAATATGACATCCAACTTCCTCTTATGGCAGTTTTAGTTGTGTACTACTATTAATAAAGAATTAAATGCACGAGGTGTGATCTCCTCCATCCACCCCTTTGCCCTCTCACGGTACTACAATGATCCAGCAGGATGGCGAAGCAAGTGCGGGGTGCAGCTTGCTGCATGACAGCACATGTGACAGCCTTGATGAGGGTGTGGGTGCTACTTCAAAATGCATGGACAGCTCCTGCAGGGCAGCCACTTGGTCCACACCTTCCTCCTACATGAGACACTATAAATCCGTGTGTAGTGGGTGGGGCACAGAGGCAGTTGCCCCAGGTGCAAAATTGTTAGGGGTGCAAAATGTCAACACCCGGTACAGCTGCGAGCTTCCATCACTGGGCTCAATTGAAAACAGCTTCTCCACAAAAACCTGAAAGTGACCTCTCCAAACAACAGAAAGACTCTTTTCTTATCTCTGCGGCTCCAATCTCCTAGGTGACAGAGACACTGTTAGGCAGTTGAATGCTGGGCATGGCCCCGGGCGCTGGAAACCCAAGCTACACCATTGCTACAAGCTAGGCAGTTATGCACCAGTGGAGGCCTTCTTTTGGAGAAGAATGCTCCTGACCTGGCCCAACACTGCAGCCTGCAGCCCAGGTATAGGGGACCTCCCTTGATGTTGAATCCATCAATCCCAGGCACCACAAGCACATCATCAAGGACGATGGATCAACAACATCTGTAGGGTCTTCAGAAGGTACTGTCCAAAGCATAAAAGGTGTGCAATGCTATCTAAAAAGTGTTAACTGCAGCATCAGGAAACTGAACATGCTGGAATGGGTAACTACTGACACACTTACACCCAATGAATTGTCTATGTATGTGACTGTCTGCAGTGAGTCTTACTGACTGCAGTTTTGTTCCTTCCACACAATTTGGAAGCATTTCCTGCTAACAGTATCATTGAACTGGCTTCTCCTGAGCTTATTTACTTGGGCAGTGGGAGCTTTCCCATGATCCAAGAAGCTTTTTCTTACTGGCTACTTGATGTTTATACTGGCTGAGCAGAACAGCTAACACTTCTCCTACCAAAGGGGCCTCAGCAACAGAGGAGCTATCAAAGCTATCTTCAGCACAAGTTGGTGGGTATATTAAAGCAAAAAGGTGAGAGCAGTTTAGTTCCCATTGCTTGCACAATAGACCCTTTCTCCTCCCGTTGAAATCTCTAAATAATTGTACTGTGTATAGCCATAATAATGTCAGAGAAGAGAGAATTTTGGTACCCTTTGCATACTAGAATTCGTTCTTCCATGACAAAAGTAAAAGTTCTGTCTTCTCTGCTATCTGGTCACCCTAGCAAATTAAGACAAATTAAAACATGGCAGCAAGCTGTGGGAGCTGTTGTGGGACCTTGAGTGAACCCCAATATTTTTCTTCTGTTAAACATACGCTATACCAGTTTTAAAAACACAACAGAACTTTGCTGTTTCTGTTTGTGTGCACCCAAGGGTTGTTTAAATACATCTCCATCAGCAGCAGTGGAACAAGCCAATCCGGCGCCTGGGGCAGAGCACTTTGCGAGGCCTCCGAGGAGTCTGCCTGCCTCCTCCCACTCAGCCACCCTACAGCTAAGGGGGAGGTGGTGGGCTGACCGTTTGGGGCAGCATGGAGCCTGCGGGCGCCCAAGCCACTGTGTCACTCCCAGGAGAGCCGTGTGGCTTGGGCACGCTGCAGGCCCCGCAGTGAGTGCTGCTCTGCATTTTGTCACGCCCCTCAGTGTTGACACCCAGGGTAGACCACCCCCCGCCCCCTTCCTCCGCCCCGTCCATCGTATCAACACCTCTGTGTGTTCACACCTTGGCTGGAGAGGTGGCTAGAGAAGAATTAGGACTCCAGTTGGAATAAAGCTGCTTTGAGAAACAACACATCTAACAGTAGTTTCCTACAACAAAGTACAAGTAGGCATTCTGGGTAGGGGAACATGTGGATTCCAGCAACAGCTGCAGATTCTTCTCCCATAAGTCCCAGCTAGCAGAACAAAGTGGTCAAGGGTTTGTAGTCCAGTATCATGTGGAAGGCCACAGGTTCCCCACTGCTGTGTTAAGGGTATAAAGACTACCAGGAAAGCAAACTGCATCTTGCCCACAGTGAATTGTGAGAACAGTTTCTGTATCTAGACACTTGGACACATGCATGATTTCCCCCCACTTCAGATCTTACACCAGAATCACATAAAATGTTTCCCCCCTTTCTGGTGAACACTGAAAGCCACTTTCAAGAGCCAGACTAAACATTAGGGGAAAAATTGAGATTGTGCTTACCTGTAATTCATAGGGCTTCAGGTTTCCAAAGTTGAGCTTTTCTGTGAACCTCCTTAAGTGTGTGGATGGTCTCTGTTAAGCTTGTCAGTTATCTAGCAGCAGATTACAAAAAGGGTGGGAATGCAGATCTCCTTTAAGAAGAAGAAAAGAGCAAATGGGGAAATCCCAGCCGCTCCATCTACTCCAATCAGCACATCCTTCCCACACTAGGCAGTGCCTAGCAAACCAAGTCTTTCCCTCCCCAGGAGGCTAAGCAGCCTCCTGGGATGGGAATATCATTCTTGACCTTATAATCAAGAGCTGTAAATATTTACTTCTTGCTCCTTCCAGATGCTTGTTCAGGCCCTGTCCCTGCTGAGAGGAGCTGCACGCATGCTCTTGCGCTGGCTCTCTGTGTACACATCTGTCTCTCTCTTTCAGTCCGCTCCTTCAGTTGAGAAATTGGAGTTTGGCAGCCACAACTTTCCAGGTCTCGTGAGCAGCTTCCCCTCCCAGCTCCTGCCTGCGCAATGGAATAGTCCCTTCAAAAGAGGAGGTGTGGCACATCATATGGACAAGAGTTTTATTGGCACTTGGAGCATCTTGGCCTGGCTCCATCAAATTTACCCACAACTTGTCTGCAAAGCAGTTCTCCAAAACAGTTGTTTTAGCTTAAGGATAGGAAGCTGTTTAAAAAAAACCAAAAAACTATCCTGGTGCACATAGTTAAGAATGTGTGCTGTGCATCAGGAAGCCCCTGGTCCAACAACCCCCAACTCACTAGGAGGCAGAACAGATAGTGTATGATCAGATCTCACTACACTTCATTTATCTTGAAAAATTAAGCTGGGAGGGAATGAATTAGGGGCCTCGGCGCTGTCCTCCCACCCCATTCTCTCTCCCACAAGATTTCCCTGATTTTTCTTGCCCCTCTAAAGCTGTCTCCATAACCTGTGGCCCTCCAGATAATGATCAACTCCTGTCATCCTAACTTGGCATCGTCAGGGATGAGGGAAATTGTAGTCCGGAAACACAGGGCCAAAGCATTCCCCAAGCCTGCCGTACTCCACTGTTTATGCCCCACAAGAAATAGGAGGAGACACATATTGCAAGGTTCCTGTGGGGTTGCCTTGTTTTCCCCCTGTGGCAATGCTTTTAATCATAGACAGACAGACAGACAGACAGACAGACAGACAGCAGAGGTGGAATTAGGGAGGTCACTGGTGGAGGAACGCAGGCGGGGGGAGCGCACTGCCCCCGGCCCCATTGGGGAGGGGGTACCATCACTGCCGCCCCCGGACATGCGTCGCGCACCCCCACCGCGCCAGGCGCCATGCCCCTGCGGGTGGCGCGCCACACCCCCAGAATGCAAGCAGGCCCCACAGGAGACATGCCATGTCCCTGGGCACGTGCCATGCCCCCGGGACATGCGCCAGCCGTGCCCATGCCTGCTCTCTGCCCCCGGTGCCGGAGTATTCAGCTTCGCCACTGAGGGAGGCACGACTGGTTCTGTCACACTGTGCACTAAGCCTAGAGAGGCCACATGGCACCACAACTATGACTTAGTAAATTAGCACCATGGAGAGTGAGAGGCAGGGAGGCACTGAATTTTGGCCTTGCAGCTGAAATTTTAAAGACCAGATTCCAACCCTTCAAGTGCCTACCTGGGATACCCAGGGTAGCTAGGAATTTAGGAACTGACGTTTCTTGTAGTATTGAAAAAGTAGTGGGAGAAAATTAACATGCTAAATTTCTCTGGAACTGAATGCAGTTACAGAAACAGGAGCAGAGCCCAGCAACCCTTGGCTACTGAAGTGAACCATCTAAGAGTACAAAGCAGAGAAAGGCAACCTGTGGCCCTCCAGATGTTGTGGGGACTTGAACTCCCATCATCCCTTACCATTGGCTGTGTTGACTGGGCCTGGTGGGAACTGGGAATCCAGCAACATCCAGAGGGCCACAGGCTCCCCTTCTCAAATATTGTATAAAGATGTTTTGCATATTACTAGTCCTATGTCTGTTACAGTTATTAATTCACAACTGCACCTGAAGATGCTTTAATAAGTCTGAAACAGCCCATTAGCAGATGTGTGTGTCAGTGTTATTCATAATACCCTGCCAATAATACAGTAATTTTAAAGTCTGGAAAATCAAAGGCATATTACTAGCACTGGGAGCTTTCCAGGAGACCCTGTGGTTAACTTTTCAAAACTGCCATCCCTAGAACATTTTAAGTGCCAAAAAGGAGCAAAAAATAGGCTTCTGGTGGAGTTGTAAATCAACCAATGATAGATTCCTCAGCTGTTTCCACTTAGATGAAACCTAATGAGAATGGCTCTACGTTTTATATGACAGTCATATATGCTGCAGGACATTGCTGTTTCTGTTGGGAAATAACCATGGAATACCAACTATTCCTGGAGTCCCACATGTGTGGGAAACTGCAAAAGAAAAATGGCTGACTGCCTGAATTGAAAACGTGTGGGCCTTGGTTCTAGTCAAAAGAGCCCCCCCCCCAAACTGGAATATACCATATTGGTCCGAATATAAGCCACCCCCCCCATATTTTGACCGTGAAAAGTTAAAGTGCAGCTTAAAATTGTGACCTTACAAAAAATGACTTTTATGATATCGCTACTGAAACAGAATGTTATGGTAAAACAGAACGGGTGTGGGTGCCTGCGGAATTTTAAGGGAGCTGCTTATATTTGGGTATTGCCCTTTTTTCTCTCCTACCCCCCTTTAATTTTAAAGGTGTGGCTTATATTCAGGTGCAACTTATATTTGGGGCAATACGATATTTAGTGTTTGCAAAGCATGGGGGAAAATGGTTCTTAGGCTCCCACTCTCTGAGAAAGGCTCTACCACTCTCAGAGTCATTGGACCACAACCTTAAGCAAGTTTAAATGCTTTACTTAGTAATCAGAGGTCTCACTCGTGCTTTGTTAAATGCTACAGCAGAAACAACACAGGTAATGTAGTGTTGGTTGCAAAATAGCCAAGTGTTCAAGGGTGAGAAATGAGTCACAATGTTAAGAAAAGGACCAAAACTCAGCAGTGGAACACACTCCTTATATGAGGGAAGCAGAAACATCAGCACATCAGGTGCTGTTGGAGTCCAGCTCCCATCAGGATCAAGGTGCACGGGGAGGAGAGCTTAACAGGTTCCGAAACCAATGGGTCCTGCTAAAAATCGCTGCCACCTTCCCCAAAGCCCTTGGAGGGAAGCTTCCTTTGGCGCCTCCTCAGGTAACAGCAGCTTCTGTGAGGGATTTTCAGTTTCCAGTATAGAAACACAAAAAGACATACCATAATAACAAAGAAAAACAATAACACCCCCCTACACCCACACACCACTTAAACGTCAAAATGTCAAGTTGAGTTCTGAAATGGGAGTCCCAGGTGGGCGCTGAAGGGCCAAAGGTTCACTACATTTGCTTTAAAACAACCCTTTCCATTACTTGCTGCAGCTCCATCCAGCGACGACTTGTATGTGTGAGTGAACTGCCAATGTTCTCATACCAGAAACAGAACTAGGTATCTCCTCAGACACCATGCTTTTCATTGGAGTCAGAGGAACGTATGAAGCTGCCTTATGGTGAGTCAGGCAGACGACTGGTCCACCTAGCTCAGTGTTGCTTACACTTGTGGGCAGTGATCACTCCCAGCCCTACCTGGAGAAGCCAGGGATTGGTCCTGTATGCAAAATGCAGGTGCTCTGCTGCTGAGTATTTGCACCTTTCTTGATTCCAAGGCACTGGGCAATACATGCATATTTGTGAAGCAATCCTCACCATTTCTGCTATGCTTGTGTTCGCTTTCCTGTTTTTTACCTGCAGCAGATCCTGACTTGTGTCCTTGGTCCCACTCCTGATTCTGATTTTAGGACAAAGGAATAAATAAGGTATAGCAAACATCTTACAGCATCCCCAAAGTTCTAGTATGGATGCTTTTCTATTATGAGATAATAGCCTTTAACTGAGGCAGGACTACAACTCCCACCATCCCTAGATGTTGACAATGCTGGCTAGGGCTGATGGGGACTGAGTGTAACAACATATGGAGGGCATCCTAGTGGCTCTCCCTACACTTTGGAAAATAGTTGTAAAATTGCCTTTTATAACCCCTTATTGTTTATCACTTACAACGTTTGCTCTTGTGGGTTGAGCACATTGTCTATTGTTTTGTCTATATGATTGTCTATATGATTGTCTGAGACCTTCTGCTGAAGGTGGGTAAGAAATCTAAGGGATAATATAATGGTGAGTAAGAAAAATAGTGGGCAGACAGATCGTTGAAATTTGGCCAGCTGGCAAGATAAAACACACATAAAAATATATCACTAAGCTTAGGGCCTAGCCTAAGAGTTCTGTGTTGCTCTTCCATAACCATTTAAAAAAAAAAAACCTATGAAAAGCAGGCTTGAAAGGCTCTTGATGGAGGTGGACAGAAAGAGTGGATGATCTCCCATTGTCATTCTGCTGGTTGTCCTCTAAAAATCACTTCCCCCAGCTGCTTTCCCACCCATGCACATAACTTGTTATTAATTAGGATAACCCTAGCATAGATAACAGGATAGGATGCTGTTGCTTTTGAGAAAACGAATGGGCAATTTAGAGATTACTATGAATAGTGTGATATGATTGGGAGGGGCACAGTTTTACTGAAAGTTATATTAGCTTCACATAGCCATTAAAGTGGGCACGCAGGGACAAGTATGGTGGTGACAGAAAGAGCAGAGTCCTGGCAAAGCATTTCATTCATCTCTGAGCTTAGAATTCTGGCACACCATTGTTGAAGTTATGGTAAAGAAGATTTCATACTCATTTCATCCCCAAGTAGGGAACTTTTTGCATGACACTATGGGAATCCTGGTAACTGCGTGGCATCATTTCCCATCACCTTGGGCATGTGTCATTGTTGCAGCATTGTGATGGGACAGAAGCATGCTAATGTGGATTGTAGCATAATTGGTAGGAAAGCTTGGGAAACCTGGAATAATGTGTGCCTCTGTGTGTCAACATGAATCACCAAGGGTTCATCAAGAGTGGGACGGAGGACCTGGGATTCTATCAGATGAAAGGGAAACTGATTTGCTTCAGGGCCACCATATTTACAGTACATGGCGTTCTGGCACTTACACTCTCTACTGTCTTTGAGAATAGGATCTCCTGCATATAGCCCTTCTCAAAGCGGCCTTGACCTCCTTGTTGCGTAGGGTGTAGATCAATGGGTTCAAAACAGGTGTGACTGCTGTATACAACACAGTCACAGCCCTGTCTGTGTCCAGAGAACCCTCTGAGTGTGGCCGTAGATACATAGCTCCAGCACAGCAGTAATGGAGGGTCACTACAGTGAGGTGAGCCCCACAGGTGGAGAAGGCACGTTGGAGACCTTTTGCTGAGCGCATGGCCACCACTGCCCTTAGAATGAGAGCATAGGATATCAGAGTTAAGGCAAAGCAACCCATGATGATGGAGCCAGTGACCCCAGCTAACAAGGCCTCGTTGAGCCAGGTGTCTGAGCAGGAGAGTGCCAGGAGTGGAGATATATCACAGAAGAAGTGCTCCACCTTGTTGTCTTGACAGAAGGAGAGCTGGGACATCATGATGGCATGGAGGAGTGAGTGGAAGAAGCCAGCTGTCCACACCAAGGCAGCTAGGGTCC
This sequence comes from Podarcis tiliguerta, assembly GCF_965153285.1. NCBI lineage: Eukaryota > Metazoa > Chordata > Lepidosauria > Squamata > Lacertidae > Podarcis > Podarcis tiliguerta. The sequence goes on from NC_139550.1 coordinate 38,909,835, forward strand.
AGCGCAACTGGCGATTCATCAGGACAGGGTAGTGGAGTGGATGGCAGATGGCCAAATAACGGTCGTAGCCCATGATGGACAATAGCATAGCTTCAGTGCTGCCTAGAAAATGGAAGAAGAACATCTGGGCAATGCACCCTGCATAGGGAATACGATTGCTATGGGAGGCTAGCCCCACAAACATCTTGGGGACGGTGGTGGAGAAGTAAAAGATGTCAATGAAGGCCAGATTGCCAATGAAGAAGTACATGGGTGTCTGGAGCTGCCGGTCCCAGAAGGTGACTCCTGCCACCACCAGGTTTCCAGAGATGTTGGCTAAGTATAGGAGCAGAAAAAGACCAAAGAGGAAGCCATGAAAATTATGGGCATCTGACACACCGATCAGGATGAATTCAGTGACTGATGTCCCGTTCTGCATCAGCCTGATGAATTTAGAAAGAAGGGATGAAAATTCTTTAGAAAGAAGGGTGAAAAAAAGAAAATCACCAAGACATTCTGGAAAATGAGAGTTACCTTAGCTTCTGTGAGTTACCTAGAAATTGCTGTAAACCCAATCTTATAAGGCCATTTACATTACACCATGATCTGCTCTCTCAATGATACAATTTGGTTCTCATCACTCTGTCTTCTGCTTCCTGGCCATTAGCAATTATTATTATTTTATTCCTACCCTATTTACTCGATGCAGCTTAAATCCCTCCCCCCAATTATTATATTTTTTTTGCATGGATTCTCCAAAGAATCAATTCAGCTATTGGGTTTAAATGAATAAACAGACATGTCAAAAGTTCTACTAAGACTGTAATTCCAGCCCAGTGTGCAGAGAAGATTCTCTTACATCTCACCCGGGAGTCACGAGCCTTTGCATGATTATTTTGTGCTTTGATGTTGATATTCTTCCCCACAGATGGGGGCAATTTGGTGTACAAAGGAGAATTTCAGTGATGTATCTTTCCCTGATGCCCTATCTGCATCCATTGCTATCGCAGGAGGTTGTGAAGGGGCTCCCATGGCAGTTCCAAGCTTCAAGGCCCTCCAGATGTAGGTCCACCACTAGGTAGAGGTTGGGCTAGCTGGCCCTTATGGACCCTTCCAACCCTACAATACCATGATGCTGTGATTCTGTGATTCTTTCAACAGTCCAGCCTCCCCTCCTGACTGGTCAACACCTTCCTCTACTGCTAGGGAATCTCACCACACCATTGATGAGGTGTGGCAGGGAGCTGTTGTGGGACTGTCTCCCTTTCCCATGGCTTCTCAAGGCCACAAATGGAGCCCTGTCCTCCCTCTCAGGCCACTCCTTGCTGGCAGCACCCTCTGCAGCCTTTTACTCATTTGACAGCAACTGCAGCTGCAGCCTTGAGCCATTTGGGACCCCAGGGCTCACAGCATCTGACCCCACTTCTTTCTCAGATGGGCGCAGGACTGCTGACTCTCATATCTGCTCACTATATGTACAGTAATTTCCTCTTTATAGCTTTGATTCAGATTCTTTATAGCTTTGATTCAAAGAACACCTGAGACAGGGACATTGCTGATGCTCTGCAGATGTGGACCTGATCAGTCCCTTGGAGGGGTGGGTCCCTGGGAGCCCCACAAAGCAGCAGAAAACAATAAATTGTTATTTTAAAATATTAAATATAAATAAGGGAGCAGAAGGTTCAAGTTATATTTTTACCAAACTATGGAGTGAAAATGTGACTTAGAAGCCACTGTACCAGCTGACCTGGTAGGATGTGGGTCTTCTTCTCTCCTAGATGAGAAAAGGTCTTTCCGATGTTGAAGGCGCTGTGCTTTCTTCGCAGTGGCAGAGCAGAAACTGGGAGCAGACACCTGCTCAGGGACTTGTAACTTGCTTACAGCTGAGGTGAAAGGGAACTATTTCTTAACTGGTTGGCTGTGGTGCCACAGGCCTTTGGAGAACAAATATACACACGAGAACCTTCCTCAGGAGAAGGAGGAGGCCACATCCTCCCATTGAATGGAAGAGCTAATAAGCCACAGCATCTGTAGAGGACAAAAAACTAGAGTGGTAACCCCAAAACACCCCAGGGAGCTCAGAACAGGAAATGTTGGGGAGAGGGATGGGAAATGGAGTGGGGGAAGTTGGGGAATGGAATGGAGTGGCTGGAATCATGGACAGAAGTACTCCACACTGCAATCTTAATTTTATTTATTTTAAAGTTTGTTTTTTCCTCCCAGGGTCAATAAACTGGTATTCAGCAGTGGAGTCAAACATGGCTGTTGTGGCCAGCAGACACGGATAGCCTTATGCTCTATGGATTTGTCTAATCTTTGCTTAAAGCCATCCAAGTTGGTGGCCATTGCTGTCTCTTGCGGGAGCAAATTCCAAAGCTTAACTGTGTGAAGAAACGTGCACAAAATTGCCAAAAAAGAGAACGAAAGAGGGCACTAATTTACATAAAATTTACATGAAATGTTCATGTGGTGATTAATGTATAGACACACATGTAGCAATAATGGATTGGATGCCCCTGTACACCCAAAATTGTCTTTTGCAGGGGGGGGGTCATCAGTGTGTGGGTTATTCTTCCATCTGTCAAGCTGCAGTGCTTGTGCTGATGGAACATTAATTCCACCTAACTGCTATAATTTAGAAAGAAACCCAATGCATCTCATCATAGTGGAGAAGGCATCAGATGACTTTTTTGCCAGCTCCATCAAGGCTACTTCTAGGCCTTTTTCCTGTTTTCCGGTTCCATATCTTTAAAGCAGACTTGGACTGAACAGTCCTCACAGAGAGGACAACTCCAAACAGAGGACTCTTCCTTATAAAGCTGGGCACATGGTCACCCTAGGCCAGTGGTGGCGACCTATGGCACATGTGCCAGAGGGGGCACTCAGAGCCCTCTCTGTGGGCATGTGCACCGTCACCCCAGCACAGAGCTGGCAGAAGGCGAGGTTGGCGCATCAAGTCCTTAGCTCAACTTGGGCAGCCGGAGTGCCACGGGCACGGCGGGTCGGTGCAGGACACTGCGTGGCAGGAGAGGGATGTGATGCCTGTCTCCAAAATGGAGGGCACAGCTATTCTTTGGCCTGAATTCATTGTGCCCAACTGCTCAGAGGCTTCCGGAGCATATTGTGGTGATTAGTATTTTGTTTGAGCCGGTTGCAAAATAGCACTGGCAATGATTATGGTGGGCCCTCAGTTTCAGATGCTGCTGCAAGGTTGAGGCCAGTTGGGGCTGGGCAAGGGAGAAGGACTAGCCCGTGGGGCAGCCCCCACGGCCATTTCAGGAAATGGTGGTGAGGTGAGGGGGGCACCAATCTGCACGCACTCAGAGGGCCACGCCAAGAACGCTTGCTTGCTCGGGCTGGAGGTTAAAAGCGGGGAATCCTTAAAGTGTGGAATTCTCTGCCAAATAATTTTAAGTCAATGAAAGCACTTGGGATTGCTTTCCTTACTTTGTTTGGATCATCTTAATGCAAACTTCTACCTTTCAATAAAAAGTTGTTTGTATCATTGAAAGCTCTGTTGTTGTGTTTTTCTTTTAAGTCAAAAGATGTTAATGTATGAGTTGTTTTTTCTAAACTAAAACCTCAGTATTCAGGTTAAATTGCCGTGTTGGCACTTTGTGATAAATAAGTGGGTTTTGGGTTGCAGTTTGGGCACTCGGTCTCTAAAAGGTTCGCCATCACTGTCCTAGGTGCCTGGTCACAAGTGGAGGAAAGCCCAGGAGGAATTATGTTGTAAACTGCCCTGTGATCTTCGGATAAGGGCCGGTATGTAAAATCATCATCATCGTCACAGCAGCTCATTTCTCCTTGAATGTGCTTTGTTTTTCCTATCCTAGGCCCCATTGTGCTCATTAGCATGCATTGCAGCTGAGGGCATTGTTACGAGTGACTGTCTCTGTGGATTATTTATTCCTGTTGCGTCAGCTTCTTCTAGTTCTGGGACTGCATTCTCCTGGTGCAAAAAGTGCGGTGGAGTAGTTTCAGATCTTGTCTAATTAATGGAAGGCCAAGGACGATAACTTTTAATTAGATCTTTTCCCAGCTGACCTTCTTTCATTTCTGTTCACTGCCATTGCTTCCCCTCTCTGCTGAAGTTCTGGTGCTGTGTTAAACAGACCCCTTGGTGGTGGGTGAGCTGGGTGGGCACCCAGGATGCTGAACTGAGGGATTCCAAGCTGAGCTCAGTGGCTGTGCTTCTTCTCAGTGGCTGCGCTTCTCAGTGGCTGTACTGCCTAGAGTGAGCGACGGTGTGAAAAGGCAGGTGTTCCCAGGAGCTTTTTCTTCAAGGTTCTACAAGTTAGAATCATAGAATCATAGAATCATAGAGTTGGAAGAGACCACAAGGGCCATCGAGTCCAACCCCCTGCCAAGCAGGAAACACCATCAGAGCACTCCTGACATATGGTTGTCAAGCCTCTGCTTAAAGACCTCCAAAGAAGGAGACTCCACCACACTCCTTGGCAGCAAATTCCACTGTTGAACAGCTCTTACTGTCAGGAAGTTCTTCCTAATGTTGAGGTGGAATCTTCTTTCTTGTAGTTTGGATCCATTGCTCCGTGTCCGCTTCTCTGGAGCAGCAGAAAACAACCTTTCTCCCTCCTCTATGTGACATCCCTTCATATATTTGAACATGGCTATCATATCACCCCTTAACCTCCTCTTCTCCAGGCTAAACATGCCCAGCTCCCTTAGCCGTTCCTCATAAGGCATCGTTTCCAGGCCTCTGACCATTTTGGTTGCCCTCCTCTGGACACATTCCAGTTTGTCAGTGTCCTTCTTGAACTGTGGTGCCCAGAACTGGACACAGTACTCCAGGTGAGGTCTGACCAGAGCAGAATACAGTGGAACTATTACTTCCCTTGTTCTAGATGCTATACTCCTATTGATGCAGCCCAGAATTGCATTGGCTTTTGTAGCTGCCGCGTCACACTGTTGGCTCATGTCAAGTTTGTGGTCAACCAAGACTCCTAGATCCTTTTCACATGTACTGCTCTCAAGCCAGGTGTCACCCATCTTGTATTTGTGCCTCTCATTTTTTTTGCCCAAGTGCAATACTTTACATTTCTCCCTGTTAAAATTCATCTTGTTTGTTTTGGCCCAATTCTCTAATCTGTCAAGGTCGTTTTGAAGTGTGATCCTGTCCTCTGGTTTGGTGTCATCTGCAAATTTGATCAGGATGCCTTTGAGTCCATCATCCAAGTCGTTGATAAAGATGTTGAATAAGACCGGGCCCAAGACAGAACCCTGTGGCACCCCACTAGTCACTCTTCTCCAGGATGAAGAGGAACCATTGATGAGCACCCTTTGGGTTCGGTCAGTCAGCCAGTTACAAATCCACTGAGTGGTAGCATAGTCAAGGCCGCATTTTACCAGCTTCTTTACAAGAATATCATGGGGCACCTTGTCAAATGCCTTGTGGAAATCAAGGTAGGCTACATCCACTGCGTTCCCTTCATCTACCAGGCTTGTAATTCTGTCAAAAAATGAGATCAGGTTGGTCTGACATGACTTATTTTTCAGAAATCCATGCTGACTATTGGTGATCACAGCATTCCTTTCTAGGTGCTCACAGACTGTTTGCTTAATGATCTGCTCCAGAATCTTCCCTGGTATTGATGTCAGACTGACTGGGCGGTAATTATTTGGGTCCTCTCTTTTCCCCTTTTTGAAAATAGGGACAACATTTGCCCTCCTCCAGTCTGCCGGGACTTTGCCTGTTCTCCAGGAATTCTCAAAGATGACTGCCAGTGGTTCTGAGATCACATCTGCCAGTTCTTTTAATACTCTTGGATGCAGTTCATCTGGCCCTGGAGACTTGAATACATCTAAACTAGCCAAGTATTCTTGTACTATCTCCTTAGTTATTCTGGGCTGTGTTTCCTCTGCTGAATCATTTGCTCCAAATTCTTCAGGTCGGGCATTGTTTACTTTATCGGAGAAGACTGAGGCAAAGAAGGCATTGAGGAGTTCAGCCCTTTCTGTGTCCCCTGTTTGCATTTCACCATCTTCTCCTCTGAGTGACCCCACTGTTTCTTTGTTCTTCCTTTTGCTACGGACATACCCATAAAAGCCTTTTTTGTTGCTTTTAACCTCTCTAGCAAGCCTGAGTTCATTCTGTGCTTTAGCTTTTCTGACTTTGTGTCTACACGTGCTGGCTATTTGTTTGAATTCCTCTTTGGTGGTTTCCCCCCTTTTCCATTTTTTGTACACATCCTTTTTAAATCTTAACTCAGTTAAAGGTTCTTTAGATAGCCACCCTGGCTTCTTTAGGCACCTTCCATGTTTCCGTCTCATTGGTATTGCCTGAAGTTGTGCTTTTACTATCTCCCTCTTAACAAACTCCCAGCCATCATGAACTCCCTTTCCTTTTAGTATTACTGTCCATGGGATCTCACCCAGCACTTCCCTAAGTTTTATGAAGTCGGCTTTCTTAAAGTCAAGAAATTGAGTCCTAGTATGCTTGGCTGCACCTTCCCGCTGTATAGTAAACTTCAGAAGAGCATGATCACTTGCGCCTAATGATCCTTCCACTTCTACCCCATTAACCATGTAAAGTATTGCACTTGGGCAAAAAAAATGAGAGGCACAAATACAAGATGGGTGACACCTGGCTTGAGAGCAGTACATGTGAAAAGGATCTAGGAGTCTTGGTTGACCACAAACTTGACATGAGCCAACAGTGTGACGCGGCAGCTAAAAAAGCCAATGCAATTCTGGGCTGCATCAATAGGAGTATAGCATCTAGATCAAGGGAAGTAATAGTGCCACTGTATTCTGCTCTGGTCAGACCTCACCTGGAGTACTGTGTCCAGTTCTGGGCACCACAGTTCAAGAAGGACACTGACAAACTGGAACGTGTCCAGAGGAGGGCAACCAAAATGGTCAAAGGCCTGGAAACGATGCCTTATGAGGAACGACTAAGGGAGCTGGGCATGTTCAGCCTGGAGAAGAGGAGGTTAAGGGGTGATATGATAGCCATGTTCAAATATATGAAGGGATGTCACATGGAGGAGGGAGAAAGGTTCTTTTCTGCTGCTACAGAGAAGCGGACACGGAGCAATGGATCCAAACTACAAGAAAGAAGATTCCATCTCAACATTAGGAAGAACTTCCTGACAGTAAGAGCTGTTCGACAGTGGAATTTGCTGCCAAGGAGTGTGGTGGAGTCTCCTTCTTTGGAGGTCTTTAAGCAGAGGCTTGACAGCCATATGTCAGGAGTGCTCTGATGGTGTTTCCTGCTTGGCAGGGGGTTGGACTCGATGGCCCTTGTGGTCTCTTCCAACTCTATGATTCTATGATTCAACATTGGTTAGGACCAGATCTAAAATGGCTGTTCCTCTTGTTGCTTCTCCCACTTTCTGGACAATGAAGTTGTCTGCAAGGCCAGTGAGGAATCTGTTTGACCTTATGCTCTTGGCTGAGTTTGACATCCAACAAATATCCGGGTAATTGAAGTCCCCCTTTACTACTATCTCCCTTCCTTTTGCATGCTTGGCCATCTGTTCCAGGAAGGCATCATCTATGTCCTCCGTTTAGCTTGGGGATCTATAGTAAACTCCCACAATGAGGTCACTGTTATTCTTCTCTCCCTTAATTTTGACCCAAATACTCTCACTCTGGCTTTGAGGTTCTAAATCTTGGATCTCTTCACAGGTATACACATCCCTGACATATAACGCCACTCCTCCTCCTTTCTTGTCTGGTCTGTTTCTCTGAAATAGATTGTATCCCTCCATTTTCACATTCCAATCGTGGGACTTATCCCACCAGGTTTCAGTGATGCCTATTATGTCATATTTAGTTTGCTGTACCAAGAGCTCAAGCTCATCTTGTTTATTTCCCATGCTTTGTGCATTAGTGTACAGACATTGAAGTCCATTAATCATTCCCTCGTGTCTCTTATTTAAGGATTTTTTTCTCCCACCACCAGGTCTGCGTGCTGTTTGCTCCATTTGGTCTATGACATTTGGATAATCATCTTCATCAGTTGATAGACTCCTACCTTCAGGAGCACTGTCTCCCTCCCCCACATTAGTCAGTTTAAAGCCCTCCTGATGAGGTTTCTGAGTTTTTTGGCAAAAACATTCCTCCCAACCGTTGTGAGGTGCAGCCCATCGCTTGCCAGAAGTCCATCTTCAAGAAACTGCAGTCCGTGATCTAAGAATCCAAACCGTTCCTGTTTACACCATTTGCGAAGCCAGCTGTTCACTTCCACTATTTTCCCCTCTCTCCCTGGGCCACGTCGTTCAACTGGGAGGACAGATGAGATGACGATTTGTGCATTTAATTGCTTCAATTTCCTGCCCAGAGCCTTGTAGTCTCTTTTGATCTTCTGGAGGCTATTGCTTGCAGTGTCATTGGTTCCCACATGAACCAAGAGGAAGGGGTATTTGTCAGTGGGTTTTATGATTCCTTGCAGTTGTTCAGTTACATCTTGGATCTTAGCCCCGGGGAGACAGCGCACTTCCCGAGACATCTTGTCAGGCCCACAGATCACTGCTTCTGTTCCCCTCAGTAGGGAATCCCCTATCACCACTACACGCCTCCTCTTAGGTTTGGTCGGGGTTCTTCCGTGAGCGGTCCGTTCCAAGGTTGCCTGCACATTCCCTTAGGACTGACTTTGCTGCTCATCTTCATATACCTGATCGACTGTAATGAGGGAGAGATCCTCAAATGGAGTCTGCTCCTCGTCTTCCATGCTAGGGGAGAGGACCTCAAAACGATTGTGTATTTCTAAACAATCAGAGCGAACCCTGGGCCTCCTACTTCTCTGAGTCACGTTTCTCCACATATCGGGCTCCTGTGTTGGTGAACTAGCCTCCTTCCCAGGGGAGTCTCCTGTCTCCTCCTTGGTGGAGACGGTGTGCTCTGCTGCTTCCAAGAAGAGCTCCAGCTCTCTAATTCTTTGGAGCGTAGCTACACGTTCCTCCAGTTGCTGGACTATCCAGATGTTTTGGGACTACAACTCCCATCATCCCTAGCTAACAGAACCAGTGGTCAGGGATGATGGGAATTGTAGTCCCAAAACATCTGGAGGGGCGAAGGTTGCCTATGCCTGGTTTTGACTATATGCGATTCTGGCTTTGGGCACAATTCTTGGAGTGTAACCCCCTTGTAAATTGCAGACTTATTGTACTATAAGCACTGTAAGTACTATATACATGATAATAAAGTCAAGCTGCAAGCTGGAAGAGGTCAACTGGATACCTTTTTAAATTTATAACATTTCTTTATTATTTTTTAAGATAAAAAAATGGGCATTATGAAAATAAAGATTGCTTACCAAAAGACAGGAATGGTGACAATTATTAAATGCGGAGTAAGGCATTTGCTAGGCTTGGTCACATTGTTACTACAGCTCTATATTCTGGGGGCAATGGGAGTTTTCAAAGTTATGAAAAAGCAGCAAGGGAAGAAGACTGAAGAAACAGCTACCGTAGCCTGGGAGCCGATGGATACTGTCTCTTTCTCCTGCCAACCTAGCAGTTCGAAAGCACATCAAAGTGCAAGTAGATAAATAGGTACCACTCTGGGGGGAAGGTAAACGGCGTTTCTGTGCGCGGCTCTGCTTTCGCTAGAAGCGGCTTAGTCCTGCTGGCCACATGACCCGGAAGCTGTACGCCGGCTCCCTCGGCCAGTAAAGCGAGATGAGCGCCGCAACCCCAGAGTCAGCCACGACTGGACCTAATGGTCAAGGGTCCCTTTACCTTTTTACCACTCCAGTAGAGGACCTTCTCCTTGTAGCTGAAGAGGGAGTGTTGATGGTCTGGGAAGAGAACTTGCAGCAGAAGCCATTTCACCAACATAATAAAGAATATAGAACAACTCCCTGAGCCTACAGTTTTGTGAGAGCCATCCTTTGAGAGCCATCCAGCCCACTTGACAGGGACTTCATGGGATCCTAGAATTGGAGCACTGAAATCAGAGGCTGCTCACTCTGGGCCCTTTTCATAGGCAGAAAACATGGAGGTTGCAGGCCGGTGGTCCTGGTATGTTTTGCAATGCCACACAAGCCATGCAACTTGGAAAAGTGTGAATTTCAAAGGGCAGCTGTCTTTTGGTTTGTGTGTTGTTTCGGAAAATGTGTATTTTGAAATTTTGTCTTTACATGCAAACAAACAAATATCCTATTCTTTTTATTAAAAACCCCCCAGTATTTCAGATCTGGCATAGTGTTTACCCGGTACATCCCAATGTTGAATACAATTAGTGATGACCAGTAATTTTTTTAAAAAATGTACCTTATCATTTTGTAAGTCAAATATGATCTTTGCTTCTTTTCTAATTCCATGATCTGATATTTCAAAAACTTGATTTGTTGTTGTTTAGTCGTTTAGTTGTGTCCGACTCTTCGTGACCCCATGGACCAGAGCATGCCAGGCACTCCTGTCTTTCACTGCCTCCCGCAGTTTGGTCAAACTCATGCTGGTAGCTTCGAGAACATTGTCCCACCATCTGGTCCTCTGTCGTCCCCTTCTACTTGTGCCCTCCATCTTTCCCAACATCAGGGTCTTTTCCAGGGAGTCTTCTCTTCTCCTGAGGTGGCCAAAGTCTTGGAGCCTCAGCTTCAGGATCTGTCCTTCCAGTGAGCACTAAGGGCTGATTTCCTTCCGAATGGAGAGGTTTGATCTTCTTGCAGTTCATGGGACTCTCAAGAGTCTCCTCCAGCACCACAATTCAAAAGCATCAATTCTTTGATGATCAGCCTTCTTTATGGTCCAGCTCTCACTTCCATACATCACTACTGGGAAAACCATAGCTTTTACTATTTGGGCCTTTGTTGGCAAGGTGATGTTTCTGCTTTTTAAGATGCTGTCTCGGTTTGTCATTGCTTTTCTCCCAAAAACTTGATATAGACACCTTAAAGCAAGGATGGGGAGTCCTTGATCTGCCAAATGTTGTTGGACTGCCTCCCCCAGGGGATGATGGGAACTGAAGTCCAAGACCTTCTAGAGGGCAACGGGTTCCCTGCCTTAAGGCATTCCTACTACATATGCCAATGTACACCTTGTGTTAATGTTCAGTGTTATAAATTGTTCACATCTGTCTGTACTGAGAGAAAAAGGAGGAGTGTACCTTAGGGGTGAGGTCAAGCCGTTGGAGAGTTACAGTGCTTGCTGTGGCCACAGAGACTGAGACAGGAGAAACATGTTTTGTTGCAGGTGGGGCAGACAAAGGCATCCAGTTTCACTGTTACAGATGCGCTATGGCATTTCTTCTCTCTGTGCTCCTCCCAGCGGTCACTACTGGTCTTCTTCTGGTCACTACTGAGGATATTCAACCTGTCTCCAAGCATTGCGGTCATCTGCAAGGGAATCCCATACAACGGGGTTGATGCTGCCAGTCTTCATGTCACATTTGCAGACATCTTTGTTGCACAGAGTTGGTCTGTCAATAGGCTTGGTGTCTGAAGACAGCTCCTCGCAGAGCACATCGTTTGGGATCCTACCTACTTCCGTTCTGTGGGCCTGACCAAGCCAGCATAGATGTCACTGGGACAGGAGTACAAACATGCTGGGAATGTAGACTGGGGAGAAGACATCTTTGTTTGGGACTGTCCTGCCAGGTAATGTTACAAATAAATGAGTGGAATTCAACCTTGCACTATGTTGATTGTTCTGTCTGCACAAGTGCATCAGCTTGGCAGGTGGAACAATCTGCCTCCCCTCCTCATGTGTGCTGTTTTGTGGGTTCTCTTGACCCCCTAAGTCAATTTGGAGGTTGCGGGAGGAGAAGAGCTCCATTGCATAAGTGGAAGTCCTTGCACAGGGCTTCTGCTGATGGTGTTCATGAGGTGAATCCTGCCCATTAAGTGGTTGTTGTTATTTTAAAAACTTTCTACTGTTTGTGTTACTGTTTTCCCTTCATGACTTTGCTCTGTTACCTGATTACATTGGTGTTTAAAATAATTTAATAATAATAATAATAATAATAATAATAATAATAATAATTTATTTATTTATACCCCGGCCATCTGGCTGAGTTTCCCCAGTCACTCTGGGCAGCTTCCAATCAAGTGTTAAAAACAATACAGCATTAAATATTAAAAACTTCCCTAAACAGGACTGTCTTTTAAAGAGAAGATAGCTGCTTATTTCCTTCACATCTGAAGGGAGGGTGTTCCACAGGGAGGGCGCCACTATCGAGAAGGCCCTCTGTCTGTTTTCCTGTAACCTCACCTTGCAATGAGGGAACCGCCAGAAGGCCATCGGTGCTGGATCTCAGTGTCCGGGCTGAACAATGGGGGTGGAGACACTCCTTCAGGTATACTGGGCCGAGGCCGTTTAGGGCTTTAAAGGTCAGCGCCAACACTTTGAATTGTGCTCGGAAACGTACTGGGAGCCAGTGTAGGTCTTTCAAGACCGGTGTTATGTGGTCTCGGCGGTCGCTCCCAGTTGCCAGTCCAGCTGCCGCATTCTGGATTAGTTGTAGTTTCCGAGTCACCTTCAAAGGTAGCCCCACATAGAGCACATTGCAATAGTCCAAGTGGGAGATAACTAGAGCCTGTACCACTCTGCCAAGACAGTCTGCTGGCAGGTAGGGTCTCAGCCTGCGTACCAGGTGGAGATGCTAGACAGCTGCCCTGGGCACAGAATTAACCTGCGCCTCCATGGACAGCTGTGAGTCCAAAATGACTCCCAGGCTGCGCACCTGGTCCTTCAGGGGCACAGTTACCCCATTTAGGACCAGGGAGTCCCCCACATCCACCCGCACCCTGTCCCCCCAAAACAGTACTTCTGTCTTGTCAGGATTCAACCTCAATCTGTTAGCCGCCATCCATCCTCCAACCGCCTCCAGGCACTCACACAGGACCTTCACCGCCTTCACTGGTTCTGATTTAAAAGAGAGGCAGAGCTGGGTGTCATCTGCATACTGATGAACACCCAGTCCAAACCCCCTGATGATCTCTCCCAGCGGCTTCATATAGATATTAAAAAGCATGGGGAAGAGGACAGAACCCTGAGGCACCCCACAAGTGAGAGCCCAGGGGTCTGAACACTCATCCCCCCCCCACCGCTTTCTGAACACGACCCAGGAGGAAGGAGCGGAACCACTGTATGACAGTGCCCCCAGCTCCCAGCCCCTCTAGATGGTCCAGAAGGATGTTATGGTTGATGGTGTCAAAGGCCGCTGAGAGATCCAGCAGAACTAGGAAACAGCTCTCACCTTTGTCCCTAGCCCGCCGGAGATCATCGACCAGTGCGGCCAAGGCAGTTTCAGTCCCAGGGTGAGGCCTGAATCCCGATTGGAAGGGATCCAAATGGTCTGCAACCTCCAGGCGTGCTTGGAGTTGTTCAGCTCAATCACCTTGTCCAAGAATGGAAGATTTGAGACTGGGTGATAGTTGGCCATAATGGCCGGGTCTAAAGATGTTTTTTTAAGAAGTGGTTTAATGACTGCCTCTTTCAGCGGGTCTGGGAAGGCTCCCACGCAGGGGGAAGCATTCACCACCCCATAGAGCCCATCGCCCAGCCCTTCCTGGCTCGCTTTTATCAACCAGGATGGACAAGGATCAAGGAGACAGGTGGTTGGTTTTACTCCTCCAAGCAGCCTGTCCACATCCTCGGAGGTTTAGGATGATTCTAGTAAGATGTCATGCGTTTTTGTCATCATCTATCTCTGCCCCTCTCTTGATTAAAAAACAAAAATGTTGGTGCTTCTGACAATTCTCTCGAAGTACTGACTTGACCAATTATCTTGTCTTACATGTAGATACTAGAACATGATGGTGACAGACAGTGATGAACATTGAACAGGAAATAAGATAAGATTTAAAAGTAAGAGAAAACTTAGCAGAAGAAATCCAAGGATATCAGTCGGAGGTAGTCTAAATATTTTTGGACTACGGCTCGCATGATCGGACATGCATGCAGGACTTTTTCCTGGATCTGACTTCCTCAGCTCAAGAGCACCAAGTCCAGCGGCCGCATTTGCCTAGCCTCCTCCTGGCAGCCCGCTTGACCTCAGTATTACGGAGACTGTAGATGCCAGGATTGAGGGTAGGGATCACCACCGTGTAAAAGACAGAAGCCATCTTGTCAGTCTGTGGCGCATAAGTGCCACCAGGCCGTAGGTACATGAAAATAAGAGTTCCATAGAGCACCCCCACAGCCGTCAGATGGGACCCACAGGTGGATATGGCTCTCCTTGACCCTGCTCGCCCCACACTGCAGAGGATCATGCCATAGGAAGTGAGGATGGCTGCAAGAGTGCTGCTCTGGATGGTTCCACAGACCACATAAAGCAGCAGCTGGTTGAGGTCTGTATTTGCACAGGCCAAAGCCAGCACTGGAGGGATGTCACAAAAGAAGTGGTCCAAAGTATTAGCATTGCAGAAGGGCAGGCAGAATGCCATGCCGGAGTGGATGGCTCCAGAGGTCACACCAGCTGTGCAGGACACTGCCACTAGGAGGCGACAAAGGCGCTGCGGCATGGCTGCTCCGTAGTGCAGAGGGCGGCAGATGGCTGCATAGCGATCATAAGCCATAGCAGCCAAGAGGCAACACTCAGCATCAGAAGCAGCTGCAAAGAAGAACATCTGGAGGGCGCAGGCGGGGAGGGGGATGGTGTCGTGTCCTTTCAGAAGGCCCAGGAGCAACTTGGGGGCCACGGTGCAGCAGGAGCACAGGTCCATCAGGGCCAGGTGGCTCAGGAAATAGTACATGGGAGAGTGCAAGGATTGCTCAGCCCTGATGAGGATGGCCAGAAACAGGTTCCCGGCCAGGCCAAGGAGATAGATGGGCAGGAAGAAGCTGAAGAGAAGGAGCTGAAGGTCACGCTGGGAAGTGAAGCCCAGGAGGACAAACTCTGTCACCACAGTGCCATTGTGATGAGCCATCGGATCTGTTGGAGGGAGAAACGACTTTGAATCCTTTCCTCCACACATTCCATCAAGAGAGCAGACCCAGCCCTCTTTTTATTAATGATAAATAAATAACAATTAATTATTATTTTATTGCTCAACCCTACATGCCCAGACATTCCTCAAGGTGGATGCCCCATTCTCTTCCACTAAGAGTAAATAGAAGCTCATAGCCCTGGGCATGATTTACCACTGAGCTGTTCAGAACCACAGCCTTCATTCAGCCATGAAAGATAGAGATAAAGAGACCGGATGACCATTGTTTCAGCTCCAATATTCAGAGGAAGGGAGTGTATTGGGTGTTAGGTAGTATCTCTGGTGGAGGACACATGGTGCTCCTTCTGGTAGTTTGTCCGCCTTTGGTCCCTACCCTGCACTCAGCTCTCACCTGTGGCTCCTAGAAACTTTCAGCATGCAACAGTGGCTGCACCCCTGAAATGGTGTTGACTGGCTGGCTAAAGCAGGTCAGAGGAGCCAATAGGTCTCAAACCCTCAGTGTGTTAGGGACTTCCCCTGCATATGAAGACAGGCTCCAGCAGATTGAGCAGACGATACTGAAAGTGGGTCCAATGGTTAAGAAGGCGGTTCCTGCACATGCTGTAGAGGGAAGTGAGGGACAGGTGGTGCTTG
The DNA here is from genome assembly GCF_965153285.1 of Podarcis tiliguerta. Taxonomy (NCBI): domain Eukaryota; kingdom Metazoa; phylum Chordata; class Lepidosauria; order Squamata; family Lacertidae; genus Podarcis; species Podarcis tiliguerta. Next base: position 38,925,307 of record NC_139550.1, read on the forward strand.
TCAACCTAAGAAGGTAGCCCATCTAGGAAAAGGAAAACTCTGATCCTAAACCTTTGCTGCCTTGCAGGACATCTTCAGAAGAAGGAAAGGCTAAGGAGTAAACCCTACACAAATCCGGAGTGGAGGCCCTGAGACTGTTGGGTGGCGCTTTGTACGCCTCTTTCCAACAACTCCTGCAGCCAAGCTGGTGCCAAATGTATTGCTCTGCTTTCCTTTGGACCACATCAGCAAGGCTGAGGGGTCTTGTCTGGGCAGCCCAGGACCTCCATGCACACTGCCAGGGATTTTTTTTCCAGCTGGAACTCAGTTCCAGCAGCTCTCAGGTGGGTGCCATTGGCATTATAAGAGAACAAGGGAGGCGTTCGGGGTGAGTTCCAGCACCTCTTTCCCCAGAAAACCAGAACTGCACACTGCCCTTGTGTCCTAGCAGGTCACTTCAGAGTTGCTACCACAGTGGTTTGACGTCCAACCCAGAGGTGCACTCTGTTGTTTCTCAGGACAGAGAGATACCAGCAGTTCAGAGGAAAGCAGGAACTCCTCATGCCCACCAGATGGTGATGGAACACTTATCATGGAGAGCATGGAGAGTGGAATTGTCATGGACATGGACACACAAACATACAGGATGGAATCCAGTGCTAGTCCTTCTCAGAGTAGACCCATTGAAATTACTAAACTTAAGGTAGTCATGCTTATTATTATTATTATTATTAGAATTTATATTCTCCCCAATATCCAGAGTGCTCAAGGTGGTTCACAGAACAAAATCAAAATATAAAACCATAAAATATATAATCAAAATAAAAACAACTACCCAATAATGCCCCCTCATTATCTGAATGGGTGTTAAATACAACCCACAATCACCATAGCTTTACTCAGCTCTACACGGTATCCATTGTCTACATAACTTTTTTTAAAAAGAAGCTCCCCAAGGAATTTACAGTCCAAAGGCAGGGAAGAAAAGGGAAGGGAGGAATGGGAGATAAAAGAATAACAAGGGATGAATATGCCCAGATGTTGTTATAGGTATTTAAGGTTCATGCCAGTTGGGAATGTCAGGCAATAGGTTGACACTCTATGGGAAAGGCATGCTTTGAGGAGGTATTTAAAAGAGCAAGCAGAGATGGCAGCTCAGAGGTATCTGGAGCTATCAAGGGAGAAGGAGTGGAGAGACAGCAGGAGACAGCAGAGTTGGAAGAATGAAGATATGGGGGGAGTAATTGAAGGTCAAAAGAGAAGGATGAGAGTAAATTCTTTGAAGAAAAGGACAAAGAATTTGTACTGGATGCAGGAAAGCTTGGGAGGTGAGAGGAGCAACTTGAGCAGAGGTCCCTGAGGGGGAGAACCTGTGGCCCGACAGATTTTGATGAGCTCCAACCCCTATTATCCCTTACCACTAACCCTTCTGCTGGGAGTTGGAGCTCAGCAACATCTGGAGAGTACCAGGTTGGTGAAGGCTGCCATAGATAATAAAAGTTTCCCTATCCAAGTGCCTGATACAAGTCCAAAAACATCTGGAGGGTCGCACCCTCGGAGGAAAGCCAACCTTAGACGCAGAAGTGCTTTTAATAAGCTCTGGAATCTTATAAGGTAGAACTGGATGTGATTAAGTTTAGAGTCAGGAACTGGTCACTACAAATGTTGATCTGATATCTCTGTTCCTACAACAAACTGCATCCTACATGCCAGTTCATTCCTTTCAGCTGCCCCCACAGAGCTGTTTTCCTCAACCGGTGGATGTTGCTGGACTACAGCCCCCATAATCCCTCACCACTGGCCATTCTGACTGGGTCTTCTGGGAGCCTGAGCCACAAAACAGCTGGAGAGACCCTTACCAAAGATCAGAACAGGCCTAAATTCCGTTATTTACTTCCCAGTTCCCATCATACCTGTGCAGAAAGAGGACGTGTGTCTTTGTTAGTTCTTGTGTGATGCAGCTCAGGCTGCTTTTTTTAAAGCTTTCTTATGCTGCTCTGGAAGTCATGATTTGCCTCAATCTTTTTCCTGTGGGAGAGAGAAGATGATCTAATGCTCCTTTCCCTTGGTGCAACTCCCTGAAAAAGACCCCTTTGGGGACAATTGTAGTTTCTTTAGCTAGTACTGGTGTCTCTGCACTCAGAGGGACTTCTTATCCAGCCCAGAAGCCTTTCCCTTTCCAGCTGATGATTATTCTCCCACTAATTAAAAGAAATGTACAGGATTGATTAATAAAAATAAAATAAAATTAGTTTGCAAGTTCTTGCAGGTTAACTCTGTGTCCAGGGTGGCTGTCTACCAACTCCATCTGGTACGCAGGCTGACACCCTACCTGCCTGTGCACTGTCTCACCAGAGTGGTTCTTGCTCTAGTTATCTCCCGCTTGGACCACTGCAATGAGCTCTATGTGGGGCTACCTTTGAAGGTGACTCAGAAACTACAACTAATCCAGAATGTAATAGCTGGGAGTGGCCACCGAGACCATATAACTCTGTTCCCGTAGGTGACAGCTCCCTGGGGGCCACAAAACGCCCCATAAAGGGGCTGGGCACCCACAAATTTTGGTGCCAGGGCCATGCACACTGCCTGGCTCCCATGGCCCCAGGCACCCACAGTTACAGAGCCAAGCTGGCACTCCTGACTAGTCCTAAAGGATCCACACTGGCTCCTGGTACGTTTCTGAGCACAGTTCAGTGTTGGTACTGGCCTTTAAAGCCATAAATGACCTTGGCCCAGTATAACTGAAGGAGTGTCTTTGCCCCCTCATCCAGCTCTGGTCCAGAGGTCCAGCTCTGAGGGCCTTCTGGCAGTTCCCTTGCTGCAGGAAGTGAGGGTACAGGGAACCAGGCAGAGGGCCTTTTTGGTAGTGGCACCTGCCCTGTGGAATGCTCTCCTACCAGATGTCAAGGAGACAAACAATTATACAACTGTAATTCTATTACAAAAATGAGAGGAGTTGTGGAAAAGAAACCCAAAATTCATGGTGTGTTATTTAATTAAAGAAAATTTCATGGAAATGCAGTTTTGATGGTATTTAACCCCTTCAAAATTGGCTAAAATAAAAGTTACAACTGCCTTCATGGATCACTGCCTTGCCATGGTGAAGGGGCTTGAAGAACTCAGAGAAGCTATGAACTATGCCGAGCAGTGCACCCATGATGAACAGGTCATAGTGGAGAGTTTTGACCAAACGTGATCCTCCTGGAGCAGGAACTGGCAAGCCACTCCAGTATCCCTGCCAAGAAAACTCCATGGACCAAGACAACAGGCATATAAAAGTTATGATGCTGGAAGATGAGCCCCTCAGATCCCAAGAAGTCCAACATGCTACTGAGGAAGAGTGGAGGACAAGTACAAGTAGATTCAGAGCTGAAGAAGCGGCTGGGCCAAAGCTGAAAGGTCGCTCAGCTGCGGATATGCCTGGAAGCGAAAGGAAAGTCCAATGCTGTAAAGAAAAATATTGCATAGGAACGTGGAATGTAAGAACTATGAACCTTGGTAAGTTGGATGTGGTAAAAAATGAGATGGTAAGAATAAATATTGACATCCTAGGCATCAGTGAACTAAAATGGACAGAAATGGGCGAATTCAGTTCGGATGACCATCATATCTACTACTGTGGGCAAGAATCCCATAAAAGAAATGGAGTGGCCCTCATAGTCAACAAAAGAGTGGCGGGAGCTGTACTGGGATGCAATCTCAAAAATGATAGAATGATCTCGATACGAATCCAAGGCAGACCTTTTAACATCACAGTAATCCAAGTTTATGCACCAACTACTGGTGCTGAAGAAACTGAAATTGACCAATTCTATGAAGACTTACAACAGCTTATAGAAGTGACACCAAAGAAAGATGTTCTTCTCATTATAGGGGATTGGAATGCTAAAGTAGGGAATCAAGACATAAAAGGAACAACTGGCAAATTTGGTCTTGGAATTCAAAACGAAGCAGGGCAAAGGCTAATAGAGTTCTGTCAAGAGAACAAGCTGGTCATCACAAACACTCTTTTCCAACAACACAAGAGACGACTCTACACATGGACATCACCAGATGGGCAGCATCAAAATCAGATTGATTATATTCTCTGCAGCCAAAGATGGAGAAGCTCTATACAGTCAGCAAAAACAAGACCTGGAGCTGACTGTGGCTCAGATCATCAGCTTCTTATAGCAAAATTCCAGCTTAAACTGAAGAAAGTAGGAAAAACCACTGGGCCGGTAAGATACAATCTAAACCAAATCCCTTATGAATACACAGTGGAAGTGAGGAACAGGTTTAAGGATTTAGATTTGGTGGACAGAGTGCCTGAAGAACTATGGATGGAGGCTCGTAACATTATACAGGAGGCAGCAATGAAAACCATCCCAATGAAAAAGAAATGCAAGAAAGCAAAGTGGCTGTCCAACGAGGCCTTACAAATAGTGGGGGAGAGAAGGCAAGCAAAATGCAAGGGAGATAGTGAAAGATACAGGAAATTGAATGCAGATTTCCAAAAAATAGCAAGGTGAGACAAGGCCTTCTTAAACGAGCAATGCAAAGAAATAGAGGAAAACAACAGAATGGGGAGAACCAGAGATCTGTTCAAGAAAATTGGAGATATGAAAGGAACATTTCATACAAAGATTACCATAATAAAGGACAAAAGTGGTAAGGACCTAACAGAAGCAGAAGACATCAAGAAGAGGTGGCAAGAATACACAGAGGAATTATACCAGAAAGATATGGCTGTCTCGTACACCTCAGGTAGTGTGGTTGCTGACCTTGAGCCAGACATCCTGGAGAGTGAAGTCAAATGGGCCTTAGAAAGCACTGCTAATAACAAGGCCAGTGGAAGTGATGATATTCCAGCTGAACTATTAAAAAAATTAAAAGATGATGCTGTTAAGGTGCTGCACTCAATATGCCAGCAAGTTTGGAAAACCCAGTAGGCCAGAGGATTGGAGAAGATCAGTCCACATCCCAATCCCAAAGAAGGGTAGTGCCAAAGTATGCTCCAACTACCGCACAATTGCACTCATTTCACACGCTAGCAAGGTTATGCTTAAAATTCCAGAAGGCAGGCTTAAGCAGTATGTGGACCGAGAACTCCCAGAAGTGCAAGCTGGATTTAGAAGAGGCAGAGGAACCAGAGACTAAATTGCAAACATGTGCTGGATTATGGAGAAAGCTAGAGAGTTCCAGAAAGACATCTACTTCTGCTTCATTGACTATGCAAAAGCCTTTGACTGTGTCGACCACAGCAAACTATGGCAAGTTCTTAAAGAAATGGGAGTGCCTGATCACCTCATCTGTCTCCTGAGAAATCTCTATGTGGGACAAGAAGTTACAGTTAGAACTGGATATGGAACAACTGGTTGGTTCAAAATTGGGAAAGGAGTACGACAAGGCTGTATATTGTCTCCCTGGTTGTTTAACTTATATGCAGAATTCATCATGCGAAAGGCTGGGCTGGATGAATCCCTAGCCGGAATTAAGATTGCTGGAAGAAATATCAACAACCTCAGATATGCAGATGACACAACCTTGATGGCAGAAAGTGAGGAGGAATTAAAGAACCTTTTAATGAGGGTGAAAGAGGAGAGTACAAAATATGGTCTGAAGCTCAACATCAAAAAAACAAAGATCATGGCCACTGGTCCCATCACCTCCTGCCAAATAGAAGGGGAAGAAATGGAGGCAGTGAGAGATTTTACTTTCTGGGGCTCCATGATCATTGCAGATGGTGACAGCAGTCACGAAATTAAAAGACGCCTGCTTCTTGGGAGAAAAGCAATGACAAACCTAGACAGCATCTTAAAAAGCAGAGACATCACCTTGCCAACAAAGGTCTGTATAGTTAAAGCTATGGTTTTCCCAGTAGTGATGTATGGAAGTGAGAGCTGGACCATAAAGAAGGCTGATCGTCAATTGATGCTTTTGAATTATGGTGCTGGAGGAGACTCTTGAGAGTCCCATGGACTGCAAGAAGATCAAATGCATCCATTCTTAAGGAAATCAGCCCTGAGTGCTCACTGGAAGGACAGATCGTGAAGCTGAGGCTCCAAGACTTTGGCCACCTCAGGAGAAGAGAAGATTCCCTGGAAAAGACCCTGATGTTGGGAAAGATGGAGGGCACAAGGCGAAGGGGACAACAGAGGACAAGATGGTTGGATAGTGTTTTCGAAGCTACCAGCATAAGTTTGACCAAACTGCGGGAGGCAGTGGAAGACAGGAGTTCCTGGCATGCTCTGGTCCATGGGGTCACGAAGAGTCGGACACGACTAAACGACTAAACAACAACAAAAAGTTACAACAATAAATGTTGGAGATGCAAATCCCATGAAGGAACTTTCTTCCACATGTGGTGGACGTGCCTAGAAATTAAAAAATCTGGGACACAGTCTTCGACGAGTTAAAAAATATATTAAAATTAACATTCAATAAAAACCCGGAAGCATTCCTACTAGGGATTCTAACAAATAACATTCCATATGACAGAAGAAGAATATTTCTCTATGCAGCAACCACAGCTAGAGTATTAGTGGCAAAGTATTGGAAGAGCGAGACTATCCTTTCAAGAGAGGAATGGCAACTGAAACTTTGCGAGTACTTGGGACTTGCAAAAATGACAGAATCAATAAGAAAATAAGTCAGCAGATAATCTTTAAAAAGAGTGGGAATGCTTCAGTAATTACTTAAGGAAACAAGGTTCCACCTCTGAGATTTGGTTGTTTTTGGAATAACTCCGTAAATAGGGATACATCGCTTCCTCATACCAAGGTGAGGAGAAAACATTAAATGCAGGGCGGGAAATTAGTAAGATGAAAGTCCACCACATCAGAATAATTAAAATAGATAAAGAGATTCAATCCATATGGAAAGGTATCATATATGAGAAATGCTATGATAGGACTGAATCGTATTGAATTGTATCTAACAAAAGATACTTATTGAATCTTTTTAAATTTTTTGTTATTGTCTTTGTTTTTTCTCGTTTCTTCTTTCTTTCTTTTTTATATATGTTGAGATGTAAGGTTTCAAAGTCTGATATTATTTGATTTATATAGAAGTTAGCAATGTATGTATTTGTTATCTATGTATTTACTTGTATGTTTTAAAAAGCTGAACAAAAACAAACAAACAAAACCCAAAATTATACGACTGTTGACTTCCTGCTTGAGCCACCATGGTCAACAGCAGTTCCCATGATAGCAGAAGCTGGGCGTTCAGCCAATTAAGGATAATCTGAGAGTAATTATCCTTGCAAGCCCCCCCTCCCCAGGTTGGGGGGCTGAGCTCACACTCGCAGATCGTCCGATACCTGCTTTTCACTTCTACAATGCGGGGGCAGAGGATACTGAATGCATAGCACTGCACGTATCGGTAACTCTCCAACGCAGTCACTATGAGCAGCAGTTCCTCTGTTTTTTAAGATAGATATGAATTTGGACTTAAGAAACAGACATGTTCTGGAAGGAGATAAGATAACCTGCTAAATGAATCAGCCACTGAGTGCCAAGGTCTCGATCTGGAGAGGACTACCATTACACAGTGGTACCACCCGTTACAAACGCTTCAGGTTACAGACTCCGCTAACCCAGAAGTAGTACCTCGGGTTAAGAACTCTGCTTCAGGATGAGAACAGATATCGTGCAGTGATGGCGCAGCGGCACCAGGAGGCCCCATTAGGTTAAGAACAGTTTCAGGTTAAGAACGGATCTCCAGAACGAATTAAGTTCTTAACCTGAGGTACCACTGTAACTGGATTGGAAGGTGGGTGGAGGGAAGCCTTTGTTTCATCTCTATATATGCACTATGTGTTTTTATGATTTGGTAACCCTTCACAGAAGAAAGGAAAATAATTTCTAATGGAATATAATTGGATTGCAACTATTAATGGTATGCGAGAGGGAATCAACAAAAACATAATTTGTACGGACTAATTGAAAGAGTGGAACTGTGTGGAATATGGGATGTTTTGTATAACCCCCTAATGAGGACCCTGACTTTGATTTATTACGGCTCGGGAGAGATACCAGCTTGTTAAAGGACGGTAGGAGATCGAAGAGAAATGCTGGAAGTCTGCCCGGAGCAAAGGATAGATGCAAAAGAAAGATGGCGGAGAAGATTGCACAGTAAGAAATGAGTTCTCGGAGTGGTGGTGGTGGTGGGATGCCAGCAACAGGAAAGGAAAGACAAACATTAAAATGTATTCATGCCATGCTATCCCAGCAAGGAGACTACCCAAAAACCCCCACCATTCAGGAAAGAAGATACAGCAACAGGTTAGGAAAACAATGGGAGGGACCTCACCGTTTCGTCCAGGAACCGTACCCTAGTTTTCATAGCCTTCACCACAAAGACCGCTACCACGTGAGAAATCCGTGGATCAGCGTCCACCAGTAAAAACTTTACTTGGTCCTCAGAGTTGACTATTGATTTGGGAATAGTTTGTAACATCGCATCCCTGAAGGCCGAATAGATGGGACAATACAACATGTAATGTGTGAGATCCTCTTGGGTTCTCATATGACAAAGACATATACGTTGCTCTGCTGGGATTTTTATAATTTTATTGTTATCTTTTAATAATGTTTTATGGTATTTTGTGTAAAGGCATGGACCTCACAAATTCAATAATAAATAAAATAAAATAAAATAAATACATGTACAAAATACAAAATGTATTCCACACAGAAAATTACAAGATATAAACCCCTCTGGCAAACTAACAGAAATGGAACAGTTAAACATGAATGAAAGTCATTATGTCAATGGCTGTGAAAATAAAGGATTAACATTGGAACTGTATTACTTGGATTAAATAAGAATGGAAGCAGGAAGAAGGAATAACAACAGCATCTCCCCAAAATCAGAACATGGGAAGTCACCCAAAAATGTTTAATTTCATATGGAATAATTTGCTCTTTTAATTGTATTATGATTTGGTATTGTATTTGTGGCTCATAGCGAGATGAACGCCGCAACCCCAGAGTCAGCCACGACTGGACCTAATGGTCAGGGGTCCCTTTACCTTTACCTTTATTGGATTATTATTAATGAAAAATTAATAAAAAATATTATAAAAAGCAAAACAATTATACAACCGTCTGTAGACACCTGAAGTCCGCCCTGTATTCAGGGGTGGAGGAAGGGGGGTGCGGTAGGTGCAGGCCGCCCTGGGTGTCACCACTGGGGGGGGGGTGAAAAAATGTCGGGTGGCACTCACCACCTGCAGCCACGCATCTCTCCTGGAAGTGACGCGGTGGCTTGGGCGCGTGCAGGCTCCATGCTGCCCAGATAGTCCGCCCACTGCCTCCCCCCCCCAGCTGTAGGACGGCTGAGTGGGAGGAGGCAGGCAGACTCTGGAGGCCCCATGGTGTGCCCCGCCCCATGGATGGCTTGTCCTGCCCTCACCCCAACCCTATGGGTGGCTCGCCCTATCCCCGCCCCGCCCCAGGCGCTCAAGCGGCTTCCTCCACCACTGCCTGTATTGGGAAGCTTTCAATGTCTGATGTATTGTGTGTTCTTTAATTCTCTGCTGGAAGCCACCCAGAGCCAAGGACTACTATTATTATTAGTAGTAGTAGTAGTAGTAGTAGCAGTAGTAATAGTAGTTCTAGTATTTTAGTACACAGACAAACCTTTGGAGGAAGTAGTAGAGTGGTCACTTAAGGGTCGCCAAAAAAGAGGACACACACACAGAGATTTGCATAAAAAATGTATATTCTGTATATGCAAATTTAGAGAAGATTACCATAATTTAAACAGAAGTACAGTGCATCTCACCCAAGTGGGGGAAATGTTGACAAATGAACTGTGTGCCTTCCCAATCAGTTGTTCAGGTTCTCATTGCTGAAGGACAACTTCAATACCTGGGTGCTCTTTTCTCAGTCTTTGTCTTCAAAGCAGACTCAAGGAAGACAGGGCTTCAAGCAGGGAACACCTTCAGACTGGTGGCTGCTTTCTTATAGCCCTTCAAAATAGAAGACTGTCCTCTGTAAAGTAAGATGCATGGTCACCCTAGGAGGAAGTTAAGTTTTGCAAAAACCTGGCTTGGCATTCAGACATGCATCTAGTTATATATATTTAGATGGCAATCCAGTCAGATGGGCAGGGATAATAATAATAATTAATAATAATAATAATAATAATAATAATAATAATAATAATAGGAATTAGCTATGACTGACTGCTTGACTAGCTTCTCTGAATTGCCCAATGCCAGTTTCCACTCTGGCAAGGTGGAAGAAGCCTTTAATCACTGACAGCCTCTCATCTAAAGGGGGAAAAATAGAGAAAAGTAATTGAAACAACCCCCATTCTATGGAAAGAGAACCCAGCATTAGGGTGATTTAGAGAATTACTGTATTTTTTGCTCTATAAGACTCACTTTTTCCCTCCTAAAAAGTAAGGGGAAATGTGTGTGCGTCTTATGGAGTGAATGCAGGCTGCGCAGCTATCCCAGAAGCCAGAACAGCAAGAGGCATTGCTGCTTTCACTGCATTTTGTTTTCTTGTTTTCCTCCTCCAAAAACTAGGTGCGTCTTGTGGTCTGGTGCGACTTATAGAGCGAAAAATACGGTATCTGAGGGGCAAATTGGAGGCTATCCACCACTCCCTGTGCACAGGAAACAACAGAACAGGCTTGCAAACTTGCAGACTTGCAAACAGAAGCCTTTCATTTGGTGTTAGAAACCCTTGCTGAATGAAATGTACTTGTGACTAGATCTTATTGAAGGATCCTGCCTATAGGGAAGCAGATCCCTTCATAATATTGCAGTTTAGTCTTGTGTGGAACCTATTTTGATTGTATGCAATGCTTCAGTGGTTCTGACCTTGAGTCAAATCTGTTTTAAATGTAGGGTGGTTACTTAAACATTGCAAAAATGAAGATGCAATACAGCCTAGATTTGCATAAAATTTGCTAGCACATATTAAATTTGCATAATTCTTACAATTCAAATAAAAATGCAATACATTTCACTATAGTGGGGAAGACAGTGTTTGTTTGTTTGTTTGTTTGTTTGTTTGTTTGTTTGTTTGTTATTATGGCAAAACAGCCAGCATATTAGAGAGAAGACAGTGAGCAGATACCCAGTGTGCCTCTTCAGTCTGCTGTCCTGATGTTACTAAGTGCAGATAGACAAAGCTCTCCATTATTATGGTCTTGGAATATTAATATGGACTTGGACAGGACACCCCTTCAAATAGAGGACTGTGCTCTGCAAAGTAGGAGACATGGCCAGACTCCTGATAGGAGAGCTTCATGTGTGAATGTGCCACTGCATTATTCTTACAATTATAATCAATATGCCATAGTTATGCACTGAATGGCTGGACAGTCAGCCATTCAGTATGTCAGCCTAAGAAGTGGCATCTCTTGGCATGGAAAATTCAAAAGACAACAAAGGGCTGACCCATAGAAGAGGGAGCAAGCTTGTTTTCTCCTGCTCCGGAGGGTAAGACATGAAGCGATGGCTTCAAGGTACAAGAAAGGAGATTCCAACTGAACATCAGGAAGAACTTTCTGACAGTAAGAGCTGTTTGACAGTGGAATGGTCTCCCTTGGGAGATGGTGGACTCTCCTTCCTTGGAGATTTCTAAGCAGAGGTTGGATGGTCTTCTGTCATGGATGCTTTAGTTGAGATTCCTGCATTGCAGGGAGTCAGACTAGATGACCCTTGGGGGCCCTTCCAACTCTATGATTCTGTGATTCTGTGACATAGAAACCCTTGGATCAACGTGAAAACCATTACCTCTCTTTTCACCAGTTATTCTCATCAACACTTCCTGTGTGAAATGCTGTGATCATAAGGATTCTACATTGATGCCACACGAAGGCAGAAACCATCCCCATTCATCAGAGGCATTCACAAAATACAGGCTTACATCCTTTAGGAGTTTAGTTGACTTTGCTTCCAAAAAGCTTCCTCAGGGCTTCCTTCATCTTGTCATTTCTCAGAGTGTAGATGAAGGGGTTCAGCATGGGTGTAACCACAGTGTACATGATGGCAGCCAGTGTATCCTTCTCAGCTGAGAAGCTGGTTGAGGGCTGGAAGTAGACCCAGATGACAGTGCCATAAAATAGGGTCACCACAGCCAGGTGGGACCCACAGGTAGAGAAAGCCTTCCACTTTCCCTCCTTAGATGGAACCCTCAACACAGCCATCAGGATGCGTGTATATGACAGGACAATGAATGCTAGAGCTCCATTAACAATCAGAGCTCCTTCTGTGTGCACTATCAGAGTGTTCAGATAGGTGTTGGAGCAAGAGATCTTCAGCAATGGGAAGACATCACAAAAGAAGTGAGGCACTTGATTGGAGGCACAGAAAGAGAGGTGGGATGTTAGGAGGGTGTGCAGGAGAGCATGGAGGTGAGAGGTCAGCCAGGAGGCAGCCACCATTAGTAGGCAGGTCCTGTTGCTCATCACTGTGGTATAATGCAGAGGCCGACAGATGGCCACATAGCGGTCCAGTGCCATGGATGCCAAAAGAAAGCTGTCACTGATGCCAAAAGCAATGAAGAAGTACATCTGGGCCAGGCACCCACCATATGAGATCTTCCTCACTCCCGAGACTGTATTGGCCAACATCTGGGGCACGATGGTTGTTGTGAAGCAGATGTCCACAAAGGAGAGGTTGCTGAGGAAGAAGTACATGGGAGTATGGAGGAGGTGGCTATCCAACCTTATGGCCAGTACAATAGTCAGATTTCCCAGCACTGTGATGATGTATATAATCAGGAAGGTAGTGAAGAACAACAGGTTCCAGTCTTGCTGGCTCGTGATGCCTAGGAGGATGAATTCAGAGACAGTGGTCCTGTTGTCTATCTCCATCCTGTTAGAAGACTCTATCCTGCATTGCAGAGGGTTGGACTAGATGACTCTTGGGGTCTTTCCCAACTCTGCAATTCTATGATCCTATGTAGGGAAGTAGAAGAGAGAGTGTAAGACAATGAACACAAGGCAAAGAATGCTGGAGATACACAGTCATTGCAGAAAAACCTATCAGAGATTAAAAAAAAATATTGTGAGTACCGTTATTCTGCAAGAGAAACAGGAGATACAACATGCTTTGAATCATGAATCTTTCCCATCCCTGCAATTTTTCAATCTCCTTTTGAAAAACAACCCAACCCCCCATAACCACAAATAAAGTTTGTGAGACAGCTTGTAAAAAAGATCATGTTGGAGGAATTGCAAGCCCACATTAAAACAGTTGATTTAATTCAAAGAAGTATATAACTCTGGTAGGGGAACATCCCTCCAGCTGCAGGCTGTGGCGCCCCAGCCAAGCATGGGGAGGAAATAACTCCCTCCTCTCTAGGTGGAGCTCGCGTATGAGCCCAGCAAATGCACTCAGCCCCAGTCAAATGTTTACCTAAAATGTGCATCCCACTCCCAAAAGGCAGACCTCTCAGGCCCACCAGGCATGAGCACAAGCAAAGTCCTGAACCCAAAGTTGTCACATTTCCCCAGCTCTTTTCTCACTCACATTTTCCTTCTTACCTGCTCATACTCAGTTCACGCTATGAGACCATGCCACTCCCAGAGGGCTGAAATCTATAAACCACTTGATTGTAAACAAACAAACAAGATCCCTGAAGCAGTTAACAAAAAACTAAAACTTTAAAATGGTCGATAAAAATATTTTAAAATATGCAAATGGTGCTTAAAATCAATGGTAGCGAAAAGGAAATCAAATACATTTACCGGTAACTTCTGAATAAAAATGTTTTAAGCAATTACTGAAAAGAGCACAGTGTGGAACAAGAATTACATGGCACCTGGAACTGTGTCCGTTGCACAGATTGAAGTAGTTGGGGATGGGGATATAGGGGGTCAGGCCATCCTCCAAGTAAACTGGTCCCAAGCTCTGAAGGCTTTTGAATGAGACGGTGTCTGGCTTTCTAATGATTCTAGGTCCAACCAAATCCTCCACCCAAAGAAACTGAATGCCCACCCAGATGGGTGTTTTTGCAAGTGCACTGATGCAAAGGTAGTCCATTGTTGGTGGGTTTATACTGGACCATCCACACATCCACCCACTTCGTCAGGTGCTCCCCGTGTTTCTGCGTTATTGCTGTCTGGAGGGGCACTCTTGCACTACAACACAACAACAGCAGAACAAAGCCCTTCATAAGGTGACATTTGCCTGATCCAACAGGCTCTTTTTACGTTCTTGTGTAAAAACCTACAGCTTTCCAAGAAACTGAGGAAGAGAGTGGGATCATCAACTCCTAACCAATAAATTAGCCCTGATCTGTTAATCCCCACATCCTTTTTCTTTCTATAAACCCAATGAGAATTGCAATGCGTCTTGGATTCTAGTCTTCCATTCTCCCAAACCTCATTGGAATGATGCTCTGTATTTCTAAATACAATAGATCATAAATCTCATCTTTCCCACTGGCCAATAACACAGCACGAATTGAGTCTTACCTGTGGTAATTTTGGAGGAGGCTCTTCTTGCTCTAGCCTTGCAGTGAACCGCAGGTGAATGAAAGGAGGTAAAAGCACAGCCAGTTGACATTGGTCTGTAGTCTGTGGCTGGTTTTTCACCCTGTGCAGCAGGCAGGACGCACACCAAGCTGGGAAAAAAGCATCTTAGATCCTTTCAGGGGTTTTTTAAGCACTTTCTCAAATCTGCTGGGAAGAATTCCCAAGGGTGCAAAGAGACAGAACTATTTAGAATACTTCCTGTGATTGCAACTCCTATGTTTATATGTAGTTTTGCCAAATCTATCCCTTTGTGTAAAGCAATTTCCCCATATACAATGCATTTTAATGTTATTTTAACAAATATGTGTATTTTATGCCCACTTTACCCTAGTACATGTATTTGTGTACACATTATCTGGCTGAAGAACTGTGTTACAAATTTCAAAGAATGGCTGTGTTTCACTTCACATTATTGATTTGAAAAGTGCAAATTAAGTAGGTTTGCCTTCAAAAGTGAACTGAATCTCTCCCCCACCCGTTGCCTCCTCCAATGGATAGAGTGGAGAGATGATGCTTCTGAACCAACTTCAAATCAGGATACTTGGTTTTTTTTGGTCCTGTGTTCCTGTGGGAGGTGGGTGAATTGTGAGAGAGCAAAAAAACAATTGTCTTTTGGTTTGGCACTCTGGCACAAACCAGCTGATTTGCACCAGAGCACTGAACCACAAAATGGGGCATTCTGAAATCCATTCAGAAGCCAGTCTGTAATTTCAGGGTGTCCTGCTCAAATCAGGACAGTTGATGGGTATGTGTTCTCAGGTCTGGCCTAAACGTAGAATCACAGAATTGTTGAACTAGAAGGGACTATGAGTGTCATCTAGTCCAGACCCCAATCTTTGGCCCAATGTGGGGCTTGAACCCATGACCCTGAGATTAAGTGTCTCATGTTCTATCAACTGGATGAACTCTAAATGGATTTTACTATGGAATGCTGAATGTATATTCAAGGTCCTGTAACAGAATTGTCCAGCTTCTCCTCTGGTACATGCCCTGTGTGGTTTAACCCCACTCAATTTTGTTGTTGTTGTTGTTGATGATGATGATGACTGAATTTATATACCGCCCTATACCCAGAGGCCTTGTTGACTCCATCTCTCTCGAGGTGCATGCTGGAGTGAATTAAAGGCCACATGAGCTGCTCTGCCTGAATCAAAGATATCTGCATTTACATATCCCCACCTTCGTGTGGGGAGGACTGTTTCCTATAGATGTTGGGGACTTTGCCCTTTATTGACTCCTCCAACATCACAACTCCACCATTTGACTGTTTCATTCCTCAAAACACCTGTGTGATGAACTTTTCCATTTCACCCTCTGTTGTCTCCATTTCCCCCCACATAATAAGATGTCTTGCTGCTCAGTTTCAAAAAATAATTATTGGAATAGAGCACCATGAGATGAGTAGTGGCAAAATGGGTTGAGCTTAATATAAGAATTAAAATATGTCTTGAAACCCCAGTTATGGGCTCATCCACACTTCTGTTTGTCCCTTGCCTAGAAAACATGGCTCTGAGCTGCTTTCTGTTTGCCCCGCGCTTTCTAGGCACAGCTCTTAGCAATTTTGCCCTTGCCCCACCATCTCCCCAAAGAAAATCCATTCTTTAGCGATAAATCAGAGCAAATGTCTATCCGGAGAAAACTCAATTGACATGTATCAGCTGGAGCTTCTGAACCAGTCTCACATGGAATGGGTTACAGCAATCTAGCTTGAGGTTACCAATGAATGGACTACAGTGGCCAGGCTATCTCCTTTCAAGAATTGCAGTAGTTGGTGAACCAAGACTCCCCTAACCACAGGACATGGGGCTTCTAGTGGCCAGCACCGCCAAGGTAGGGCAAGGGCACTGGCAAGGGAAGCTGGACAGGAACAGGCAGCACTCTGGGGGGGGGCAGGCTGTGTGTTGCGCGCATGCTCAGAACATGCACAGCCCTGCGAGTCGCCTCATGGGTGGTGTCCTCCACAGGCAGGCCGCTGCTGCTGATCGTCTGCTTGACCCCCGCTGTCGCTCACCTGGCTAGCTGCCACCTGCCACCAACTCCCCACCCCCCATGGTCCACCTACAAATGTGTCCAGGCTTCTGCTTTTGGAAATATGGCAACCCTGGCTGGGTAGGAAAATAAAGATGCACTAAAGACAAAGTTTCCAGCTATGTTTCCCATCAATTAGTAATGATGACCATGCTAATGCAATTGATTTCAATAGGCCTACTCTGAGTTTGATTTAGATGCCACCCATTGCAGTGGACACACACACACCACCAGCATTCTAGGGCAAATTTATTTTCACACATCTTTGCACACATTATTTGGTTGAGCAAATGCATCATTGAATTTGAAGAATTGTGATCTTGGAAGGCTAGTTGTGCTTTGGTTTCAGAAAGTGCAAGTTAGGCGGGTTCACATTTAAATCCTGAGCAAACCTAATTTCTTCCCTCCCTCCCCAGTGAAAGAGTCAAGTATGGCTGCTTGCTCTCTGCCTGGCAAGTGAGCAGGTATCACAACATTGAGCAGCAACAGCTAATGATAATAGCAGTGAAGAGTTAGACTCAGTGAAGGAGGTGACCCATGGAGAATGTATTGCCTGAGAGCCCTCCAAAGCCTCACCAGAGAAATTTATGAGACAAGAAGTTGCATTTGTAAACATGGACACTCGAAGAAGAAATAAGCCAGGGGTGGGGAATTTGTGTCCCTCCAGATGTTCTTGGACTCCAGCTCCCATCTGCCTCAATCAGCATGGAAACTGGAGAGGGAGGATTGGAGTTCTTGACAAACAGCTTCTGATGGGCCTGTTCCCACAGCCCTGAGGTAAACTCATGCCCACAGAAGCTAGTGCCTCTTTTTAAAAAAGTTTAAGCATTCTGAGTCTGTGCTGGTACATGGGCATATTAAAAGGCAACTCTTAAAAACACAAAGCCAAAAGATGACACTAATGTTAGCATTTATCTGTGAAAAGCTCCATGCTGCCCGTTCTTCACCAATGACTTCGGACTCCAAACTGTCAAGTATGTAGTGCTTTGAACTTTACAATGCAAAGATCCTTAATATCAACAGGAAAACCCTATCGTGAACCACCTTCCACTCCAAGCATCCACAAAATACAGGCTTACATCCTTTAGGAGTTTAGTTGACTTTGCTTCCAAAAAGCTTTCTCAGGGCTTCCTTCATCTTGTCATTTCTCAGAGTGTAGATGAAGGGATTCAGCATGGGTGTAACCACTGTATACATGATGGCAGCCAGTGTGTCCTTCTCGGCTGAGAAGCTGGATGAGGGCTGGAAGTAGACCAGATGACAGTGCCACCACCACAGGGTCACCACAGCCAGGTGGGACCCACAGGTGGAGAAGGCTTTCCACTTTCCTTCAGCTGGTGGAATTTTCAACACAGCCATCAGGATACATGCATAGGAGAGGGCAATGAACAACAGAACTCCACTGACCACCACAGCACCTTCTGTGTGAACTAGCAGGATGTTCACGTCTGTGTTAGAACAAGAGATCTTGAGCAACGGGAAGATGTCACAGAAGAAGTGAAGCACCCAATTGGAGGCACAGAAGGAGAGGCTGGACATCAGGAAGGTGTGCAAGAGAGCATGGAGGTGAGAGACCAGCCAAGAGACAGCTACGAGGATCAGGCAGACCCGGCTGCTCATGACTGTGGCATAATGCAGAGGCCGGCAGATGGCCACATAGCGCTCCAATGCCATGGATGCCAAGAGAAAGTTGTTGAACGTTCCAAAAGCAAGGAAAAAGTGCATCTGTGTGAAGCACCCACCATGTGAGATCTTCCTCACTTTGCAGAATGTGCCAGCCAACAACTTGGGCACAATGGTGGTTGTGAAATAGATGTCTGCCAGTGAGAGGTTGCTGAGGAAGAAGTACATGGGGGTATGGAGGAGACGGTCATCCAGGCTTATAGCCAAGACAGTGGTAAGATTTCCAGTCATTGTGGTGATGTACATGATCAATAAGAGGGCAAATAATAGTCCATTCCAGTCCTGCTGGCTTGAGATGCCAAGCAGGATGAATTCAGAAGCAGTGATCTTGTTGTCTTACTTCATCCTTTTAGAACATCTGTAGGATGCAGAATAAATTACATTTAAGCCATTCTACCAAGATCAGCATAATTGCTGCAGCCTGTATAAGGGTTTTGATGCCACTTTGGCCATGTGTGGCCTGGGTGGGAAGCATATTTAAATTCAAGGGATGGCAATGCATAAATATAAATATAAATATAAATATAAATATAAATAATATAAATAAGTTGGTGTGCAAACATGAGCCTTGTGCTTGGCAGATAGACAGAAGATGCTGGCTGAAGTGGCAGTTGGGCTGCTCGTTTTGACTAATAAGCAGGGTAAAGGCTGTCTAGAACACCAGAGCCACGGCAAAGAAAGATACAGAAGACAAGGAGAATTTTTGATCCAGTTCCTTCTGTTTAACTGCTCCTACACTCTTTCTTAGGGACGTGGGTGGCGCTGTGGGTTAAACCACAGAGCCTAGGGCTTGCCCATGACGGGGTGAGCTCCCGTTGTTCAGTCCCTGCTCCTGCCAACCTAGCAGTTCGAAAGCACGTCAAAGTGCAAGTAGATAAATAGGTACCCCTCTGGTGGACAGGTAAACGGCATTTCCATGCGCTCTGGTTTGCCAGAAGCGGCTTAGTCATGCTGGCCACATGACCCGGAAGCTTTATGCTGGCTCCCTTGGCCTATAGAGCGAGATGGGGCGCTGCAACCCCGGAGTCGTCTGTGACTGGACCTAATGGTCAGGGGTCCCTTTACCTTACACTCTTTCTTATTGGTTCTTTGGGATCTGGGATACAATTATGATGTAGAAGTTAACTTATTATAATTGTGAAATGAAAACTATCTTGTATAATAAGAGATTTGTTGAAAAAATAGCTAGTTTTATTTCTGACTGGATGTTGGGGGAAAGGACGACTTTTCCTTAAACTACCTAGAATAATGTCTCTTGATTTAATGCACTATGCACTTATTTTGTTTTGTATTCATGAGTGTGCATGTGCTTGTAATTTGAACTGTAGTATTGAGGGGAAAACATGAAATCTCACTTTCAGCCAAGGCAAGAAAGTTCCCAGGAGACTGCCTGATCACCTTTAAGGATAGGGAGATGAGAAACCAGATTCTCCAAAAGAATAGAGAGAAGAGACTAAATATCAAAGGAAATTACATAATTATTTTTAAAGACATCCCGATCAGCCTTCTTAAACGGAGAGACCCATATAAACCGACAGTACAGATCCTAAAAAAGAATAACATAGAATTCAGATGGGAATACCCGGAAGGGATCTCCTTTGTCTACAAAAGTAAAAGACATAGACTTACGAGCCTGGAAGAATTAGGGAAATTCTTGAGAAAATACAAAGAGCTACGAAGTGAGGACGAAGAAGCAAGAGGAGTGGAACCAGGAATGGAGGCTGGAGGAGTAGTGGATCCGGAGGAGATAGAAAAAGAAAAAAAGAAAGAGGAAGAAGAAAAAGAAGAAGAGGTAGACGGATTATAAAATTTATAACAAAGAATTCAAAATGGCTAAAATGGAGTTGAATTTATGGACTTGGAACATCAATGGGATTAACGATAAAAAAACGGAATAAAATTGAACAACATTTAAAAAAGAAAAATTTGGATATTATCTGTCTACAAGAAACTCATGTGGCGAGAAGGCATAAAAAAATTCTAATCAATAAAAGACTGGGAAATGAATTTATATCTTCAGATCATAGAATCATAGAGTTGGAAGAGACCACAAGGGCCATCGAGTCCAACCCCCTGCCAAGCAGATAAGAGTAAAAAGAGAGGGGTAGTTTTGTACATCAGGAAAAATATTGAAGCTCAACGAATTTTTAAAGATGAAGAAGGCAGAGTTATGGCAGTTCAAATAAAGTGGCAAGGAGAAAAAATAATAATTGTCGGGATCTATGCACCAAACGGAAATAAGACAGACTTTTACAAAAATTTAGAAGAAAAACTGTTCGAACATATGGATCAGAAAATCATAATAATGGGAGACCTGAATGGAGTGGTGTCAATGGAAATGGACAGATTGAAAACAACTGGGGTGAGCAAAGATGGGAAATTACCTAAGACTTTCTTTTCGATGATAAAGAACTGCAATTTGATTGATATTTGGAGACTTAGACACCCACTGGAGAAACAATTTACGTTCTACTCAGAACCAAATCAATCTCTGTCAAGAATAGATCAAATTTGGGTCTCAAATGAACTAACTCCAAGAATCTCGGAAGTTGAAATTCAACCAAGAGTGATTTCGGATCATAGTGCAATAAAATTTGAACTAAAGGGCTTTGAAGAAAGAACGTATAGATGGAGAATGAACGACTACCTTTTGGATGATCAGAAAGTAGTAGAAAATGCTCAAAAGTATCTGTTGGAGTATTTTTTGAATAATTGCAATAAGGGAACAAAAATGAACATGGTATGGGACGCCAGTAAAGCAGTGATGAGAGGATTTTTTATCTAGCAGAATGCTTTGAAAAATAAAAATAGAGAGAAGAATAAGAAGGAAATACTAAAACAGATAATGGAGAACGAACAAAAATAGATAAAGAAACCAAATAATGAGAAGATAAGACAGAGTATAAAGACCCTACAAACACAATTTGCAATGATAACAAATAAGGAAGTAGAAGGGAATATAAAAAGAATGAGACAAAGAAATTTTGAATTTGCGAATAAATCAGGAAAATGACTGGCGTGGCAGATTAAGAAAAGAAAGGAACAGAACACAGTAAATAAAATTATCACTGAAACCTGGTGGGATAAGTCCCACGATTGGAATGGAGGGATACAATCTATTTCAGAGAAACAGACCAGGCAAGAAAGGAGGAGGAGTGGCATTATATGTCAGGGATGTGTATACCTGTGAAGAGATCCAAGATTTAGAACCTCAAAGCCAAAGTGAGAGCATTTGGGTCAAAATTAAGGGAGAGAAGAATAACAGAGACCTCATTGTGGGAGTTTACTATAGATCCCCAAGCCAAACGGAGGACATAGATGATGCCTTCCTGGAACAGATGGCCAAGCAAGCAAAAGGAAGGGAGATAGTAGTAATGGGGGACTTCAATTACCCGGATATTTGTTGGATGTCAAACTCAGCCAAGAGCATAAGGTCAAACAGATTCCTCACTGGCCTTGCAGACAACTTCATTGTCCAGAAAGTGGGAGAAGCAACAAGAGGAACAGCCATTTTAGATCTGGTCCTAACCAATGTTGATGACCTGGTTAGTGGGGTAGAAGTGGAAGGATCATTAGGCGCGAGTGATCATGCTCGTCTGAAGTTTACTATACAGCGGAAAGGAGCAGCCAAGCATACTAGGACTCAATTTCTTGACTTTAAGAAAGCCGACTTCATAAAACTTAGGGAAGTGCTGGGTGAGATCCCATGGACAGTAATACTAAAAGGAAAGGGAGTTCATGATGGCTGGGAGTTTGTTAAGAGGGAGATAGTAAAAGCACAACTTCAGGCAATACCAATGAGATGGAAACACAGAAGGTGCCTAAAGAAGCCAGGGTGGCTATCTAAAGAACTTTTAACTGAGTTAAGATTTAAAAAGGATGTGTACAAAAAATGGAAAAGGGGGGAAACCACCAAAGAGGAATTCAAACAAATAGCCAGCACGTGTAGACACAAAGTCAGAAAAGCTAAAGCACAGAATGAACTCAGGCTTGCTAGAGAGGTTAAAAGCAACAAAAAAGGCTTTTATGGGTATGTTCGTAGCAAAAGGAAGAACAAAGAAACAGTGGGGTCACTCAGAGGAGAAGATGGTGAAATGCAAACAGGGGACACAGAAAAGGCTGAACTCCTCAATGCCTTCTTTGCCTCAGTCTTCTCCGATAAAGTAAACAATGCCCGACCTGAAGAATTTGGAGCAAATGATTCAGCAGAGGAAACACAGCCCAGAATAACTATGGAGATAGTACAAGAATACTTGGCTAGTTTAGATGTATTCAGGTCTCCAGGGCCAGATGAACTGCATCCAAGGGTATTAAAAGAACTGGCAGATGTGATCTCAGAACCACTGGCAATCATCTTTGAGAATTCCTGGAGAACAGGCGAAGTCCCGGCAGACTGGAGGAGGGCAAATGTTGTCCCTATTTTCAAAAAGGGGAAAAAAGAGGACCCAAATAATTATCGCCCAGTCAGTCTGACATCAATACCAGGGAAGATTCTGGAGCATATCATTAAGCAAACCGTCTGTGAGCACCTAGAAAGGAATGCTGTGATCACCAATAGTCAGCATGGATTTCTAAAAAATAAGTCATGTCAGACTAACCTGATCTTGTTTTTTGACAAAATTACAAGCCTGGTAGATGAAGGGAACGCAGTGGATGTAGCCTACCTTGATTTCAGCAAGGCATTTGACAAGGTGCCCCATGATATTCTTGTAAAGAAGCTGGTAAAATGCGGTCTTGACTATGCTACCACTCAGTGGATTTGTAACTGGCTGACTGACCGAACCCAAAGGGTGCTCATCAATGGTTCCTCTTCATCCTGGAGAAGAGTGACTAGTGGGGTGCCACAGGGTTCTGTCTTGGGCCCGGTCTTATTCAACATCTTTATCAACGACTTGGATGATGGACTCAAGGGCATCCTGATCAAATTTGCAGATG
This sequence comes from Podarcis tiliguerta, assembly GCF_965153285.1. NCBI lineage: Eukaryota > Metazoa > Chordata > Lepidosauria > Squamata > Lacertidae > Podarcis > Podarcis tiliguerta. The sequence goes on from NC_139550.1 coordinate 38,948,419, forward strand.
ACACCAAACTGGGAGGGGTGGCTGACACCCCAGAGGACAGGATCACACTTCAAAATGACCTTGACAGATTAGAGAACTGGGCGAAAACAAACAAGATGAATTTTAACAGGGAGAAATGTAAAGTATTGCACTTGGGCAAAAAAAATGAGAGGCACAAATACAAGATGGGTGACACCTGGCTTGAGAGCAGTACATGTGAAAAGGATCTAGGCGTCTTGGTTGACCACAAACTTGACATGAGCCAACAGTGTGACGCGGCAGCTAAAAAAGCCAATGCAATTCTGGGCTGCATCAATAGGAGTATAGCATCTAGATCAAGGGAAGTAATAGTGCCACTGTATTCTGCTCTGGTCAGACCTCACCTGGAGTACTGTGTCCAGTTCTGGGCACCACAGTTCAAGAAGGACACTGACAAACTGGAACGTGTCCAGAGGAGGGCAACCAAAATGCTCAAAGGCCTGGAAACGATGCCTTATGAGGAACGGCTAAGGGAGCTGGGCATGTTTAGCCTGGAGAAGAGGAGGTTAAGGGGGGATATGATAGCCATGTTCAAATATATAAAAGGATGTCACATAGAGGAGGGAGAAAGGTTGTTTTCTGCTGCTCCAGAGAAGCGGACACGGAGCAATGGATCCAAACTACAAGAAAGAAGATTCCACCTAAACATTAGGAAGAACTTCCTGACAGTAAGAGCTGTTCGACAGTGGAATGTGCTGCCAAGGAGTGTGGTGGAGTCTTCTTCTTTGGAGGTCTTTAAGCAGAGGCTTGACAACCATATGTCAGGAGTGCTCTGATGGTGTTTCCTGCTTGGCAGGGGGTTGGACTCGATGGCCCTTGTGGGCTCTTCCAACTCTATGATTCTATGATTCTATGATCATTGACGTCCCAGAAGTAGAAAACCCGAAATAAATTAGAAAAGGATTCTTGGACTTCTATAGTCAATTGTACAAAAGCAAGAAAAAGAATAATATGAGAAAGATAGACAGATTTTTAAAGGAAAAAGAAGTGCAGAAGATCCCGACGGAGAAAAAAGATTTTTTGAACGCCCCAATTGAAACTGAAGAAATAAAAGAGGTAATAAAGGAACTGAAAAAAGGAAAAGCCCCAGGACCACATGGATTTACAGCTAGATATTATAAGGAAATGAGACGCATCCTACTTGTACCATTGAAAGAAGTTATAAATAACATCTTAAAGAACAGTGAAATCCCGGAAACATGGAAAGAAGCCTTTATCATATTTATCCCAAAACAAGATGCAGATTTGACGCAGGTCAAAAATTATAGGCCTATTTCGTTGTTGAATACTGATTATAAAATTTTCGCGAGTATATTAGCAAAGAGAATGAAAAAAGTACTGCAAGAATTTATACATAAGGATCAAGCGGGTTTTCTTCCTGGCAGACAGATGAAAGATAACATAAGAAACATAATAAATATATTGGAATATCTGAATGCCAGGAATGAAAAACAAGCTATCTTAATTTTTGTAGATGCTGAAAAGGCCTTTGACAACATATCATGGAACTTTATGCTAAAAAATTTAGAGTATATGGAAGTGGGTAAGGAATTTTATAATGGGATAAAGGCAATATACAGTGGTGCCCCGCAAGACGAATGCCTCGCAAGATGGAAAACCCACTAGACGAAAGGGTTTTCCGTTTTCAGAGGTGCTTCGCAGGAGGAATTTCTCTACTTGCTTGCTTCGCAAGACGAAAATGTCTTGCGATTCTTGAGATTTTTTTCCGCTCCCCACCCCCTTTTTCTAAGGCGCTAAGCTGCTAGTAGCCTTTTAGCAGCTAATCTGCTAATCCCTTAAGCCTTTAATAGCCGCTAATAGCCGCTAATAGCCGGTAAACCGCTAATAGCGCTAATAGTGCTAATCTGCTAATAGGGTTGCTTCGCAAGACGAAAAAACCGCTAGACGAAGAGACTCGCGGAACGGATTAATTTCGTCTTGCGAGGCACCACTGTATACAGAACAAGAAAGCGAAGTTGATAGTAAACAACTACACTACAGAAGATATTAAAATAACCAAGGGTACAAGGCAGGGATGCCCATTGTCACCATTATTATTCATTATGGTGCTGGAAGTTTTGTTAAAATCATTAAGAAAAAATGAAGATATAAAAGGGGTGTCTATAGGGAAAAATGAATACAAAGTTAAAGCATTCACGGATGACCTGGTAATGATGGTAGAAGAACCAGTGGAAAGTGTCAGAAGAATCTTAGAAGAAATAGAGCAATTTGGTCGAGTTGCAGGATTCTATCTCAACAAAAAAAGGACAAAAATTATTGCTAAAAACATGAATCAAGAATTAATTGAGGAAATACAACAAAGGACAGAGATAGAAGTGGTGAACAAAGTGAATTATTTAGGAATATGGTTAACCCCCAAGAACATTGATTTGTTTCAAAACAACTATTTACCTGTGTGGAACCAAATAAAAAGGGATTTGGAGGTGTGGGGAAGACTGAAACTGTCCTTTTGGGGGAGAATATCTACGATAAAAATGAGTGTGCTGCCAAAGATGCTATTCCTTTTCCAATCATTGCCGATAATCAAGGGGGCATCAATTTTTAAAGAATGGCAAAAAATAATTTCAAGATATATCTGGCAGGGCAAGAGGCCAAGGATTCAGTTTAAGTTATTAACAGATGCGAAAGAAAGAGGTGGCTTCGCCCTGCCAGACTTGAAATTATATTACGAAGCATCATGCCTCTGTTGGATAAAGGAATGGATTAAATTAGAGAATGGAGAGTTGTTAGATTTAGAAGGATTTGATAACAGATTTGGTTGGCATGCATATTTATGGTATGAAAAGAAAAAAATTCACAAAGGTTTCGAAAACCACATCTTTCGAAGATCATTGATAGAGGTGTGGGAGAGGTACAAAAATTTGTTGGAACCTAGACTCCCCCACTGGCTTTCGCCATTAGAAGTGATGAGCGTGAAAAAAATCAATATGAGGGGGAGGTGGATAACATATGGAGAAGTGGTAATAAGAGAGGGGGGGAAATGGAAAATGAAAACTTATGAAGAGGTGAAAGAATTTGTTTATGACTGGTTACATTACTATCAGATTAATGAAATGTTTAAAAAAGATTGTAAAATGTGTGGGTATGAAGGCAAAGAATCAAAATTTCAAGCGGAGGTATTGAATAATGAGTATAAAAATCTGTCCAAAATGTATAAAATGTTGCTGGAGTGGCATACAAAAGATGAAGAGGTAAAATCAGTAATGATACATTGGGCAAGAGATTTCGGTTATAATATACAATATGACGACTGGATGAAATTATGGAATGAAAGGTTAAAATTTACGGCATGTACTGCGTTGAAAGAAAATGCAATGAAAATGGTTTACAGATGGTATATAACGCCAGTTAAACTGGCTAAAATGTACAAAACATGAAATAAGTGTTGGAAATGTAATGAAAAAGAAGGTACTTTCTATCATATGTGGTGGGAGTGTAAAAGGGTGAAAGGCTTCTGGGAAATGATATACAATGAATTGAAAAAGATGTTAAAATATACGTTTGTGAAAAAACCAGAGGCCTTCCTATTAGGAATGGTAGGAAACGAAATTAATAAGAGAGACTGTAAACTGTTTCAATACGCAGTGACTGCTGCAAGGATACTTCTGGAAGCAGGAAGAAATTCCAACAGTGGAAGAATGGAGAAGGAAATTGACTGAATATGCAGAATTGGATAAATTGACTGGGAAGATTCGATATCAGAAAGACCAAAAGTTTATCGAGGACTGGGGGAGATTTACAGAATATCTGAAAAACATATGTGATGTATAGACAACGCTTGTTGGTTTTGAAGAGACTCTGTGAGTTAGTAAGAAATATTGCAAAAAAGAGAGTAAGAGGAAAAGGAGTTCTAAAAGGCAATATTATGTTTAGAAATGCATTAACAAATAGAATTTTTACGAAAGATTGACAGAGAAACTGAGGGAAGTCGAAAACTAAAGAATGAGTGTTAAATAATGTGTTGACTGTATAAAATTGTTTGGAAAATGAATAAAAATTATTTTTTTAAAAAAGCAAATACTGGAATACATCTGTAAAGCAGAAGCTTTGAGATGCACAGCAAAAGAATGGGCAGCTAGGCTCAAACTGCTAAGTTAAATGCTGTGTGCTTTCTTCACACAATTTAGACAAAAATGGATCATGCGTTTTCCCAATTAGCTTCATTAATATCTATACCTATATCAGTTCCACATTGTCAGGGACTAGGTGGATGACGATGAGGGGTGAGATGCTTCAGAGGAAGAAGGCTCAGAGCCCAGGGATTGGTGGTGGGACACTGAGGAGAGATCAGAGGGAGAATGGGGGGTGGGATGGTTGGATGCTGAAGAGGCAACAGGCTTTAGTGAGCAAGGAAAGCCTCTTGCAGGGAGCAGTTCAGACTCAGACATTGAAGCAGAGGAGGCAGGACCAGAAGCTGCAGAATCATGGAATCATGGAGCTGTGGAGTTGCAAGGCACCCTCAGGATCATCTAGTCCAACCCCTGCAATGCAGGAATATGCAGCTGTCCCAGATGAGGATCAAACCTTGGCATTATCAGCCAACTCTAACCAGCTGCTCTGGTGTAGTGATCAGATGGGATTACTTTGAGGAATTATAAAATATGCATCAAGCCATTGTGTCCACAATGAAAGCATTGCGTTGACTGGGTTTGATTCATTGACAATAATTTCTGATCAAATCCCACAAGGCTCTGCCTCTCTGGCCATTTTCTCTACTGTCCTATTTCTCTGCCTGACAGGCACATATCAGCATTCCAGAACCCAGGCATCCTCAGTACATAAAGAGAGTAGGTTACTTTGATGTAGTTCAATCTTTAGATAGATCTCTGGGCCAGGAAGAGAGTTCACAAAGAGATGGTAAATACTACCCATCCTTCCTTCCTTTACTGCTTGTTTCTGACCTCCGGGTTTGCTGGATGCATTCCTCCTTTCTAGTCCTGTTTTATTTAATTTACTCCCAGATATATATGCATGCTCAGAGTAGTCTTTGTAGTTAACAGAATTTCTTCTGATCTGATCTGACTTTGTCCCATGTGGGGGTTTTGAAATGCTCACAGGAAATCTGATTGGTTCTTACAAACACTGTGTAAAAAGTTCTTTTGTGAATAAAATGACCTGGGCCAAGGGGTGGACAGGAATTATTATTATTGGCACCCCTCCCAGAGTCTTGCTGGTCGTGTGTATTCTATTAATCAGAGTCCAATCCTTCCATGCTTTGGGAACGCTACATCTGGTGTGACCTTTTTATGATAGTTGGGCACTTTCCTGGAAGGTGCTTTGCGATTGTTAAAAGGTCCTCCAGGAAGCAGTGGAGGAGGAGGAGAATGAAGCAGGGTGGGAAGTGCGATGGGGGAAGGAGTGGGTGGGTGGGTGAGTGAGTGAGCAACAGCAGCTGCGGGATGGTGGTGGGGAGAAAAAGAGGTGGCAGCACGGCATACCAGCGCAGGCCGTCTCAAAAAAAGCACTGCTCCTGCCTCTGTCACCTGTCTTGATAATATTTGGAAATGCTCCAACAGGCAAGAAGGGAAGATTCATTATCTTGGCCCTAATGCAGATATTAGAAGAAATATGCCCAGGTTAGAGGCCCCAAACTCCTATCCTGTTAGCAATCTATTTTCCAGAAACCAAAGAGATTCTCCATTAACAAATGCTCAAGATAGCCCAGGGTCTAGGGGTAATTATACGAAAAGCAAATCATGATAACTTTAGCTCTCCTTTAAGATACAATACCTGACTAGAAAACATCTGGAAAAGTCTTAACTTTCTTTCCTGAAAGCTGGGATTTTGGGATAATAAGAAAGCAGATAAGGATTTTATTTGTATGTTCCAGCAAATTGTTATAGTAAATTTGCAAGCAGAGTTTCTTTGCTCAAGCTGCTATCACTCTGGATTTGGCACACAGAAAGAACTGTCAATTAATAGGCAATCAGGGGTAAGAAACATGCGGCCCTCCAGATGTTGCTAGACTACAACTTCCATCATTTTAAAAAATCACTTTATTTGGTGGAAATTCTCAGTAATAATAATAATAATAATAATAATAATAATAATAATAATAGGAGAGCACAAATGGAGGCATGATAGACAGATATAAACTGCAATATTCACTAACTAACTTGGTTCCTGAACAAACTTCTAATGAGCTCCATTCCCTTCTATAATTAACCACACGGGGTTTTTCTTAAAGACAGTAGAAATCCTTGGAGAGTTGAGCCCCGAAGCATCTGGGGACGCAGATGAACACAGCATAGAAGGGAGGGAATTATCTGGATATCTTGGGTGCAATTTCCTAGACAGGGTTATCTAGTCTGGTTCCTGCATTGAGCAAAATGAACTGGATTTGCAGCTATTGTACCTTTGGATCAAAGGGGATGGCTAACTGCCTCCCCTTACTGCACCAAAGCAACTTGGCCAAATTCTCACCTAGCATAAATCAGACTTTGTCAAAAACTTTGGGGCAATAGCCCTTGCATCTGTTTAGAAAGGCAACTTTTGAAATTATCTCCAGGAGAAAATGTAAATGTATGAATAACATTGAATAAACACAGAACATAGCATTGCCTTAGCAATTAAGCTCCAATCCTATAACATGTTTACCTGAAGTCCCCTTGAACTCAGTGGGGCATTTGCACTGTTAAGTTATCTAAATGCAGCAATAAAAACACTGCTTTGGGCAGATCCACTCCATACACTTTCATTCAACACTTGGCTACACCCAAAAAAGTCTGTGGTCTGTAGTTTGTTAAGGGTGCTGGAAATTGTAGCTGTGTGGGGGGTAAACTACAGTTCCCATGAGTCTTCAGGGGACATAATGTGCTTTAATGTGATCACCTTACTCTGTGGCTCATCCCCTCAGGCCCACACATCAGGCAAGCAAGGAGAGGGGTTTGTGCCTGGAGAGAGGGGACGGAGGACTCCCCCTAGCTGGCCCAGCTGCAGCAAATTCCCCCAGTCTACCAACTTTCCCTCTCCACATGGTATCATCTAGCAGTTTAAGGTGGCAATCCAAATCCCTAGCTGGCAGCACAGGGTTGAATGGGATGGTGTAGCTGCCACCACACCCACAGCTCATGCCAGACAAGAGACCCAGATTGGTCCTGCTACTGTCATGGACGGATGGCAGCAGGGCTGACTCAGGATTCAGCCTGCCCTGTGTTGGCCCATTTCCCACTGCCAGTGCAGATGGGAATACCACTGCAGTAGCTTCCCTCTGGCTGCTTCTTGGATGGCTGCACTGGGGCAGGGGCATAGCCAGCTGCTCCGGCACTTGGAGCGGGGGGGGCGGGCAGGGCAATCCATCCCTGGGGGCGCTGTGGCGATCTGCACATGGGGGCATCGCATGGAGGTGCTGTGGCAATCTGCCCAGGGGAGCGGCGTGGCAATCCGCCCAGGGGGGCAGGGGGGCGAGCTGCCCACAGATTCCGCCTGGTGGGCGCAAGCCCCATGCTGCTGTTTCAGGCAGCACGGGGCCCAGAGCCACCGTGTCACTCCCAGGAGAGACGCGTGGCTTGGGCGCGCTGCAGCCCAGGCCCCACGGTAAGTGCCGACTCCCACAGTGTGCCATTTTGTCACCCCCCTCAAGGGCGACACCCGGGGTGGACCGCACCCACCACACACCCCTTCCCACGCCCCTGCACTGGGGTGCTCCTTCATGGTGAGGCCCACACATCAGGCAAGAGAGGCTTTTCTGAACTATTGAGCTGGGTCTCTGCTTGGTGTCACCTCAGGGAACTTCCAAGTTTTTAAAGAAGACTAAATAAATGCTTGTTCTCTTTCTCCCCCATGTGTTGGCCCCCAAGGGATCCGTGTCTCTGTCTGCTACAGAATCATAGCTCATGGGGATGCTGCTTGAGTGAGCTTTATGGTAGCTATAAATATAACCCCCCTTAATTTGTGCTTCTCATTGCTGCATATTAGAACACAACTTTGTTATTTGGCTTTTTATCCAGGTCTTTGTTGCTTTCTGCTGCTCCCAACTCCCTCTATGATGAAGCCATCTTTGGACAGCTGAGCACAGCTGGGCAAGTAACCTCCATGGAACATGGTCAGGGGTTTAAATATCCAGCTTTTGAGTTACTATACTTAGAATTCCTGCCGTATCTTTGTGTGTGAGAAAGGGGATCTTTGGAAACAGGATGAAGGATGGCAGCAGCACCATTCTTTTCCCCTTGGCCAGCATGAGATCCTTCTCAATTTACAATGAAATAAACTTCCACAACTCCTATGAAGCTACCTCTTGCTTTGAGCTGGCATGCAGCAGGAAAATTATGATTCAGACAGCCAGGAAGGGTTGGAGAGAGGATGGAGGGATTTCTTTCATTTTTCTCCCTCCCTACTCTGTTGTCTACTGATCAACCTGTCTGCAGGCTTATCCACCCTTACCTTTCTTCTGCTCTTTCCAGGCACAGTCTGTGCTTTAAAGCTCTGCATCTGAGCCCCTTTGTTTTGCTCCAGAAAGCCTAAATTAAGGTTTGCTCTGATTGAGCACTAAAGAGTGAGTTTTCAATGGGAAAACTCTGGAGCAAAAAAAGCAGGGTGCTTGGACACAAGAGTTTTAAAGTGCAGGTCTGTGCCTGGGAAGAGCAGGCCAACAGCAAAGTGTGGATAAGCCCGACCTTTAGGGTCCAGGGAGAAGGGGGTGGATACACAGATATATAAGCACCATTGATGTACTTGGGGCTTTAAGGAATAAGAGGTAAAAGAGCAAGGAAAAACAACAACAGGTGCCTGTTTCAAGGAAGAGAGGAGGCAGGGAAGTTAACATAGATGCAAATGTGGAACAAGAAGAATATAGGTGATGGTTACATGTATCTGGGTTCAGGGTAGATCTGGGTAATATGACACCCTGAGCAAAGAACACATTTGGAGCCCCCCCCCCATATTTCTCATTTTCACAATCATTCCTTTTGGTGCAGTTCTTCTTCTGGTTGCTGCTGCTGCTGCTGCTGTTTTGTGCCTCCTCAGCTTGGCGCCTGCACCACCCTAAACCCGGCACTGCTGAGTTTAGTTCCTGTAGAGCAGGTGTGGCAAATCTTTCCAGGGGTTGTATGCCAGTGGCGGGTTGCCCACCCCACACCCTCTCACACACACACACCCTTCCATGCACCAGCATGCAGGTCACACACAGGCACACACAGAGCCCAGCTCCTCCAGGTGAGCTGGACAGAGCCATAAGGAGGAGGTGTGATCATTCCTTGTCCAGTCCTCAAATGATCTTTTTTTCCTTTGCTGCTGCCAGCAGACTTGATGGGGGGAGCAGAAATATTTGCTTGGGTGGCCAGATTAGGCTCCCAAACTGAGGGCTAGCCACCACTGCTCTGCTTTAATGGTGTTCCCCAAACTTGGGTCCGATCTTCTTAAATCTCTCCTGTTTCAGGGAAGGTGTTGATGTAACCCTCAAGAGCAGTGTTTCCAAAACTTGGGCCTCCAGCTGTTTTTGGACTGTTTTTGGACAGGATCACACTTCAAAACGACCTTGACAGATTAGAGAACTGGGCCAAAACAAACAAGATGAATTTTAACAGGGAGAAATGTAAAGTATTGCACTTGGGCAAAAAAAATGAGAGGCACAAATACAAGATGGGTGACACCTGGCTTGAGAGCAGTACATGTGAAAAGGATCTAGGAGTCTTGGTTGACCACAAACTTGACATGAGCCAACAGTGTGACACGGCAGCTAAAAAAGCCAATGCAATTCTGGGCTGCATCAATAGGAGTATAGCATCTAGATCAAGGGAAGTAATAGTGCCACTGTATTCTGCTCTGGTCAGACCTCACCTGGAGTACTGTGTCCAGTTCTGGGCACCACAGTTCAAGAAGGACACTGACAAACTGGAACGTGTCCAGAGGAGGGCAACCAAAATGGTCAAAGGCCTGGAAACGATGCCTTATGAGGAACGGCTAAGGGAGCTGGGCATGTTTAGCCTGGAGAAGAGGAGGTTAAGGGGGGATATGATAGCCATGTTCAAATATATAAAAGGATGTCACATAGAGGAGGGAGAAAGGTTGTTTTCTGCTGCTCCAGAGAAGCGGACACGGAGCAATGGATCCAAACTACAAGAAAGAAGATTCCACCTAAACATTAGGAAGAACTTCCTGACAGTAAGAGCTGTTCGACAGTGGAATTTGCTGCCAAGGAGTGTGGTGGAGTCTCCTTCTTTGGAGGTTTTAAGCAGAGGCTTGACAACCATATGTCAGGAGTGCTCTGATGGTGTTTCCTGCTTGGCAGGGGGTTGGACTCGATGGCCCTTGTGGTCTCTTCCAACTCTATGATTCTATGATTCTATGATTCCCATCATTCCTAGCTAGCAGGACCAGTGGTCATAGAAGATGGGAATTGTAGTTCAAAAACAGCTGGAGGCCCAAGTTTTGGAAACACTGCTCTTGAGGGTTACATCAACACCTTCCATGAAACAGGAGAGATTTAAGAAGATTGGAAGGGAGAAAGAGAGGAAAGGTGTCAGAGTAAGTCTTAGTGGCTGGTGGGTCCTGATCTATGTTAACATCTCCAAATGTCACCTCTCCCTCCATTGAATAGTATTGAGCCTGAGCATGTCACACTCCAAGTGGCCCTGTCACCAAACTTAGGAAATAAAAAGACCAGGTGAAGTGGAGGGAAAAGACAGAGGAGGGGATTTGTTCTTTAAGGCCAGAATAAAGCATGAAGCTATAAACAAGCTTGTATGTCCAGGGTGGCACTGTGGGTTAAACCACAGAGCCTAGGACTTGCCGATCAGAAGGTTGGCAGTTCAAATCCCAGCGACGGGATGAGCTCCCGTTGCTCCGTCCCTTCTCCTGCCAACCTAGCAGTTCAAAAGCACGTCAAGTGCAAGTAGATAAATAGGTACCGCTCTGGCGGGAAGGTAAACGGTGTTTCCGTGCACTGCGCTGGTTCGCCAGAAGCGGCTTAGTCATGCTGGCCACATGACCCGGAAGCTGTACGCTGGCTCCCTTGGCCAATAAAGCAAGATGAGAGCTGCAACCCCAGAGTCGTCCAAGACTGGACCTAATGGTCAGGGGTCCGTTTACCTATGTCCAGCTGAGGCCAGGCTGAACTTCCCTTACTGGCATAGGAGCCAACTCCCAGAGGCCAAGGTCCTTCCCCCTGCATAAAATATTTGAGGGGTCCAAGCCCGTCTGCCCGCCATTGATGGGCATTGTCATTCAAATGGTGTGTGATTGATTAAGCTGGTTGGTGCTTAAGTCCCACCTCCCATATTTTATTCAAGTTGGCACCCCTGCTTACTGAGGTTGTTGCTTGAATAGTAATTGATGGTTTTCACTTCTTTGGCCAATGGATGTGGGACAGAGTGTCCTCCCCCCCCCCCCTTGTAATTATGATCCTAGGGAAAGTGACAATTGAAGTATGTGAAATCATAGATATTGCAACATACTTTTAAAAAGCAAGGTTCTACCCCTATATAATGCAGATATAGGAGGCAAAATTTACATGCCACAATCTGCAATAGTTTTATGAAATAATGAGCCTGCTCCTGCTTCCCGTTGCTCATAACCAATGCGATGGAATCACAGCTGTGATTTACATTTAGGGAAGCAGGGATATTCACAGACAGGGTTGGCACCAGCAGTTGGCATTCTGGGGTACCTGTCAAGGCCCACATCACAGCAGACGGCCTGCTGTTGATCTTCTGAGCCCCCTGACCCCACTGCTTTTTCTCCATGATGCAACTGCCTGCTCACCTGTCCTCTCTGACCCTGCAGGCTGTCAGCAGAGTGATGAGATGGAGTAGCCTCCTTTGCTTCCCTTGTGCTTTACGCTCTGGATAGTTGCACGGATTGAGCTGTGCAGGGAGAGGGCAGATTTCTTTTTCATGCTTTCAAAAGTATGCATGGCATAGGAAACCCTTTTTGTAGAGAATGTGCCTAATAAGGCTTTAAATACATCATATGCGCTGGGTGAACTGCTTGCAGAGACTTCATGAATTTTAATCTAGTTCCCTTTCAGGCTCCTCAGAGACATGGCCAGTGCAAACCATTCCACTCACTCTGACTTCATTCTCATCGGTCTGTCCTCCCAACCAGGACAGCAGAAGTTCCTCTTTGTCATCTTCCTGGTGATGTATATAGTGGGCATCCTAGGGAACCTCCTGATCATCCTGTTGATCCTTTGTGATGCTCATCTGCACACCCCCATGTACTTCTTTGTGGGGCACCTTTCCCTGGTGGATGCCTGTTTCACCTCTGTCACCGTGCCCAAGATGTTAGTCAACCTGGTGTCAGAAGCCAAGAGCATCTCTTATGCTGCCTGCCTGACTCAAATGTATTTCTTCTTTGCCTTTGGGGTCACCGACAGCTTTCTTCTGGCCTCCATGGCTTATGATCGCTATGTGGCCATCCGTAACCCCCTGCAGTACACCATCATGATGAGTCAAAGCCTGTGTGTGGGTTTTGTGGCCGGCTCCTGGATTGTCTCCCACCTCCATTCTTTGTTGCACATAATCCTGATGTCCCGCCTCTCGTTCTGTGCTTCCCATGAGATTCCCCACTTCTTCTGTGATCACCAGCCTGTGCTGGCTCTGTCCTGCACTGATACCAGCTTAATTGAGATGTTGATCTTCACAGAGGGGGCCTTAGTGGTGCTGAGCCCCTTTGTCTTCATTGTGATCTCCTATGCCCTTATCCTGGTCACAGTCCTGAGGCTGCCTGCGGGCTCTGGGTGGCGCAAGGCATTCTCTACCTGTGGAGCTCACCTGCTGGTGGTCACCCTCTTTTACGGCACAGTAATTGGGGTCTATTTCCAGCCCACTGCTCGCTACTCAGCAGAAAAGGGAAGGGTTGCCACAATCATGTATACCATTGTCATACCTATGCTCAACCCTTTTATATACAGCCTGAGGAATGACGATGTCAAAGGAGCATTTCGCAAAACTCTATGCAGGAAGGTGGGAACACACTGAGTGCCTTTCTTCCAAGACACCTTGCTGAACAACACCAATGTTTGAATCACACCATCCACTGTAACTGAGTTTTCTGGGATTCATGGAACAGTCTCCACGGTTTACAACCACATTTACATGATGTTAAAAGGTGAATTTCCCTCTGGATTCCAATAGCCATTTTACACAGGGAAATTGTTAGATAAATGCTTGTCAGTGTGCCAAAGGTAGCCATGTTGTCATGGAGTCTACCACAGGGTCACTTTCCAATCATTCCTTTTTGACTGTGGTTTGAGTGACCAGGAAAAAGTTGGATATGGGAGTATGGTTGGGTGGTTCAGAGCAAGGGCACCATCTGGGGGCCAGGGGGCCAAACACCCTCAAAAATTCAAGGGGGCCCAGGCACCCCTCAATATTTCACACACGCCGCCTAGCCCCCAAAGTGGGGGGAACCCAGCACAAGTGGTTGAGAGCAAGCTAAAGACCTGGGGGAGGGGGAGCTGGCTGGAGCATAAAAAGCAGGGAGCTGGGAGGGAAATATATGGTATTTTGTTAAAGAATAAAATATTGTATAATAAAAAGGAGAATTTCCTGGATGTCAAGATCCAGGTTTGGGGCAAGTACCCTTTGGTGAGAGCCCCAGCAGAGATCTAAAATCACAAAACATGCAGGGAAGTAAAGCGTGGAAATACATAGTCTTCTAGACCTTTATTGGAAGCTGCCCCTCCCTGAACTGAATATTGTTACCTGCCTGTCTGAGGTGGGAAATATATGTAGGAGCCACAATAAAATGAAAATGTTACCTCACCATTGCCTAGATTTTCCTATTTTCTTTTGCCCTGGGCTTGACGGGCACTTCAAACACATACAAAAACAAGGGGGTGAAGGAGCAGATCTAGTCCATCTTCAAAAAGCAGCAATTTCACATTTGGAGCTACAGGTGCTCCTTAATGAAGGGGTTGTTTATGTGTGAGCCCCCATATTTTAAATAAGCATAAGAGACACACACAAAAAGGTGATCCATTTGGGGTCCTTCATACTGGTGGCTTTTAGTGGGCATATTCTGCAGAATGCCATCGACACAATAGGATATGCAGGTCCCACTTACCAAACACAATGCATTCTCTGGAAATCATTTGTTGGGCAAACGCCAGTTGTTTTGTTTTGTTTTTGAACATATTTATTGGTTTTTCAATTGATTTACAGCCATCCTTTTCATACACGACAACATTTACAATAAATATTTGAGATCTCTCGACATTACACCATTGAATATGTATGCATAAACAAAAAAATGTTTCAGCAGGAAGTTAAGAACCTGCACCAACTGAAAACACAGTAGCCTGTCTCTCCCTGAACATCTGCAAGTGCAACCAGTTACCTTCATGATCACAAATCATCATGAATGCTCAATTCAAAAAACATCTGGAAGGGCCCTATAAAAGGGGGAAACAATTCATGTTGATATTTATTATCCTATACATTTATTTATCTCCAAGGCACCTGATATTGTCTCAGGCACCATACAAACACCTCTGGGATCATAACCAGGTCACAAAAGGAACAAGTAATGTGAAAAGAAAGCTTACAGAAAAACACTAGATATATTACGAACAATACAGATGTAGATACATTTGCCAGATGAAAAAGGAGTTGTCAAGAGGGGAAAGGGAGAGCAAAGAGTTTCAACCAGATTTAGAGACTACCATAGTAGACAGTAGCAAATTGACTATTATGTAGCTTTTTATATTATAATTATGAGATCATGCATTTGGATATCTGGCCCCAGAACCAAGCTGGATGCAACAGTGGAAGACTCTCAGTGTTTGTTCTCAGGGAAATTCCTCAGAGAAAAAGGATTCTTTCCCTGGAAAATGGTATAGAGAGAGATCTATATATAGACTCTAATGGTATAGAGACTCTAATGGTATAGAGAGAGATGATCCTGTTCCAATTTGGAGCCCCCCCCCATCCCACATCTGCTATCCATTTTTTTTTTTAAAAAACACAACAACTGTGAGAGATCTTATTCACGGAACTCCTACCATCTAGTTGTACCATTTGTCACCATTAGGGATGAGAGAGAAATTCAGGGACCTTCAAAGCCTCAGGGACTTCAAGCCTCTTTAAGCAGAGGCTTGACAACCATATGTCAGGAGTGCTCTGATGGTGTTTCCTGCTTGGCAGGGGGTTGGACTCGATGGCCCTTGTGGTCTCTTCCAACTCTAGGATTCTATGATTCTATGAAATCCAAAATTTCTGAAACAGTATGAGAACCAATACATGGCCATCTTTTGAAATTTCTACTTATCTGACTTTTGCAATGTAATTCTCCAACAAAACAGCATTTACAAAAATGCATATATTAATGGAAAGTATTAAAAAAAGATATTTAAAGAAATAACATTATTATATTAGGAGAAGTGGTTTGCAAAAATGTATGACTTGTTCAAAACTGCATGTGAAAATGTGCTTTCTTAAAAAAGGAACACACAAAAATGCTGACCAATCTTCATTAAGACTCTTTTTAAAATGTCACACATTGTTGCAGAACATTGTGGAGAACTGAATTCAAGACTGGAAAAATGAGAAATGGAGAGAATCTCAACTGACAGATCCTTCCACCCATGAGTCTTCCCCATGAGTCTTGGGGCCCCTTTTCCAAAAGGGGAAGCAAGAAATAATGGCCAAGTGGAAGAGAAATCATTGGCTTCACTTAGGGCTGGAGACCCTATGGCCCTCCAGATGCTGCTGGACTTCAGTTCGCTCCATCCCAACCACACCTGAAGGGCCACAATATGGAATCTGACTAGAGTGGGTTATTGGGGAAACAGTAAAGAAAGACAGATAGAGGTGAAATGATTTTCAAAGAGAGAAAAAGCATCATATTACCAGTTGGTACTTCAATCACCTATGTCAGAGGTTTTCAACCTTTTTGAGCCCATGGCTCCCTTGACCAACTACACTCTTTCTGTGGCACCCCTGTGGGGCTCAGGAGCCCAGTTATGTCACCCCTTGCCTACAGAGGCAGCAGCCCCTCAACACTTTTTGAACACCCTCCCATGTGGAGTGTTCCCTCAGCCTCCTCTCCTTGAGAGTCTTCCGGGCAGCTGCAGCTGCTGCCTCTGGTCTCTGAGCTGCCCATCCTGCCCCAAAGAGAGATGTCTCCTCACACTGCCCCATAGGGGCCTGGGTCTTGTCTGTCTATTCCCAATAGCAAGGGCTGGCAGACTGGCTGGCTGGCCTAACCTCGCCTGCCTGCCTGCCTGCCTGCCCGCTTACTTTGAGGCCAGGCTGAGAGGCTCCATTTGCTTGTAGTCAGGGCTGCTGCAACAAACAGCTGTGCAAGCTTTTGGGAGGCAGAGACAAGAGAGGGCATCAGAGGAGGGAGGGAAGGAAAGAGGGACAGAGGCCAGTGTTGCCCACGGCACCCCTGACCATCATTCAAGGCACCCCAGGGTGCCATAGCACACTGGTTGAAAACCACTGATCTAGTGGAAGTTCATTGCATGGCTTGTTGAAAACCATTGACCTATGTGATTGAAAGGGGTGGTGTTGATGTGCCCAGATACACAGCTGCCTTCATTTTCATGGTGAGTTGAATACAGATGACCCCTGTGGCAAATTACCAGAGTACCCAAATCACAACACCATGGAGAGCCAGTGCGCCAAGTAATGAGGAGTAATTTTATCATCACCATCCTTTTCATTTGGGAAGCAAAGAGCTGCTCTTTCATCTAAGGCAACAGTTTGGGGTGAAACTGAAGGTTTCCAGCTTGGGCAAAATGCCAGAGGAATCCTGAGGTTAGTAAATTCCCCTTCATCTGAAGTAAATACAGTACTCCATTGGACTATTTCAAAGTTATCTAACCCAAGGATCCTTATTTAAGCTATCTACTTTGGAATCAGATGCAGTATCTTATGGTTAAGGAAGGCAACGTTTTCCATTCCACCCTCTCAGCATTTCTCTCACTGTCTGCTGTGCTGAAATTACAAAAGATATAATTTTGCCACAATGGACAGCGAGCCAAATTATGAAGCTTACATAATTTGCACAATTCATTATGTAAAATGTGTATGTATTGTTGTCATCACATTATACCATTCCATTCATTTAAATGCGAATGAAATGAAATGCAAATGGGGACGCACAACATCACCAGTTATCTATTATCGGAGGACTGAAAGCAACAAAAATAGCAAATACCTCCTGAATTTGCTACACTGATTTCCATTCCAGACAGGAGAAGAATAGGAAAACACCAGGAATTTCTGCTCCTGTTTCTGTTTTTGATGGAGTTTTCCAACATCCCTATTCATAGTGCACTTAGGCTGAGGACAGGTTCCAACACAGCATACAAAGCCATTTCCCCTCAAATCATGCCCACCTGTACCACAACTAAGTCATTTATGATGTCATACATGATGGGGCAGGTAAGGATGCAGCTCCAAAGGAAAAAATGGGGTCATAAAGTGAGCTCCCACCTGTTCATTTGCAAGTGGGGCTCACTGTCAGCACCCATCAGTTGACTGGTCTTGACAGTGAGTTCCACTAGGATCAGCTGTGATAGGGACAGTGCACCTTCAAATGGGCCTGCAGACTGGTGGTGACAGAATTTCATATGACTGCATAATCTGTAGGGGGTGGGGGGATCCACTTTCCCACCTCCATAGTAGTGGACACAGTGGGAATGGAAGGAACATGTTAACTCTCACCGTTGCTGTTGAGAAAAGACTCTCTTTCCCAGGAGGTGTCTAAGGGCCCCTTTCACATCTTTATTCCTTAGGCTGTAGACGTAAGGGTTGGACATTGGGGTGATTACAGTGTACATGATAGCAAAGACTGCTCCTCTTTGAGCTGAGTAACTGGAGGCAGGTTGGAAGTAGACACCAATGATGGCCCCATAGAGGAGCACCACCATAGTGAGATGGGAGCCACAGGTGGAGAAAGCTTTGCGCCTCCCCAAGGAAGACAACCTCATGACAGCCACCACAATGCGGACATAAGTGAGGATAATGAAGACAAAGGGTCCAAGGATGATAAGTCCACCTTCAAAGAAGATGGCTGTTTCATTGATGCTGGTGTCTGAGCAGGACAGCTGCAGCAAAGGGTCGTGGTCACAGAAGAAGTGGGCCAAGTGGTTGTCTCCACGGTAACTGAGACGCAGGAGGAGGCCAGCATGGAGCATGGAGTGGAGGGTAGAAATAATCCAGCAGCCGGCTACCAAGTGTCCACAGACCTTCTGGTTCATCACCGTAGTGTAGTGCAGTGGATTGCAAATGGCAACATAGCGATCCAGAGCCATGACACTCACCATTAGAAGGTCAGTCACACCAAAAACATAGAAGAAGAAGAACTGAGCCATACAGGAGTAGAAAGGGATAGTCTTGGAAGTGGAGATGATGTGAGCCAGCATCTGGGGCACTGTGACTGAGATGAAGCCCATGTCCACCATGGAGAGGCTACGCAGCAGGAAGTACATGGGAGTCTGGAGTCGGGCATCCAGAGAGATGAGAATGATCATCATGATGTTGCCCAGAAGCCCTGCCCCATACATCAGCAGAAAGAGTAGGAAGTAGAAGGGCTGCTCTTCAGGCTGGGAGGAAAAACCCAGAAGGACAAACTCAGCAACATCTGTGCCATTCTCACAGTCCATGGGATCTGCAGAGAGAACCAATCATCAAGTTAGAATGAACAAGAAGATCTCAAAACCAGTTGTGGCTGATCTCCATTGGGACTGATGAAGAGAGAGGAAAGCAGGGATGCCAACAGGTGGATCAAGAGACAATGAATCCGACTTTTGTCCCCACCTTCCTCTCTGCAATGTTTTTCAAGGGCAAAACTGAGATTGAGAAGAAGGAAGCTGACCATCAGGGCCACCCCTGGACTGGTTGTAGGTGGAAATGGGGGTTGTCTGGGGGTAGGCTGAGGCTCGCAGGGCAGTGAGTTATTTGCCCTAATGGGCCAGATTCCACTTCTCATCATAACATCACCTATGACCACAAGGCAAGGCCATCTAGAGGTGGAAGAAAATGCTGAATTAGTTGACATAGAAAATTTTGAGGTCTGGATTTTGAATTTGAAAGCTGTCCACAACAGCTGAAATTTTAATGCTTTCTAAAGTGCTGTAGTGTTGTTTAATCTTAAAAACTAACAGCTCACAGATGCTGTCAGATACTAAGTACCATTGCGCTAGCTGTGAAATATAGTCCATCACTGAATACTGTTGTGTAACAATTATCAGTGAAGGAGGACAATGAAAGGCTTTAGGGTGATACCCAGACATGACTTCCTTTTGCAGAAATGGAACTGCCCCTTCCTCTTTCTCCTCTGTGCATTGCCTGCATCCCCTCTAAATCTGCAGTGGAGGTTGGAGAACAATTGCTTAGCTGAACAGCTACTATTAATATTCCCCTGTATCTCCAAATATTGGGATTTGGATATTTGTCATTTCAAATGCAATAAACTGTAAGTGCATTTATTATACAGTGGTACCTCGGGTTAAGTACTTAATTCGTTCTGGAGGTCCGTTCTTAACATGAAACTGTTCTTAACCTGAAGCACCACTTTAGCTAATGGGGCCTCCCGCTGCTGCCGCCCGATTTCTGTTCTCATCCTGAAGCAAAGTTCTTAACCTGAAGCACTATTTCTGGGTTAGCGAAGTATGTAACCTGAAGCGTATGTAACCTGAAGCGTATGTAACCTGAGGTACCACTGTATTCTTATTATTTTGCATGGCAACAGTCAAATAATCCCAGATACTAAGTATTGTTACTTATCAACTGTCAAATATGAACAGCCAAGCATCAAATACTGTATTTTTCCATGTATAACAAGCCCCCATCTATAAGATGCCCCCTATTTTGGGGGACTCCAAATTAAGAAAATGGGGGGAGTTTGCCCTGTGTATAAGACAAGCCCCAATTTTTAACCTAATTTTTAAATAAAAAACCTAGACTTATACACGGAAAAGTACGGTAAAATATTTTCTATATATTTATATATATAATGAATGTATATGCTGCTGTTATATGCTACTATCTTCTCTCAGTAGCTTACAACATATAACAGCAATTTAAAACCATATTAAATATGAAACAATACACTAGACAGAATAGCAGCAGTGTGGCTGTAATAATAATGATTTTATTATTCATACCCTGCCCAGCCACTCTGTGCAGTTCTAACAGAAGCCATTCTGCATATTATACTTCATATATTCCAGAGCTCATGTTTCTAACATGGATTTAGGTTCTGGGATTTTGTTCTTGGCTGAGAATAGTTCCTGCTTCCAGGGAAGGTTGTTACATGAATAAGAAGGGGAAGAGGTATCTGTGGATATTATATTATTATTATTATTATTATTATTATTATTATTATTATTATTATTATTATTATTATCATCAACAATCTCAGCTTCCCTCCAAGGACCTCAAGATAGTGTGCATGATTTTCAACCCCTCAGCCTCCATTTGACCTTCACACCAACCCTTTGAGGTAGGTTAGACTGAGATGAGTTCAAGATCATTCACTAAGCCTCATGGCTAAATTGAAATTTGAACCTTGATCTCCCCAGTCCTAGTCCAACATTCTAATCTCTAATCTCTGCATTTTAACAGCAGTGTTTGAAATTCCCATTGTTCTAGGCACATTTTGCAACAGGGAATTTCATTAGCTCGAGCAGTTTCTGAGCTCTGGGTGCTGTACTGCGCCTAAGATTTCAGATTAAAACTGCAGAGTGGAAGGAAAGGAGGACCTTTTCTGCCTCCCCACTTCCAGCTACTCTCTGAAGACTGGAGAAGAGACTATTAAGAGGGTGGGCAGGGGAAGGACTAAACCATATGAAAAATGAACATAGTATTTTAGCTGCAGTTGATTCATTTTCAGCTTTGTATTCTTGTTATAAAAAGTGTGCCTAGACATTCCATTGTTGGGCCATAGCCAAGGTTTAAGGTGCTGTTTAGCTTCTAGCTTTCAAATCTCAGTTTCTAACATGGCTCTCTGTAAACCCCAAGCAGAACTGATTATTATTACTTAAAATACTTAATAGAGGACAAGGAACCAGAGATTACCTTAAAATTGGCTAAATTCTGTGCTGCTGCTATAAAATTAAGGAGACAAGCTTTGAATGACTCTAAAGGCCTGATGTCTTAATATATTTTAAATTAGTAATTCAGGTTTTAATATATGTTTTAGCTGTTTTATATCTGAATTCTTTATTGTGTATTCACTCATAGAGCTTAATTTTAATCTATTTATTTTTGTAAGCTCTCTGTTGTTGTACATGCTGCACACTGATCAGTGACCAAAATAAATCAATTCATTCATTCATTCAACATGGCTCTGCAGAAGGAAGATGAATACACTGGAAGATGTAGAGGCAGGGACTGTGGAGAAGAAAATGTTGAGTTCAAAAGGAAAAGAAAAGAAAAGCTAGAGGTTGGGGTCTAAGAAAGCTGTGTAAAAGATGGAGAAACCCTGGAAGGGAGAGAGAGAGAGAGAGAGAGAGAGAGAGAGAGAGAGAGAGGAGGAAGCAGCCAGGTCCCTCCCTGCCTCTGCTGCCAAAGCATCTCTAGTCTCCACTCTGGCACAGGGAACAAGGCTGTCCAAGGCAGAATAGCAAGCCTCTCTTCTCTCCGTCAGAGTGCACAGCTTCCAAGGAGATGTCAAGTTATTTTGGCACCCGAGGCAGCCTGGGATTGAACCTGGAACCCACTGATCTGCGGCCCTTCCCCTGTGGTCTACTGCCAACTGCCGTTAAAAACAATATAAACATATTTATTCCCCCTAGCCATATAGCCTTTTTCTACTGGTTGTGTTCCCATATAAAGTGTGGAAGGAGACACTAACAGGCTGTGTGGATGAGGAAAAGCTGACCCTCCCTGGACCCCACCATCTGTGGTCCCAACTCCCAAGCGGTTTTCTTCCAACCTCACTTTCATAGTGACAGTGAGCCTGGCTGGTGAAAAAAATGCTCAGGGAGATGCAGCTTGAGGAGACAAGAGAGAGTAAAGCTCAGGTGTCAGGTCCTCTCACCTGCATGTGTGTGTGTCAGATCTCTACAACTTAGCTGTTTGATCCAGTGATTTTCATGAGCAACACTGTGATACACAACACTGTGTGTCTGAGAAACCCCACATGCTTAACTTGCCAAACAAATGGTTGTTGGTGGCATTGGGGCATCCCCAAAAGTAGAATCAGTTTTAAAGTGGGGAATGAGGCAACTAAATTAGAAGTGTGAAATGACCTTCCTTTCCCTCTGACCTGCACACATACATTGCTCACAGGTACACAATAGCATTTCTGCTCCAATTCCCCCCCCCCCCCGCCCCCAGCATCAGAGGATTTCCATGCTTCTTTTGGACCTGGGCTAAGAAATTCAACTTCTTACCTCACATCCACCTGGACAGACAATGCTTTCCAGAGCTTGTTGTTGGTATTGTATGAATGTTAAACAGCAGTAAAGGAGGCACCACAGAAACATCTTGGCACTCCCTGCTTACCTGTATCCTGATGCTCCTAACTTCACAACAAAAATCAATCTTCTGGCACAAAATCAAAGCACCAAGCACAATGGAACAATGTCAAAGTCAGACACAGCTGATCTGTTTGGAAGAGCCAACAAGAAGCCAGGAGGCATCCATTTAAAAATCAGCACTGAAGGTCCCTGGAGATGTTTCACATGACGTATGAATAGCTCTTGGGATCCTGCTGTCTAACTCCAGAACAAACTCAAACTTAAAGGGTCCGTCACATGGGCAGTCTCCTGCCACTGTAGTAAATAGTTTTAATGCAGGTCATCCAAGTTCTACTCTTTATAATCTTGTTAGAGATCTGTGGGTGCTGGATGCTTGGGATGTGAAAATGGGTCTTAGTAACCACAGCATCCTTTTCTAAGTACTCACAGACTGACTGTTGAATTATCTCTTCTAGGACCTTTCCTGGTATCAATGTCAAGCTTATCGGTTGGTAGTTACGTCAGTCCTCTCCCCCCCCCCCTTTTGAGATGGGGACATTTACCTGTCTCCGGTCTGCAGGGACCTCACCTGTTCTCCAAGAATTCTCAAAGATCATAGACAAGGGCTCTGAGATTACATCCACAAGCTCCTTTAGAACCCTTGGGTGCAGCTCATCAGGCCCTGGATGTCAGAGAACTGGACCTTCTCACAATCAGTGAAAGCGAGCTGAGCAGAAGCAGATTGGTCATCCCTAGAGGAGCAGGAGGAGAAGTGAAGGCCTTCATTTCTGGACTCATCTATCCATCCTCCTGCCCAACCCAGTGGGGAACCTTCCCTAGGGAGCAAGGTCCTGGGGTAGGAAACGTCCCCATGAGCAGGGTCTCCAGATGGGACCAGCAGGAGGAAGAGCTGGGCCATGGGGTGGGGAGTGGGCTTCATTCTGCAGATGCCCATGCTGTTGCGAAGGGTGGGCCACATGTAAGCAGGATCACAGGTGGGCCCAGGGAGCCTGACCACTCGGAGAGTCTGGAAGACCCTTCCGCAGGAAACCGGGGCAGAGGGGGATGCATGTGTGAATATTGTGGCATGGGAGGGAGGGAGGAAGAGCGTTGCACCCACAAATGCATCTCCTTGGGAAAGCATGCCTGGTGCCCCTCCAGAGGAAGGAGGAGAAGGATTCCCACAGGAGGGGGAGAAGCAGTTAGTCAAAGGAATTCAACCTTTGTACGCACAGAGAGAGACAGAGAGTCACAGAGAGCAGGAATTCAGCACCAAGGCTCAGATTGTGACACAGAAACAGAAATAGAGAGAGGGGAATCACCCCGATCGCATAGACTCACGAGATTAGCCGAGAAGCGCGAAAAGTACAGGAAGAGAAGGTGGGGGTTCTCCTGTTGGGGGAGAAGGGGGCGGATATGTGGTTTATGCACTTATGTGTGTGCACTCTATTATTACAACGCTTTCATTCTACAAATCACTTCACCGGTGCACTCTACAAGCCTTCTGAGTTTCCTTCCATGGGACTTTTCACATCACGAAGTTCAGGCAGCCAAGGGAGCCTGTACAGCGCTGGAGAAACATCATCATCATAATCATCATTAAACTTTATATACCACCCTTCATCCCACAATCTCAGGGTGGTTCACAGTTAATGGAAAGAAACACGGGCCAATGATAAGATGTGCTCAAAGCACTGCACCCACCAAAATTCTGAAGTGCTCTGAGAATGACACAGAAAAATGGGAGGCTCTTTCACAGAGGCTCTTTCACATTTCCAGAAATTGGAGGACAGAATGTGGCCCAGCACTAGCTTGAAAGCCATTCACATTCCATGAAACACATCTATGAGCTCAGCGAAACCTCACTCCAGTTTCAGGAAAACATTTAAATAAATACACATTTAAAATTCACCCACCCAGTGGAGCCTCATAATCAGATGCTTTCTGTTTTTGCCATCAAAATGAGCTGTTCTATTTAAGTCTCTCAATACCATTTTATCAGCAGCTGGATTTATTATGGTCTACTCATCTGCTAGGGGGATGCGGGTGGTGCTGTGGTTTAAACCACTGAGCCTTGGGCTTGCCAATCGGAGGGTTGGCAGTTCGAATCCCCGCAACGTGGTGAGCTCCCATTGTTCGGTCCCAGCTCCTGCCAACCTAGCAGTTCAAAATCACATCAAAGTGCAAGTAGATAAATAGGTACCACTCCGGTGGGAAGGTAAACAGCGTTTCCGTGCACTGCTCTGATTTCATCGGAAGTGGCTTAGTCATGCTGCCCACATGACCCGGAAAAACCGTTTGTGGACAAACGTCTGCTGCCTCAGCCAATAAAGGAAGATGAGCGCTGCAACCCCAGAGTGGTTCGTGACTGGACTTAACTGTCAGGGGTCCTTTACCCTTACCTTTTACTCATCTGATATTGTGTCCCTCCTAATGGGCCATCATGGGCCATTCAGGAAGAAATGTTGGCAGCTTCCAAGTGCTCAGTAATAATAATCTTGCATTCGTTGAACAGGATCAAACACCATTCATGCTCACTGTATTGTTGCTACTGTTTGTAAGATTTATCCAGTAAAAAAAGAAATGAGGGAAATGATATTGGTTATGAAAGTACCTGGATCCGGATTATGACAGGTTCATTAGTTTTAGAGCCAGATGTAGCCAGTATTGGTGTGCAAAACATGTCCCTTCATTTCCGTAGTTTCTCATTTTCCACTCCATGGTGCACAGACTGAGGCTGCTCACACTATGACTTAAATTGCACATCTGAAGCACCTTCCCTCCTGAAAGAATTTTGGGTACTGTGGTTTGTTAAGAGAGGTGGGGAATTGTAACTCTGTAAACTATAATTCCAGAATTCTTGGCGGGGGGGGGGGGGCAGACTAGTGACAGGACATCCTCCATGACACCTGAGGGCAGCAGGCTAGTTTAGGGGATGCAGGCCAGGTTGCAAGGAGTGCGTAGCTCTGTCCACCAACAAACGGCAGAAAATCCTTGGCTGCTGCCACTTCCATGCCACAAGATATCTGCCACCTGAGGCAGCTGCCTCACTCTGCCAGATGGTGGGGTGGCCCTGAGCCCAATATATTTTGCTGCTTGAGGCAAGCCAACATACATAGCAGAATATTCAAGGATGGCCAAATTATAATTAGGTGGTTTGCAATTTAACAGAACCACCTGCGCCATCGGGGCCTTATAAGGCCCCCCAGATCTCCTGCAATGATTTTGCAAAGTTTTTTGCAGACAAAGTTGCTCAGATTCGGAGAGAGGTAGACTCCACCGTGGGAGCAGGGCCAGGGCAGGAGAGTGCAAGAGTCTTGTCTTGTCTAGTTGCATGGGATCAATTCCAATCTGTTACCATCGAGGATGTGAACAGGCTTCTTGGACAAGTGAAACCAACCACCTGTCTCCTTGATCCTTGCCCATCCTGGCTCATAAAAGTAAGCCGGGAAGGACTGGGTGATGGGCTCTGCATAGTGGTGAATGCTTCCCTCTGTGAGGGAGTCTTCCCAGCCCTGCTGAAAGAGGCAGTCATTAAACCACTTCTTTAAAAAAATCTTTGGGCCTGGCCAATATGGCCAACTATTGCCCAGTCTTGGGCAAGGTGACTGAGTGGGTGGTTGCTGAACAACTCCACGCACACCTGGAGGATGCGGACCATTTGGATCCCTTCCAATTGGGATTCAGGCCTCATCATGGGACTGAAACCACTTTGGTCGTGCTGGTCGATGATCTCCGACGGGTTAGGGACAAAGGTGAGAGCTGTTTCCTAGTTCTGCTGGATCTCTCAGCGGCCTTAACATCATTCTGGACCGTCTAGAGGAGTGGGAGCTGGGGGCACTGTTATACAGAAAGTCGTGTTGGGGGATGAGTGTTCAGACCCCTGGGCTCTCACTTGTGGGGTGCCTCAGGGTTCCGTCCTCTCCCCCATGCTTTTTAATAATCTATATGAAGCTGCTGGGAGATATCATCAGGGGGTTTGGGCTGGGTGTTCATCAATATGCAGATGATATCCAGCTCTACCTCTCTTTAAAATCAGAACCAGTGAAGGTGGTGAAGGTCCTGTGTGAGTGTCTGGAGGCGGTTGGAGGATGGATGGTGGCTAACAGATTGAGGTTGAATCCTGACAAGACAGAAGTACGGGACAGGGTGCGGGTGGGTGTGGGGGACTCCCTGGTCTGAATGGGGTAACTGTGCCCCTGAAGGCCCAGGTGTGCAGCCTGGGAGTCATTTTGGGCTCACAGCTGTCCATGGAGGCGCAGGTCAATTCTGTGTCCAGGGCAGCTGTCTACCAGCTCCATCTGGTACACAGGCTGAGACCCTACCTGCCCACAGACTGTCTCGGCAGAGTGGTACAGGCTCTAGTTATCTCCTGCTTGGACCACTGCAATGTGCTCTATGGGGGGCTACCTTTGAAAGTGCCCCGGAAACTGCAACTAATGCAGAATGAGGCAGCCAGACTGGTGACTGGGAGCGGCTGCCAAGACCATATAACACCAGTCCTGAAAGACCTACATTGGCTCCCAGTACGTTTCGGAGCACAATTCAAAGTGTTGGCGCTGACCTTTAAAGTCCTAAATGGCCTTGGTCCAGTATACCTGAAGGAGTGTCTCCACCCCCATCATTCAACCCGGACACTGAGGTCCAGCACTGAGGGCCTTCTGGCGGTTCCCTCACTGTGAGAAGTGAGGTTACAGGGAACCAGGCAGAGGGCTTTCTCGGTAGTGGCGCCCACCCTGTGGAAGGAAATAAACAACTATCCGACTTTTAGAAGACATCTTTAGGGAAGCTTTTAATGTTTGAAGCTTTATTCTGTTTTTAATGTTTTGTTGAAAGCCACCCAGAGCAGCTGGGAAAACCCAGCCAAATGGGCGGAGTAGAATGTATGTATGTATGTATGTATGTTACCATTGGGAAAGGCACCTGACTGCGCAAGCAGGGAGGCAGTAAGTATAACAGATGTGTGACTAAAAAAGCATTTATTTATTTATTAAATTTGTATACTGCCCTATCCCTGGAGGTCTCAGGGCGGTTCACAGAATAAAATCACAATATAAAAGCACAAAATACATAATCCAAATAAAAACAAGAGCAACCCAATAGCCATGAGACCTGCCATCATGCATAGTTTGATCTTTAAATGGAAGCACCCTGAGGAAGGTCTCCTCCTTTTCAAACTTCTAGGCAGATTTCTCAACAGAAACTCAGCTCTAAGCATCTCTTACACCCTGACCCTCAGGGTCCCTTCCAACTCTACAATGCTATGATTTTATTATATTTCATCATACTTAGGTCCAGTGGGTGGGGAAAGGTTCAGCTTTTGAATCTACATATGCCGATCAATTAAACTATCTTAATGAAAGGCATGGATTTAAATGGGAATCATTTGATTCGGCTGGATTTCCTCATATTGTTTTTCAGAAAATAATGGATTTTACTTTAGTATAATTAAAATAGCATGATGGTTACGATACAATGGAACAATGTTAATCCAGATTAAGCACATTTTCATGGTATTTTAATCTAGCTTGACTCAGTCTCTGGGTAACCAATGATTTATAAGTGCATTTGTTCAATGTCCTTTCAGGTTCCTCACCTTCAGAGTACAGTGGTACCTCGGGTTACATATGCTTCAGGTTACATATGCTTCAGGTTACAGACTCCACTAATCCAGAAATAGTGCCTCGGGCTAAGAACTTTGCTTCAGGATGAGAACAGAAATCGTGTGGCGGTGGTGCGGCAGCAGCAGGAGGCCCCCATTAGTTAAAGTGGTGCTTCAGGTTAAGAACAGTTTCAGCTTAAGAACAGACCTCCGGAACGAATTAAGTACTTAACCCGAGGCACCACTGTATGTTTCTTTCTTTCTTTTTTTAAAAAATGGCGCTCTTCATCTTGTCGTAGAAATGATGAAGTCCTGCTCCGTATGCAAGAATGTGTGATCCAAAGCTGCCATTTCCCATTTAGCAAGGTCCCAGTCAACTGCAACCTCCCAGAGTGAAGCAGAATGATGCTTAAATCATTTGAAGTATGGCTAACAGGTATAAACAGACTACAAATCAGAATGGCAGTGACCATTGACCATTTTGAAGAGACAATGCAGTTCCATATTTCCAGCAGCAG
This sequence comes from Podarcis tiliguerta, assembly GCF_965153285.1. NCBI lineage: Eukaryota > Metazoa > Chordata > Lepidosauria > Squamata > Lacertidae > Podarcis > Podarcis tiliguerta. The sequence continues at coordinate 38,976,932 of NC_139550.1, forward strand.
GAGCAACAGAGAATCTGGGAGGAGGAAGATGGATAAACCCATGTAGGAGAGTGCCATGCAAAATGTCTGGCTGGCACCCTAACCATGGGGCACAAAAACTGGCTCTCCACCCTGACAACCCTCAATGGTGTCTCTCTCAATGGGCTGTTCAGCAGCTCCACAGTGAAGCAGAGCACTGTATAATCCAGTGTATGACCCCTTCCTTCAGAGACAGAGATGGTGATAGAAGTCTGGTGGTTGTACAGGAAAGGTGTCTTTTACCGATCCCTCTCTGGCTGTGTCTCAGCAGGCAAGGCCTGAGGTACCTGTCCAGAGACTTGTTCAGGTTCTGGTGAGCTGTATACCATAGATGTCACCATCACAGGTCCTCTCACGGTTTAGGCAAGTAGCTTCGGTGGAATTCTCTGCATCACGGACATTGTACTCTCCTTTTTTACAGGCTGTGGATTTGAGGTAGTAAATGACTCCAGCCATTCCTCCCAGGACCAACATGGTGGCAGCAGCAATTGCTATGACAGCAATAATGTAAAGCCAATGATCTGCAAAGGAGGAAGCAGAGTATTCTTAACAGCGCATTCAGTGTGTTGCCTTACAAAAGGAAAGTTTTCTCCTCCAGGTGTTTCCCCACTCACTCAGCCTTCCCTCCTGCTGTTTTTCAACTTGCAGGCAGGGTGGGAAGAATGGCTGTCGGTATCTTTTCTCCTGCAAGTGGAAAAACAGCTGGGGGTGCCTGTGATTTTGAACAGAAAAACAGAAAGAAAAAGGATAAAATGAACTCCCACTCTTCACCACCCTGCATTCCTCTCCCATATTTTCAGCTTCTGGTGACTGCATTTCATTTTTCTAAGCAGCGAGGCAGGAGATTGTACCCCCACTGTAACATTGTAGGCTTCTCCATACAACCTGTTGAGCATTCATTCTGATTTGCTCTGCACAAAGCTTACACAGAGGTTAGGTGATGTCTGGTCTTTGCTGAGCATTCATTCTGATTTGTTTCTGGGAAGGTTACATAACAATGAACATCCATCCAGATTTGCTTGCATGGTGTGTATACTCATCTATCACTTGCTCTCCCCACACTTTTCAGTGCATTTTCCCATCACTTTTCTAACCACAAAGAGTTTGTTTGTTTGTTTGCTTGCTTGCTTGCTTTAATAATAATAATAATTTATTGTTTGTATCCCGCTTATCGGACTGTGCTGCCCCGGCCACTCTGGGCAGCTTCCAACATATATAAAAACATAATAAAACATGAAACCTTAAAAAGCTTCCCTATACAGGGCTGCCTTCAGATGTATTCTAAAGGTTAAATAGTTATTCATCTCCTTGACATCTGATGGGAGGGTGTTCCACAGGGTGGGCACCACTACCAAGAAGGCCTTCTGCCTGGTTCCCTGTAGTTTCACCTCTGTGAGGGAACTGCCAGAAGTGCTGCATCCCAGTGCCTGGGCTTAACGATGGTGGTGGAAACACTCCTTCAGGTATACAAGGCCATTTAGGGCCTTTGAATTGTGCTCATAAATGTACTGGGAACCAGTGTAGGTCTTTCAGTGTGATATGGTCCCAGTGGCTGCTCCCAGTTACTAGTCTAGCTGCCGCATTCTGGATTAGTTGTAGTTTCAAAAATAGCTCCACGTAGACCACATTGCAGTAGTCCAAGTGGCAGATAACCAGGGCATGTACCACCCTGGTGAGACAGTGCACAGGCAGGTAGGGTCTCATCCTGCATACCAAATGGAGCTGCCCTGGACAGAGAATTAACCTGCGCATCTATGGACAGCTGAGTCCAGAATGACTCCCAGGCTGCGCACCTGGTCCTTTAGGGGCACAGTTACTCCATTCAGGACCAGGGAGTCCCCCACACCTGCCCACCCTCTGTCTTGTTGGGGTTCATCTTCAATCTGTTAGCTGCCATCCATCACTTTTTAAAAGTGTATTTGTTGTGTTTTAATCCACTTTAATAGTGCAATCCTAAATTTCCAGTATGCATTTCTATGCCTGCTGTAAAATACTGACAGCCTAGTTTTCTTCCCCTGGCATAGATTTAAGCTTCCAGGACACACACCTGTTAAGCACTTGCACCTGCTGCTCACATAGTCTTGACTGACCTGCTCCTTTGCCAGCACTCAGTTGGGGTGGATTGTCTAGCTCTGACTTCTAGCACTCAAGATGCAACCAAAAGGGCACGTATTTCAAATCCTTTCTGCTATGTGGCCTCACCTTCCACCTTGATCTCCACCTGGCTGTGCTGCTGCCCATGCTTGTTGCTGGCTGTGCACTCATACACACCACTGTTCTGTCCATCTGCGCTGGCAACAGTCACTGTGCTGTTGTTGCCACCGTAGTTGAGGTTGGAGGCCTGAGGCACCTTCCAGGAGTAGCTGACAGCTGGAGACCCATCCGCCTGGCAGGTGATGGTAAAGTTTTCTCCCCTTCTGATGGGTAAGGTACCACTGACAGCCAGAATGGAGATAACAGGCCTGTCTGGAAACAGAAGAGAAGGAGGCTTAAGGTCAGCCAGCAAACCCAAGAAGAGGCTACCTTTCTTTGCTCTTCATCACTGTGATATTTGGGTGCTGCTAGCAAGCTCAGTTGAAGAGTTACCAGGTGTAACTCAATTGAACACCCTAACTTTTCCATCTGAAGCACTTTCCCAGCCTGGAGAGGTATCAGTGGAAAACTCAGAGGGAGGGGAAATGAATAACTTGTGGTTTAGTCCACCTGGAATGCAATGTTGCATTGCAGTGTGGTGCTCCAGCAGCAATGCCTTCTGAAAATTTTGGAGAAATACCACCCACCAAAGAAAGCAACAGAAAATTGGACACTTGGAAAATTGAATACAGTCATACCTTGGGTTGAATATGCTTCATGTTGAGCGCGTTCGAGTTGCGCTTCACAGCAACCCGGAAGTAACGGAGCGTGTTACTTCCGGGTTTTGCCGCTCGTGCATGCGCAGACGCTCAAAATGACATCACGCATATGTGCAGAAGTGGTGAAAAGCAACGTGCGTGTGCACAGATGTGCCGTTGCTAGTTATGTTTGCTTCTGATTGCGAACGGGGCTCCGGAATGGATCCTGTTCGCATCCTGATGTACCACTGTAATATTTTTGGGAAACTGGGCCAGGACTTTGGTCCAGCCTTGGTTTAGACTGATGACTCACCTTTCAATTTTTGCTTCTCTCAGTTTCTACTTTTTCCAGTCTTATCTTAAGCTGAGCTCCACATTTCTGCATCAATTTGCATTTTTTAAGTCCTCATGAAAATTCTTCAGCAATTTAGTGCAATTTTATCCTCGTACACATGACTGTATGCTACTTGGCTTCATATGCACATATTTGCAAAGCAGTGTTCTCTAATAAATGCATTCATATGTTATCTTCATTAATATATGCATTTTTATGCCTAGTTTCCACATCTTTGTATAATTGGAGAATTGATTGGAGAACTGCATCACAAAATTTGGATACGTGTGTCTTTTGTAGGATAGCTGTGTTTCACTTTGTGTACTGTTGCAGAAAGTGTGAACTAGGTATGTTCACATTTAAAAAAATTTAGTGAAACAAATTCCTTCACCTACTCACATTCCACTTGCACATTCACCAACCATCTCTCAGTTCCGTGGCCATTGGTGGCCTTGCATTGGTAGATGCCAGAGTCATTCCTGCTGACATTCCGTTCTCTGTAGAACTCCTCAATGCCTCCCTCCTTGGCACAAATGACCAGCGGGGTGGGAGTCCCATTGGCTTCACAGGCCAGCGAATGCAAAGTCCCCTCAAGCCAGGTCTGGTTGCTTGGGCAGCTGGACTCATCCATTTTAGGTTTGGCTGAAACACATTGATATAACAAGAAACTCCTCTTGACATAAGCAGGGTGAGCCTCTGTATGTACACAGCTGCCACCAAACTATGTCACAGAAGGCTACATTATCCACCAAACAATGCCTAAATTAATGCTCTGCAATGAGGGGGCTTGGTTTCAAAACAGATTTTGCTTTGTTGCCATTTCAGTTGGCGACCTCCAGATATCATGGATTACAGATCCCATCAGCCCCTGAAACCATGGCCAATCGTGAAGGACGATGGGAGTTGTAGTTAGAAACTGGAGGGCACCACATTGGCTACCATGTTGGTGTTTAGTTGCTTAGTCTTGTCCGACTTTGTGACCCCCTGGACCAGAGCACGCCAATGGCTACAAGGAGAATTTTTTTCTGGTAAGGATTTCTGCACCAGACATTTTAGATGCCACTCTTGGATGCTTGGCTTAGGGTCAAAGCTAAAGTGTATCGCTTAGGAACAGAGAGATTTGGATACAGAAGGTTGAAATATACTGTATAACACATATGCAAGCAAACAAATTCCCCTCAAAGCGGCTCAAAACCTGGGAAACCTCCCAGACTACAGTATTCTTCTTCCTCCTCACCTGGCAAAAAGGGAAGCTCAACCCACCTGAAGTAGGTGGCAGGAGGGAAGTATAGACTCCTAGTGGAACAGGATGCCACCCAGCTTAACCAAGGACTAGGGCCAGTTCTCATGCCAGGTGAGGGTGAGGGGGTGACTGGCTTGATGTGTTGCTTCTCCAGAGACCACAACCAACACTCACTTTCCACTGTAACCACAACTGCCTTAGCCACTGTCCCAAGCCGGTTTGTGGCATTGCACCAGAAGGTTCCATTGTAGAGTGGGATCCCTTGTCCTTGGCTAAGGTAGTATGTCATGCCATCTTTGGTGCATGTAACCTCTGGAGGCGGAATCCCCTCAGCTTTACAGATAAAGGAGGGCAGCACCCCCTCCACCAAGATCCAGCTACTTGGACAGCTAGATTCATCCATTTCTGGTTTATCTGAAATGTTAAGAGAGACAGTGACATTTTGCAAGAATTCCTAGACAGATTTTTGTGGCAGCTGTGGAAGCAGTTCTTTCTGGAGTTAGTGAACTTGAAAAACCACCAGGTGGGGCAAAAGCTATAAACATGTTGCATAAGAAACACCCACCCATTAAGGAGGCAAATTCAGAACAGATGGTGAAGCCAAGCTGCTGGAGGTGTGGTCAGGGGAGATTTCCCAAGAGCCACATAGAGCGGGCTGCCTTTGGCACCCTGGCCTGAGGATCTCCCCTCCATGCCATGCCTCTTTGTAATGGAGCTGAAACCAAAACAGGCCTCTGCCTTGCCAGTGTGCCTCAACCCTTTGCCCCAGGAGGCCACAAACCCCCTGCCTATTGCTACTCCACAGTTTTAGGCTTGATCTTTAAAGAGGAACAATGGTAGGAACAAATCATAAGCCAGCTGAAAAAAGAGTTAGGGCTGTTCTGATGAACAGGCTTCAATTTCAATATTCACTTTAAAGAAATTATATTCAAAGCAATAAAATAAATTACACACCCACTCACGCCCAAATTCTCCCATTTCTAAGCATTTGTGTTTTTTCCTACTGCTAGTCAGCCTTTGGTGGCTTTTGCTGCTTCTTGTTGGCATTTCCCTTCCTCTGTCTTCTTTCGCAGCCCTCAGCTTCATTTTGCCACACTGTCATTTAGTAGAACTTTGTTCCAAAGAGCCCACAATCTCCTCATGTCAGGTATGCCATTAACAACAGGACTAAGCCACTCTGTGGGTCAGTGAGGACTGTGAGGGCAAAAAGAAGCCAAATGGAAGAAGGACAAAGGCATTAAAACAGCAGTCAGAAGCTGCTTGCACCAAGAGCCAGAAATCAGCTAAAACAAGAAGCACTCGTGAAAAAAACACACACAGAACAATGCAACTTTGTTTGGCTGGGTCCTGAAAGCAGCCACTCAAAAACCTACCAGCATGGCCTCCCCATTTGACAGAAGGTCAGGGCTCACTTACACTCCACTTGAATGCTCACAGCTCTGGTGCTGGAGCCATGCACATTTGTGGCTGTGCAGAGGTAGGTGCCGGCATAGTCTCTGGTGACACTCTGGAGATGCCCAGGGCTGTACGTCACACCATCCTTAATGCACTCAATGGTTGGCTCTGGCTCTCCCCCAGCAGAGCAGGTGAACATTTGCTCTGTCCCTGATGTCCAGATCCAGCTATGGGGGCAACTCAAATCATTCATCTCAGGCCCATCTAGAAGACAGGGAGAAAAATAGAATCTGATTTTACAGTGGTAATTGTGGTAGGATAACACATCCCTGCTAGTGGCTCCCAGTTGCGGCAGCCAGAGGAACTGCTTGACAATTCCCGCTGAAGACATATGGGCCTCAACAGAGCAAAAAATATACCCTCTATACTTCTTACGTTTCTGGTGGGAACTTGGTCACCTTTTGCCACTATAAAGCTAGACAAATTTTATGGTCAGTTGTCTACTCTTACATTCTGTTAAAACCTGTGGGATTAAAGTATGGATCATCTGCACATGCCTAGTTGCTGCTTCTGCTTGGATTCTTCATCATCAGCTGCACACATCATGCATGCGAGGTGCAAGTTACACTTACACTCAACTCTGCTTGTGACCATCTTGCTGCTTGATCCATGTGTATTGGTAGCGTTGCAGTGATAAACACCAGCATGGCTTTGTGTGATGTTCTGCAATTTGTTGGAATTGTACACTTTACCATCTTTCATGCAGGAAACATCTGGAACTGGGACCCCATGAGCTTGGCAAATGAAATCCAGTTGGCTGCCTTCAACCCAAGTTTGGTTACTTGGGCAGTCAGACTCACTCAGCTGAGGCCCGTCTGCAACAGAGAGAAGATGGACAATACATCTACTGAAAGCTGGGCAGGAATAGCTTGTCTTACACCAAAAAGCAGCCCAAATGACCCCATGGTCTTATAATTAAGGATGTGGCCTCAGGTGACAGACAAGGCCAGGGAGGAGGATGAGTTGATCAAGTCTGTGTCTACCACACTGCCAGCTGAAGAACCCGAGTCATAGAATCATAGAGTTGGTAGAGACCACAAGGGCCATCGAGTCCAACCCCCTGCCAAGCAGGAAACACCATCAGAGCACTCCTGACATATGGTTGTCAAGCCTCTGCTTAAAGACCTCCAAAGAAGGAGACTCCACCACACTCCTTGGCAGCTTTGGACCTGCAGATCCTGGACCAGGACTTTAAGAGACCAGGGCCAGGGGACAAATGCAGCCCTGCAGGCCTCTCCACCCAGCTCTCTTTCTCTTCTCCCCAGGCCAACTTCCTGGAGTATTTAGCCTGGCCAAAATGTATACTCCCCCCCCCAACCCAGAGTATACTTGAGCCCTGCTCATGCTTCTTGCTTGCTTGGGTGGAGGACTGAGAGGGGCATGAGAATGTGCATGGAAACCGGCATACTAGACAAAGGTAAAAATGGTGTTCACCATTCAGTACACTTTTGCTTCTGGTCTCATCCAGCACTGGCTTGCCTAGAATGGGATGTAACCCTAGGGCTGAAAAGCCCCCCCCCCCCCCAGTAGTAGATGGTCCGTCCGTCCGTCCGAAGTCTGAGCAGCCAACTACCTCCCACTCCATAGCTCCTGCCCAGTGGTCAAGGGAACAAGCAAGGCAAGAAGCAGAGAAGCACTCACTGGCAGGCAAGCTAGCTGCCACTTCAGAAGCCAGGCTCCTTGGGCAGGAGGGGCTGGAGCCAAGGGCGTGCACAAGGCTTCTGCCAAGCTTGAGCTTTCGTTTGAGCAGGTTGCTCACTGAGGGTCTCCAAGGTGCTGCCACATTGTGAGCTCCTGCTTGAGATCAAGACCCAGTAGGCTGTTCCACCTGACATACGTGATGCTAAATTCAGAGCCATTGTCCCCGGGTGGCTAGCTTGGACCCCATTCTTGCTTGCCTCACATAGATCATAACACAGAAATTTCACTTACATTCCACGTAGATGGTGACTGTTCTGGTGATGGAGCCGAGCTCATTAGTGGCAGTGCAGTTATAGACGCCGGTTTGGGTCCGGTTAACCCGTTCCTCTTTTTCCATGTTGTGAGCCACACCTTCTTTGGAGCAAACCACAGTTGGCTTGGGGTTCCCCTCAGCCAGGCAGTGGAGCGTTTGGTGTGTCCCCTCTACCCACGTATGGTTGCTGGGACAAGCGGACTCATCCATTTCCGGCACATCTGCAATGTGCAGAGGGAACACACACATTGGTTGAGGCTCTTCTCTCTTTGGGTAAGAAATAAAGGGGGGGGGAGGTTTAATGTTGGAGAATGTTGGTCTGGAACATTTGGGTGGTGTTGGGCAGATGGTTACTTAAGCCTCATTGGTACAGGCAAGTGTATGTGAGAATGTTTTAAGAAAAGCTGGGCCTTGCATGAGGCAGATCGGGTGACTGCCTTAGGCAGCTGGTTGTCATAAAAGGGGGAGCAACCCAAGGTAGTTGCCCCACTCTGCCTTGTGGCTGAGCCGGCCTCGCCTGTTATGTTTTCGGCTTCAGATATCAAAAAATCCTGGGCTGACTCTGGCTTCAGAATTTTATTGTCACAAGCCGCCTCACAAGTGGACTCTTTGTTATTGCATTTGCAATTGTTCAAGATAAAACCTATTTTGGAAAGAAACTACTTTTGCCATTTTATGGGTCTTTATTGTTTGTTTACAGATAGTTGCCTTGGTGATATTATCTTGTGTCAGATTCAGTATTCATTGAATCACCACCACTGTATTGTTATACTCTGTGGGGATTATGGCGAGAGTTCATCTGTTTGCATTTACAGATAAGGATAGAGAGAGAAAATAACATCTAAACTAACTTCTTTGAATTTGGGATATGACAATATGACCAATGACTGGTCTTAACGTATTAATACGCACAGAAAACAGTTGAGAATGCATTTACATGCAGCTTGGCTTAATGAATATTTAAAAGTAGAACACATTCTTCGAGGCTGACGCTTACAAAAGGCACCAACCCTCTTAAGGACGATGAAGCATTTTGTAGGGAGCGGTCATTAATTCTTAACAAATGCTTGTTTGACCTAATGTTACTCATTATAGTAGCTGCGGTAAATGAGAAAGAAAAGTTGGAGGGATGTATCAAGACACTCTAAGACTCATTAAAGCAGGAACAAGAGGCCGATACTCTTGCAACAAAGATGAAAGAACTTGATATCAATATCAAACAGTAGTCAGAGCAGATTAATGAATTTAAAAAGTCAAAATTCTTAAGAGATCAACACAATTACAACAACAAGCAGGTGTACTGGTGGTTTAATAAGGGAACTACAAATTTCAAGAAAATCACTCGGTATGATGCTTCATCTTTGAATTCTGATTAGGACACATCAGAGCCAGCCTTATGTCAGGAGATGAGGGACTTGGGGTTCAACATAATGCTGGTGGAGGCAACTCATCCTTGAGAGCTATGTGTAGACCTAATACCAGACTTAATACCAGAGCTTTTAAGAAGGAAGCAACTACACCTCAGTTCAAATTTTCACTCCCGCTCATTGAGGACGTACCACAGGTAGCAGTAATTAATTTGTCCTCTAGGCCACTTATGGCTATAGAAACTGAAGTATTGAATCTGGGCTTATCCTTTGCCCCCTCTCCACAATATAACTCTTTTCAGACGCAGGTTGGTCTGCATAAACTTATACGTGTAACGAAACCTAAAGCATATTTTGGCGATGAGTCTCCCCACATTGTGAGTCATTTTTGACCTGTCACATTTTATACTATCTTTACTGGATCCCGCCATTCAGACTTTCCAAAACACAGTTTTGCAGATTTCTTGAATAGAGGACCAATCAGTTAGAATTTTCAATAATATGTCAAGGGCACAAAGAATAGCTTTAAGGGATCTATCACAGTTATCAATAGTTATCAAACTGGTCGATAAAGGGGGAGCTGTTGTGGTTTTAAATACAACAGACTACAATTTTTAAACACAATGACAACTTTCTGATACCACATATTACACCCCCATTACATGTGAGCCTACTGGAGGAGCGGCCTGGGGAGCGCAAAGACAAGCAGCCAGGCTCTTCCCACTCTGAGCCAGAGAGGAGAGGCATGATTTTTGTACCCACCTAGGCCTGCACACCTGGCCAACCAACAGATTCCAAGATCCAAAATGAAGACCTTGCTTCCAATACCATCCAAGTCAACTCCCTTTCTCTGCTTCTGTGACAGAAGCCAGGACTGGTGCCATGCCCACCCCCCCATCACCAGACCCAGTCCCAGGAGTCCTTGACACAGCCACTATGGCATATAATCACATTTTATTGGCTCTTCCTGACAGGCGGGAAACTGCAAATGTGTTAAGTCTGTCTCCTTTTCTCCTTCTGGCTGTTAAATTCTGTGTCTTATTATCACTGCATGTGAAGCGGCAGTAGCAGTGGGAGTGTGATAGGCCTCGCTGGATTTCTGTTTTTGCAGGAGTCTGCAAGTGTCAGAGTGTCCTGGCACCTGCTGAAAGAGCAGTTAGGCTGGCATCCAAGCAGCTTGCAGTTGTGGCAAGGGGGCAAAAGAAGAACAGTATCACTGGGGAAAGGTATGACCTGGCTGCATACCAGGGGTGCCATCTTGCGGGGGACTGAGGGCCCCCCAAATTTTCAAGGAGGGGACAGCCCCCTCAAAATTCTGTGGTGGCTTGTGCACACCTCATGCATGCACACCATGCAGCATGTGTGACTGACGTCAGTGTGTTGCACAGTGTGCACACATGGCATGAGCACATTGCACAGGGTGCTGACGTTAGTTGCACATGCCATGCAGTGCTGGCACCCTCAATTGCAGGGATAAGCCAGCATGCTTGCTGGATGTACACAGTACATTTAACACACATTACACACATTTTCCACCCCCCAAAAGACCTATGTTTAAGTGCCCACTTAAGTGCACCACATACATTGCCTCAGCAAACTGTGGCTGTGTACACCCCATTCATTTAAAGCATATCTCCCTCCCCCTAAAGGAACTGGAGTTTATGAAGAATGCTGGGAATTGTAGCTCTGTGAGGGGTAAACTGTGGTTCCCGGATTCTTTGTGGGTGGGTGTGTACACCGTCCCAATCTGTTTCTGAGGTCTGGCTGCATAAGCCATTCAAGTGGCAGCAGTGAAGCAGAAAACAATAGGAAAGGGCTGTCATAAGGCCACCTGTGGTATCACAGAAGATGCTGTGGGATTCACTTTTCAGGTGACACAGGGCAGGTGCCAGAGGTGGCAAAATGCCTCAGGCTAGGCAAGTTTGGGAAGGAGTACAAAGGCCTGGTTCTTCTGGTTGTGGAGGTAGAAAGCTGTTCAAGCCCTGCTTTCCTCCATATTCAGCAAATATGGAGAAAGGTGCAACCCCGTTTTTCTCTAGCTCACCAGGTGGATCTCTACCCCTACGTCTCCCACCTCATAGACCCCTTATGCCTCCTGTTCAAGTTTTCTGGAGATGTGGGGCAGGCATTCACACATGTGACCTCTGACCTTGCAGTTTGAAAACAGAGCATTGCTGCTTGGAAGACACAGCTGTATGGATCTGCTGCTGCATCTCATATACAGTATATATACAGTGGTGCCCCACAAGACGAATGCCTCGCAAGACAGAAAACCCGCTAGACGAAAGGGTTTTCCGTTTTCAGAGGTGCTTCGCAGGACAAATTTCTCTATGGGCTTGCTTCGCAAGATGAAAATGTCTTGCGATTCTTGAGGTTTTTTTTGCTCCCCACCCCCTTTTTCTAAGGCGCTAAGCTGCTAATAGCCTTTTAGCAGCTAATCAGCTAATCCCTTAAGCCTTTAATAGCCGCTAACAGCCTTTTTAGCAGCTAATCCGATAATCCCTTAAGCCTTTAATAGCCGCTAATAGCCGCTAAACCGCTAATAGCGCTAATCCGCTAATAGGGTTGCTTCGCAAGACGAAAAAACCGCTAGACAAAGAGACTCGGGGAAAGGATTAATTTCGTCTTGCGAGGCACCGCTGTATTATGTTTTTACCGTAAAAAGAGCAAAGCCAAACATTATTGGAAGGGAAGTTCTCTACTCACAGAAGACAGTAAGATTGGCAGACGTCTGCTTAAGGATGGTCTCACCACCAATCCCCCATTCTGCTTCACATATGAATTCCCTCTCATTATCTTCCTTCTCAGCTATAAGGGTGGACTGCAGAGAGAGCTGGTTGCCAGACACCAGGGTCCTTCCGGAAGCAATTTTGATTTGAAGAGAAATGCCGGGTGGCTGAGTATCAGAAGAATTGCATATAATGGTCACAGAATCATTCACAAGAGTCTGAGATGGAAGGATCTTCAAGGAAGGCTCAGGGAAACCTGCAGTTACCATGAAGAAGATTGTTATTTGTATAAGCACTCAAAAATGCTCCCTCTGGTTTCCAGCTAGATGCTGGTGAGCGGGAGTGTTTGTTTTGAGCTCTCTGGCTGTCTAGTGCCAACTGGAAGCTACCGGTACGTCAAAATGTCAAATGCCAGCCATTATCTGAGAAGTCTGTGGCCATAAAGCTGCTCTAAAATGAAGTTGCCCTTAGGGGGAAACTAGACGGGGTGGTTAAATGTGTGGTGTCCACCAAAACCAGCTTTCACATGCCTTCACCTCCAATTTACAATGCCATGAATCTTCCACGTTTCCCAGCTTCATTTCATATCATTGTCTGCCAAACAAAAAACAAGGTCCGTTTTTTCTAAATCAGGAGCAAGGAAGCCTTTTTATCCCATGGGACATATTCCTTATGTTCCTGGGCCCACATCATGCCAGCAGTGGGCGAAGCCAGAGGCAAAAGTGGGCAGACCAATGCATGGAACAATGCAAGAGGCTGCATTTCCAGCCACACAGAAGTCCAAGGCTTCTACACCCACATCTTTCCATCCTCCTGTGAGGCAAGCAAAAGACGTCATCACAGTGCAAGTTCCAGCAAGACCAAAAGGCACGAGAAGGGTTCGATGTGGAGGTGCTAAAGGGTGTGGCCTGGGGGGGGGGTCTGAAAGTGAAGCAGAGAGGCCTGGACAGCTCCTTTTTGGGAACACAGCCAACCACATATTTATCATGACACCTGGTTTGTTTAGACCTCAAGGGTCCCGATCCAGAAAGTCTTTTTTGCTGCCTCCTCTAAATGAGAAATGAATAACTAGGAAAACTTGAATGGTAATGGGAACCGTGGGAACTGCAAAATCATCTGCCAGTTGAAAATAAGTAAGCATGAAGAATAGGTCTGTCTGGGATAGAATGTGTTCTGGTCAACCCATCATGTATAACTATGTGCATCTAGAATTGGAGCAGCTTGTGGATGCTTTAAAATTAAGAAAATAATGCAGTCATTCATGGTTTGCTCTTACTGCTGCTTTAGCTGTTCTTCCCAAATGATATTTTTGTAAGAATCTGGTGTGTTTTTAATTACATGGCATATTTATTTCTTAAAACTGCCTTGAGCTCTTTAGAAAAGTGAAAAATAAACCTAGCAAATAAATGATGTTTACCAATTTACCATGTCTTCTGTGTGTTTGTGAACTGCTAACGACTCAAAGAAAAGCTGCCTGCATTTCCCCCTTTCATCACTGAAGCCTCCTAACGCATTTGCAGAATGTTCCATTTGCTCAGGTGAGGTTGGGGGCAGCTTGTCTCAGGGTACTTGAACAAAGGCTGTGAGTCAAACATCCCTCGCAGCTTCATTAAAGCACCAAGCTCAGAGACCAAAAAAGAAAGAAAGATTGAGGGGAACAGGCAGTGTCTTTGTCACAGAGTTATTAATAGACTCCCACTAACAGGATTATAATAACTGCATATTTCCTGCATGCCCACCGGCAGTAGAATGCCTTTCCTGAAAACAGAACTGGAAATTGGTAGTTACTCAGGGGAAAAAAATACAAGCTATGTTTTTTGTTCTGAGAATGAGGTCCTTGCTAAACTGGCTCACATCAAGAGCCTCTCAAATCCAGCACCCTGTAACTAATTGTATTCGCGCAGAGGAAGTGACTGAAAAGCTGTAGGACCCAAGGAAGGGAGCAGGCATTCTGAAGTGGTCCAGCTTCTTGTGGCCACTTTCAGCATCAGAAAATAGCTTTATGTAAACTGGTTGGACTGCATCAAGTGCCCTGAAGTTTCCTGAAATATTTACTTGCTAATATGATCAAAGAGGTTCATGAAAGGCTGGGAAACTAGACAAAAATGGGGGAAAGAGCCCCTGGATAATTGGGGGCTATTGATTCCTTCTGTTTCATTTCAAGGTACTGTTTCAGAAGTTGGGCACCTTCCCGACTCTCTGCTGAGCAATCGCAAGACTCCAGGTGGGCTCCAGGTGCTCCCCCAGGACTTGTGCTCCTTTGGAGAACTGAAGATGCGGAGGAGACTGTTGTAGTTTTAAGAAATATTATTCATTCACATATTTACACCTTCAGTCTGTGTGGAGGGAGTCCAGTTCTTACAGCATGGTCCTCTTAAGAGGGGCTTGTCCCCCACAGCAGAGCAGCACTGGAGTGCAAGGCATCTCTCTCAGCCTGCCTTCAGCTAGCCTGCCCAAGATGGATCTCCCCCTTTCTTCTTCCCAGCACACCTTGCTCAAAAGACTATCTATTCCTCTGCCACCTCAAACACACATCCTGTCACCATGGCAAACTCTATCTGCCCAGTCCCAATATTCCTCTTAGATAGGCCATCAACACCTTTTGTCATGTTAATGCCTCTATCCCTAGCTTGGAAAGGAAGCTTAGCCTGTTTTTCCACTGGCCTCCAAACTTCCCTTCAATACGCTATCAAAATCCTACGATTATTAATTTCTAGGGTTTAGGGGGGTTCCCTCAAATCTATAACAGTACTAATAAGTGAAAGCAAAAGGAATCCCAACTGCATAACGAACAAGGGTGGTTCTGTGTTGGGACCAGCTGCTTGCCACCACTCAGCCAGCTGAAGACACGCTTTCCAGCCCAACAAGGAGTGCAAGTCAGCAAGCTTACGTAGCAGCCAGCCAGTTGCCCTGGTGACAGAGCTGGCGACAGAGGCATGGAGGAAATACCCCCCCCCTTGCACTGGCAACGTGTTTGCACCTTCCTCTGCCTGTTTCTCTCTCTCCTCTACTTTCTTTCCCCCAGTTCTGCTGCCTTGCAATTGACCTCACCGCGCCTCTCCGACCTCTGATTTGGTCTTGCATCGTTTATTCACATGGCTTTTTAAGAGGGAGAGAAACCAGGAAAGCTGGTTCCCATGTTACGCTAAGCCAATGCTCTGGTGTGTTTCCTCTCAGTGCAGCAAAGAGGGAGGAGGGCAGGCATAGTTTGAACACCCAGCACCAGCAGCACACTGGCTCATTCCCAGTAAGCCAGGTTTGGCGCTGGCTGACTGCTCATGTGCATACCAGGATATAGGGAAGACAACAGCACTGAGGCAGATGGACCAATGACTGGACTCTGCCTAAGGCAACTTCTTATATTCTCATGTCCTCATGATGCTGGACACACAAATTTTAAATACACTAATATAGAAGTGTGTGTGTGCTTAATGTGTGACAGTCTCTTGTAAAAAACACACAGCTTCTGCCAGTTCATTCTTCAAATTCTGAGCTATTTTCTTTCTCATTTTACAGTAATTCAAGTCATTAATTTTCAGTGAAAATTCCAAAATTAATTTTCATTCTTAAGAGGAGAAGAAATAGTATACAAACGATAAAAAGCTTGCAACTCACCAAAGACCTTTAGGACCTTGATGAAGGCCGCCTTCTCCAAGAAGGGCCCTTCCGGCCTCAGGTCCAGGGCTGCATGGCAGGTGACTTCCTCCCCGTGGTCGTCCTGCCGAGCAGCTATGGTGTGAGTCACCACAACATCACTGGCTTCATTGTCCCTGTGGTCCTCAAAGGTCTTGACATACAGCTCCTCCTTCCCTTTATGCAGGGTCACAGTGAGGTTCTGGACGGGGGCAACGCTGAAAACCCGGCATGTCAAGTTATATTCCTTACCCACCTCCATCATTGGCAATGGATCCAACACTACCTGCTCTGGAATCTCTGGAATGATATGTGGAAGCACATTGGGATGGGATGGTAAGAAAAACACTGGGGCTTCATCTGAGCAGTGGAAGGCTTGGTTTGTGGTGGGCGGCGGGATGAGCCCCTCCCTCCCAGGGGGGCTCCCTTCAGAGGGACCGTCGGCCTCCCCTTGCTTCTTGCCTCAGACTTGCCTCATGTTGTATTTAGTTTCTCTCATTGTGTTGTTTTGTTACAGTTTTCTCTCAGTTTATTATTAAAGCTTGTTTACATTTACATGAGTCACATTTCTCTCAAAGAAAAAGAATCTTTGCTTAGGGAAGGTGTGAAATGTCCTAAACTTGGGTGAGTGAGGGGATATTCCCAGTCTGCCAGGAGGATTGGTTTTGCTAATCACCCTCCACCTCCACAACAGGGATTACACATGAATGGCAGCTGCTGCTGTTGAAATCCCACAAGTAGGCCACATCCACACAATACATTTAAAGCATTATGATGCTACTTTAAACACTCATAAACCCCCCCCCCAAGAATTCTGGGATTATTAGATGACCCCTCTCCCCCTCCAAGAGCTACAATTCCCAGAGTTCCCTGCGCAGAGCAATTGAGTGTTAATTAACCACACTGGGGGGCTGCAGAGCTTTTGGCACAATAGGGAAATGCATGAGAAAAAGGGGGTAATTGTTCAATGCACAATTGTACATAACCTACCCATAAATAAATCAAAATGAGTGCTCAGTAAATAGCTAATATCTTTGTGCAACAAATCAGGATGACTGCTCCATAGACAGCAGAATCTCCAGGAAGAGTAAGAACTCAAGGTGAAGGGACAGAAACAAAGGAGAGGTAGGCTGTTTTCTGCTTTACTTGATGATATTTGCTATTTGCCATTCCCATGACCCTCAGGCTCCTCCTTAACCCCTAGACATAGCCAGGTTCTGCCGCCTGACATGCCATCCTTAACCTTCCACTACTATGTCACCAGGATCCATCCCTGCTGACCCTCTGCATGAGGCCCATTCAGGCAGTCAGGGTGGAGAGTCTAGGGTGGTCAAACACCCTACTTTACAGGGGACAGTCCGTTAATTAAGACTTTCAAATATTATTGGGAAGGTCCTCTGCTTGCCTGGCTGCCTAGTCCAAGGCCAGCTTAAAGATGAAGCAGCCTAAGGAGGGAGAGCAGAAGGCACCTGGAAGTTGCCTCTCAACAGACAGGAGACTGAACTGGCCCACTATCCACAGACTCTCCATGATGTGAGCTGCATTAAATTTCTATTTAAGCTCCGGTCATTCTTTTTAAATGTATGCATTTATGCAAATTTTATGCAAATCTCTGTCCCTCTTTGTCCTATTTTTTATGATGCATACAACAAAGGGCCACCACAGCGATCAGGAGATCATCCACCAGATCCCAAGAAAACTCCTTTGGAGTCAAAGGCAAGCATATTCACGCCTATTAAGAAATTTGCATTTGAGCCCCTCTCCTTGCTCCTAAGAGGCGATAGACCTCAGAACTTTCAAATGGTGCTGCTCATGCTGGGATTTGAGAAAGGAAGGGATCTTAAGCTGTGGGGCATCCACTGCAATGCCATCCTCCCTTGGGAAGGAAACTAGCTTGGCCTGACGCCGTTCATCTTGTTCAGTCTCTGAGGCCAAACTGGCTTGGATTTTGTATTTGCCTAGATCAGAGACTGCATAGGAGCAAGCCACTACAAGTTCCCTAGAGAAAAGGAAAAAGATGCAAACACCACATTTTGTTTGTTTTTTTAAATAGCCTTTGCTTCATAGCTACTTACGATACACCGTGATGCTTGCATGCACAGATCTGTTCTTTCCGTAGCAGCTGAAGGAGCACTCTGCAGTGGGCACCCACTCCGTGATGTTCACAAGCTGGAAGGCTGCCCAGCCGGTCCCGTTGTCTCTCTTCTCCTTGATCAGAGATGTCTCCAAGCTTCCCCTGGCATCTGCTTCCTGACAGCTGGCACTGCAGTTCAGCCAGAGAGACCCACCATGCACCACCACAGGGTTTTTCGGCCAAATGGTCACATCAAAAGTGTGCTGTTCAGCTCCTGAAATAGTGCACATGCTCATAAGTGTTTTGTCAGGGAGTTGGCAAAAAAGAAGAAGGTCACACAGAGATTGACAGGGTCCTAAAACAGAGAGGATCTAATATTCCTTGCATTTGGGGCTTGGGCTGCTCTACCTGCCACAGCCATTGCCCACCCGAGCCAGGGCTCGGACTGTCCTCTGTTTTGCTCTCCAAGATGTGGCAGCCCTACCCAACTTGCACTCCCCAGCAGGCCCATGCAGAGCTTGTCTGAGGCCCAGGGTGGGAGTCCCAAGTCAACTGGGAGGTGCAGGGCATTTTTGGCATGACAGTGTAAGTCTGGCAGGCCCCTCATGCTCCTCCAGCTGGTCTGAGGCCGGAGTAAGTGTACAGACCCTCCAAGTGTCCCTATTTTCCAGAGACAGTCCCCGATTTACAGAAGTCACTCCGGTTTCTGATTTGATTCCAAAATCTCCTGCTTTTCCTTAGGACTTCCCTATTTTCATCCAAGGGTAAGGAGTTATGCGATCCCCAAGTCAAGCAGATAAGTAACTATACATCTGAATGCAGCCCTGTATGGGGAAGGTTTTTTTAATGTTTAATGTTTTATTATGTGTTTATATATGTTGGAAGCTGTCCAGAGTGGCTGGGGAAACCCAGTAAGATAGATGGGATATAAATAATAAAGTTGTAGTTGTTGTTGTTATGGAATAGGGTGTCCTTATTTTAATCAGAGAAAAGTTGGAGGGCGTTAGTGTACCTGGCTGCCACTGCTCTGCATGGGTCTGCTCTTCAGCATGTTACCGAAGGCAGAATGTGGTCTTAAAAGTAGACTATGGACAGAAAGTTCCACAGCACTTGACTGGACTTTTGTATTTCTTAAGTGAAAGTTGAAACTCTTAGGAAGCTTTCCTTTGCTCATACTAAATTTTGCTTGTACAGAAGAACTTCCTGACAGTAAGAGCTGTTCGACAGTGGAATTTGCTGCCAAGGAGTGTGGTGGAGTCTCCTTCTTTGGAGGTCTTTAAGCAGAGGCTTGACAACCATATGTCAGGAGTGCTCTGATGGTGTTTCCTGCTTGGCAGGCGGTTGGACTCGATGGCCCTTGGGGTCTCTTCCAACTCTATGATTCTATGATTCTATGAGTGGTACCTCGGGTTACAGATGCTTCAGGTTACAGACACTTCAGGTTACAGACTCCGCTAACCCAGAAATAGTACCTCGGGTTAAGAACTTTGCTTCAGGATGAGAACAGAAATCGTGCAGTGGTGGCAGCGGGAGGCCCCATTAGCTAAAGTAGTACCTCAGGTTAAGAACAGTTTCAGGTTAAGAACGGACCTCCAGAACAAATTAAGTTCTTAACTCGAGGTACCACTGTACTATGTATAACTATTGAACACTGCAGAATTTGCTGTGTTCCACTGGAATCCACTGACTGGGAGCGGCTGCCATGACCATATTAATACCAGTCCTGAAAGACCTACATTGGCTCTCAGTACGTTTCGGAGCACAATTCAAAGTGTTGGTGCTGACCTTTAAAGTCCTAAATGGCCTTGGTCCAGTATACCTGAAGGAGCGTCTCCACCCCCATCGTTCAGCCCTGACACTAAAGTCCAGCTCTAAGGATCTTCTGGCGGTTCCCTCCCTGTGAGAAGTGAGGTTACAGGGAACCAGGCAGAGGGCCTTCTCAGTAGTGGCGCCCGCCCTGTGGAACGCCCTCCCGTCTGATGTCAGGGAAATAAACAACTATCTGACTTTTAGAAGACATCTGAAGGCAGCCCTGTATCAGGAAGTTTTTAATGTTTGATGCTTTAATATGTTTTTATATGTGTTGGAAGCTACCCAGAGTGGCTGGGGCAACCTAGCCAGATGGGTCAAGTATTATTAATAATAATAATCCCTTTTCTGACCCCTGGTCCTGTGCTTCACACTCAGTTTAATTTGTTGTTGTGGGTGTCTCATCTTTCCAGTCCTAAATTCAGTTCTCCTCATTCCACATCAGCTTGCAAAGTATTTTGTTTAAAGTCCCCATGACAATTCATCAATTAGTTTCTCTTAATATACACAGCTTTGTATGAAATTTTATCTCATAAACACAGTTTTGCAAAGCAATTGTTCCAATTACAATGCATTTTCATACATTATTTCCACTAATATATACATCTTTATGCACACTTTGCCCTAGTGTTTGCCCTAGTATAGATTACTCAGCTGGAGAACAGCACTGCAAAATTCTGAGAGGTGTGGATTTTGAAGGATGGCTGTGTTCAGTTTGTGCATTGTTTCAGAAAGTGAAAATTATGCAGATTCACCTTTAAATGCAAACTTAATTGAATTCTCCATCCCTTTGTTGTTGTTTAGTCGTGTCTGACTCTTCGTGACTCCATGGACCAGAGCATGCCAGGAACTCCTGTCTTCCACTGCCTCCCGCAGTTTGGTCAAACTCATGCTGGTAGCTTCGAGAACACTATCCAACCATCTCACCCTCTGTTGTCCCCTTCTCCTTGTGCCCTCCATCTTTCCCAACATCAGGGTCTTTTCCAGGGAGTCTTCTCTTCTCATGAGGTGGCCAAAGTATTGGAGCCTCAGCTTCACGATCTGTCCTTCCAGTGAGCACTCAGGGCTGATTTCCTTAAGAATGGATGCATTTGATCTTCTTGCAGTCCATGGGACTCTCAAGAGTCTCCTCCAGCACCATAATTCAAAAGCATCAATTGACGATCAGCCTTCTTTATGGTCCAGCTCTCACTTCCATACATCACTACTGGGAAAACCATAGCTTTTACTATATGGACCTTTGTTGACAAGGTGATGTCTCTGCTTTTTAATATGCTGTCTAGGTTTGTCATTGCTTTTCTCCCAAGAAGCAGGCATCTTTTAATTTTGAGACTGCTGTCACCATCTGCAGTGATCATGGAGCCCAAGAAAGTAAAATCTCTCACTGCCTCGATTTCTTCCCCTTCTATTTGCCAGAAGGTGATGGGCCCAGTGGCCATGATCTTCGGGTTTTTTGATGTTGAGCTTCAGACCATATTTTGCGCTCTCCTCTTTCACCCTCATTAAAAGGTTCTTTAATTCCTCCTCACTTTCTGCCATCAAGGTTGTGTCATCTGCATATCTGAAGTTGTTGATATTTCTTCCGGCAATCTTAATTCTGGCTTGGGATTCATCCAGCCCAGCCTTTCGCATGATGAATTCTGCATATAAGTTAAATAAGCAGGGAGACAATATACAGCCTTGTTGTACTCCTTTCCCAATTTTGAACCAATCAGTTGTTCCATATCCAGTTCTAACTGTAGCTTCTTGTCCCACATAGAGATTTCTCAGGCTCGCTGTAAATCCAGGAATGGAAAGATCTGCCGATTTTGGTTCTCTCAGTTTTCCAATTTTAAATTTTGTTTGTCACATTTCTGCAGCAATTTGTGATGGTTTTAAAATCCTCATGAAAATTCTTCAGCATTTTAGTGTGAATTTCTCCTAATAAACACATTTTTCTATGCAGTTTTGACTAATGTATACAGTGCTGCTAGCAATTCCTCCTACTATAATGTTTTTATATGATATTTTCACCAACATATTCTATAATACTATGATTCAATTTAATGCACTCCCCCCCCCCCAATACATGCATGTTTGTAAACACTGGACTCATTGACACATCACTTTCCCTGCTGCTTCCACCCAGGAAAACCCACTCTTTATCACTGAAGGCTCATCCAGACTTCCTTTTGTGACATGTTTCTAGGCACAAGTTCATGCTTTAAAGCCCGGTGTCTGGGTGCTAAGCCCACTCTTTACTGCTGAAAACAATTCCTTGAAAAATCAAATTGCTGTTTGTTCCAATTCAGCATTAAAGATCAGGTTATCCTGTGGAAAGTGGCAGCAGGAGGGAGAGAGCACCCACTTCTGCTCCATCCCCCCTACACTGCTATGTGGCCCCCGATAGATTGCCCCCCGCTTTCAGAAGGGAATTATGCCCTCCACGGGGGTGGGGGGGGTGGGGGGGGATGTTTCTCCATCCCTGAACAAGAGAGTCCATAAGTTAAGGAAAGTGATGAGCAGATACAAAGGAGATCTGCAGCATTCATAATTGTGTGGAAGGAAGACCAGCTTGAAATGGCCCAGCTCTGCACCCTGTGACATGAAGTGGCTGCTGAGAATCTGGGGTCAAGAGGCTGCTCCTCCAACATCTAACTCAGGGTCACCAGAGCTGCAGAAGATGAGGAGTGGCAGGGAGAGTTGGTGAAAGGAAGGGGTTTTCTGGTGGAGGCGTGAGGGGTTCCACGGGTGGAGCAAAAGGAGCAGAAGTATCTAAGAAGACATGCTGGGGGGTTAGGAAGGAATTCCATCCATCCATCCATTTCCCGCCTTTTCCGTTAATGGGACTTAAGGCTCATGGACAAAAATAAGAACTGCTAAAAACATAGAAAAAACAATAATTAAAGAACAGTTAAACACTGATAGAACACACATACACACACACTATTCAAACATACAAATAATTACAATAAAAACAGCATAGCACCAGCCCTTTCATTAAAAGCAGTCAGTTACCAAAAGGTCTTCACCTCCTGCCAGAAGGACAAGAAGGAGGAAACCATTCTGGCCTCCCTAGCCAAGGAGTTCCAAAATTGCCCAGGAGCAGCCACCACTGAGAAGGCTCTCCCCCCCACCAAGTGTGCCTGTGAGGGGGCTTCCCACAAAGAGCTCAGGGCCCAGGCAGGTTCGTATGAGGGAAGAGGGTCTTTCAGATAGCTTGGACCTCAGCCATAGAGGGCTTTTTAGGTCGTAAGCAGGACAGTTTGGAATGTGCCCGGAAACAGACTGGTAGTCAGTGGAGTCTACAGTTTTCAGTGAATGCCTTTGATGCTTTCAGGCCCATCTTATTTTGGGTGATTCTAATTTTTAATTGTAAATTTTAAAAGAGTTTTAAACCACATTTTAAATTGATGTAATATGCCCAGGGACCTTAGGGTGAAGGGCGGGTAAAAAATAGCAACAACAGTAACAGACACAGAGCAATAATTTAGATACGTCTCTGTCCAGAGGTGCTTTCAAGCTAAACTTTGACACAAGCATGGCAGCAGAGAGCAGGGAGGAAGACATATGCATTCTGTTCAGTTATGTATAGTTGTGTCAAAGAGATGCACAGCAGTGTGTGATGTATGTGTGTGTATATACAATGACCAGATGCATAAGAAGAGCCCTGAGGCTGGATCAAGCCAAAGCATCCTGTTCTCCAGCGGCCAACCAGGTGCCCCAAGGGGACGCCCACAAGCAGCACCTGTGTGCAGAAGGAGAGGGTTTCTACACCTTTAATCGTGGAAAAGCTGCCATCTGTCAACATTTTCTGCCAAAGGGAGAGGAGTCCTGCTGTTCTCCTTTGCTTCTAGTTGTGTGAATGCAACAAGAGGGAAGTAAATTGTTGCAAGGGTCCCTGAGTCTACAGGACAGGGCAAGGGAGCCAGAACTCCACAATCATGACTTCCAGCCCCTCCCTTTCAGAACCCTGTCTTTCAACTCCGCCAACACTTGAATTGAGACTTCTTTGTTTTTGATGCTGTGGTATGGGAAATAAGAATTATTAATTTTTTGGCCCTGACCATATGCAGAGTATCTCTCACCACAACCATCCTCCGTGGAGTGAGAATTAAACTTCAGAACTCCATTCTAAAAGCCAGAGATAAAACCTCGGGGCAGACTATGATCCCAGTGGACACTTTACCCGGACATCCCCTGGAAGAGAACCCAAAGCACCTCTGGGAACACACAAACACAATTTTCTTAAACAGCGGGAGGTTTTCTTACAATCAAGCAGCAATATAAATTTTGTTAAATACATGCTGTGCTTAAACCATCGGTTGAAAGAGCTTGAAACAAAAGCTTTCCTCACTGGTTCACTTTATACTATAAGCCAAGAAGAAGGAGTCTTATCGTTTCCCAATGAAAGCCGGGGGGGGGGATGCAGGATGCAGCATTAGAGGATGGTTTACAAAGGGGGGGACGACCCGCAAGCTGTCTGGTCACAGGCACGTGCCGAGTCCCTGTAAGAAATCTAGACAGAGATGCCTGTAAAGTCCCCAGCAATTGCGCGCGCGCCTACACACACACACCCACCCACAGACAGACACACACCCGGTTGGAGAATGACCTCCTTGTTTCTAGCCTCGCACAGCCCAGGCGAATCCATCCAGCTGCATCCATCTCAGCAGATTCCGTTAGTGGCGAGGAAAGGCGAGCCTCCCCTCCAAGCCCCCTTGCTTTGTTACCAGCTCCCCGAGAAGCCCATCGCCATCGACTGGAGGAAAGGAGCGCATCGGCTGAGACCTTACCTGCCAGCCCCAGAAGCAGCAGCAGCAGGAGGAGGAAGCAGCAGCCGAGCAAGAGATGTCCGAGTTTCTGGGTCTTCATGGCTGAGAAAGCAAAGCTGAGCTGGAGAGAGAAGCCTAGAGAGCGGAGGGGGGAGAAGGCGGGGGGGGGGCTCTGGATTGGTTTAGCGTTGCTAACTTGGTATCTAAGGAAGAGGAAGCAGCAGAGGCGGCACAGAAAGCAGCAGAAGCTGGAGACCTGCTCTTCTCGGGGGCCAGAGGCTGCGTGTTTCTCTTCCCACCCGCCTCAACTCCTCAGGAAGAGAGCCGGCCCCAGAGCATCAGCAGAATGGTCCACCCATTCCTGCATCCCATTTCCCCTTGTGGGCAGCGTGATGGATGCCACAGATGGAGGTGGGGCGGGGAAATGCAGGACCCCCGCTCGGATTGCCACAAGCACAAATGGGTCACCTGGAAAAATGGGCAGAAGCCCACCTGCAGTTTAGTAGTCTTCCAGGTGCGGGTTGTGAACGGCACAGAGGAAGAGAAAGAGCCGGAGAGGGAGAAGGAGATGAGGTGCTTGAGATCTTGGTGGAGGAGTCAGAGAACTTGTTTGCACAAACCTCTTGCTCTTCCAGCAGGGGGAGCTGCCTGACTGCCGGTCTCACATGGAAGGTCTTGAGCCTTCTTGGGTCAGCACCTCCCTCTTAAAAAGCCATGGCAGCAACAGAGCAGAGGTGATGGGGGGGGGGCTGGGGGGGCGTCACCCCGGGCACAGTTTTGCAGATGCACAAGGCAGTTGTGAGCTGTTGTGTCCTTTTCAGCCCCCTTCCAGCTGGAGGGCGCTTGAGAAGGACACAAACAGCCCACTGAGCCCTGCCAGCCCAACGCCTTTCTTTCGAGTCTCACCAAGTGCTGCTGGCCTCACAGGGTGCCATGCATGCACCCCTCAAAGCCAGCTGGCCAGAGGGTGGGGATCGGTCCGGAGGTGTGCCCCCATCCCCAAGGTGTGCCCCGCCCCCATGGTGCACTGTGAGTGCCCTGGCACACACTTGCCTGCCCAGTGGGGAACGCTCTGCCACTGCAACAGGAAGATAATATGGGGGAGGAGAAGCAAAGTATAGTTCTGGGTGGGTGAGCTGAGCCCAGGGGTGGGTCTGCTATGAAACTTTTTTTGCACTTGGGCAAAAAAAATGAGAGGCACAAATACAAGATGGGTGACACCTGGCTTGAGAGCAGTACATGTGAAAAGGATCTAGGAGTCTTGGTTGACCACAAACTTGACATGAGCCAACAGTGTGACGCGGCAGCTAAAAAAGCCAATGCAATTCTGGGCTGCATCAATAGGAGTATAGCATCTAGATCAAGGGAAGTAATAGTGCCACTGTATTCTGCTCTGGTCAGACCTCACCTGGAGTACTGTGTCCAGTTCTGGGCACCACAGTTCAAGAAGGACACTGACAAACTGGAACGTGTCCAGAGGAGGGCAACCAAAATGGTCAAAGGCCTGGAAATGATGCCTTCTGAGGAACGGCTAAGGGAGCTGGGCATGTTTAGCCCGGAGAAGAGGAGGTTAAGGGGTGATATGATAGCCATGTTCAAATATATAAAAGGATGTCACATAGAGGAGGGAGAAAGGTTGTTTTCTGCTGCTCCAGAGAAGCGGACACGGAGCAATGGATCCAAACTACAAGAAAGAAGATTCCACCTAAACATTAGGAAGAACTTCCTGACAGTAAGAGCTGTTCGACAGTGGAATTTGCTGCCAAGGCGTGTGGTGGAGTCTCCTTCTTTGGAGGTCTTTAAGCAGAGGCTTGACAACCATATGTCAGGAGTGCTCTGATGGTGTTTCCTGCTTGGCAGGGGGTTGGACTCGATGGCCCTTGTGGTCTCTTCCAACTCTAGGATTCTATGATTCTATGATTAATGAAGCTTAAGCTTCAGGCCCCCTAATCCTGGAGGGCTCCAGTAGAGACTTTAGCCCACATTGTCTAGGAGAACCAATTTGAGTGGCACAACTCAAATCTTTCTATGATGCATCATGCATGAATGTAACAGTTGTCTAATTTTCATCCCCTGCCCCATAACTTGAAAACTATAAGGCATAGGCAAGAAAACTATAAGGCATAAGGATTTTTTATTCACACTTTGACATGTGAGATAATACAGTAATTTTATTCAAAATTTGAGATGCAATAGTTGTTTTTTAAAAGAACAACCCGTTGTAGAAGAGAACAGTGGTTACCCAGACCTTGTTTCTGGTTGCAAAGGGACCTCCATTATATCACAAACTTCAGGACCCCCGAAATGTAGGTCTGCCACTGGCTGTGTCACACACCTCTGAAGAAAAATAGCAGTATATCTTAATGCCAGGGGTCCAGCAATTGGGGCAGGGGACAAGTGAGAGGAAATCTCCTTGGGGGGGGGCATGCGCTCCCTTGACTCTCTTCTGGCACTGCCCATACTAAAAGACCCACTCCCTCCAGGCCCTTCTTCCTGCATGGTGACAGCTGTCCTCAAAATGGGGAACTCCTTGAGAAGACACCCTTTTTCCTGCTTATTACTTGCCAGGTGTGGTTTGCACAAAAGGAATATGATAATGATGATGAAGGTGGTGAGGATTATGGTAAGTTCATCAATATGGTGCATACAAGACTTGACAGAATAACATTCCTCCTTCAGGAGGAGGGGAGGGTATTAACTGGATGGATGGATGGATGGATGTAAGTCAGATTTTGCAATCAGCAGATTTTGCAATCTAAACTTTAACATTGTCTATCAAAGGAGACACAAGGGTAATGAGACAAACAAATGCAGTTACATGTTGTCAGAGCTGGCTCCAGGTCCCAGCTCACAGAGGACCAACGCTAGCCGGTAGTAATGTACAAAGGTCTTTATTGAAGTGCAGTTTCCATTTTCAAGCCGGAGCGCCCCAGCTCTACGTCTAGGGTTTAGATCGGCGAAGCTCCATCTGAATCTCCGCCCCCTGTACACCAGTTTAAGATTCTAGCCTTACTCCACCTCTTCCGTCTCTCCTTTCTCCTCTGGGTCCTGCTACCCCCCGGGGTCCCTTCCTTCCTGGATTCTTCTGACGCAGACGTTGACCCCCCTGACTCCTCCCGCTCTTTTCGGCGGGCTTTGGGACCTGGCTCCCTATCCGGGCTGCCAACTGTGCCGCCCTCCTGTACATTTGAACTTGGCGCGCGCGCCCAGCCTTCAACCTTCCTCTCGACCATTTCCTCGCTCCCCGATGGAGGCGTGGCCAATCCTGACTCATGTCCTCCCGCTGGCAGTGCGCCGCCTGATCCCGATGCCTGGGACTCCTCCCCCCTACTGCACTCTGGTGTGGACGCTGGTCCTGATTTCCAACTGCTGCTCTCTGAGTCCCCTCTGGCCCCTTCTTCCTGGGGTGTCCCCCTAGGCACCCCCCTTGCCCTGACCATGGGAGCCCCTTTCTGTGAATCTTCCGATTCGCTGGAAAGACTCAGAGACCTCGGACCGCTGTCATCGCTAACATTTCCTTCGGACTCCTCCCCCTCGCTCTCTATTTCCTCCCTTTCCTGTGCCTCTGCTCCCGAACCCCTGACACATGTACTTAAGTATTGTTTCAGTTGTGGTAAGAACACAGAGGGTCTCTCAAGATATTTGTTTCTTTTTATATTTTTTTCAAAATACTCACTATTTACTGTGAAACAAATGACTCACCGTGTCCTTACCACAACTGAAACAATGCTTAAGTGTGGGATAATCAACATCATATAACCAACATGTGGGATAATCAACATCATATAACCAACATGCCTAAGTCTAATTAATGCACGAAGGGGTTAATGTTATAGAGTAAGCTGCTCTGCCAGGCTTAGCTAGTTTATTCCCCTTCACCATGGAAGGAAGGTAATAAAACCTATTGTTCCCTCCCAGTCTACCTGAGAAGCTAAGGGTGTGAAGAGGTCTGGGCTGGTTGCTCTAAGCTTAAAACACATGACTCTTACAAGCCTTTAATGTCTTCCTATACCAATAATTTAGGCACTTTCACCACTGTAACTAAGCAAAGTTCTACTGCCTGTGTTTTCTGAATGCTGTATAGAAAAGCACATGAACCCGACCTTTGGAGAGTTTGTAAGTAAACCATTTTTTAATTTATCAAATGTGTGGTCTTTCCTTATGCTAGGAGAAAAGGGGACTATTTTGGAAAGAATTTGGGCATATTTTAAAGGTCTAACAGCCTAGATTTCCATGCTTTAATTTGCTGGATGTTTTGTGGTTTTAAATCTCTGCTATGGTTCTTTCACCAAATTGTACCAACAGTAAGTCACCACAAAGGAGAACACAAAAGACAAACACATGGGCGAGGTGTCGCTGCCCCTCCCCTAGCTAGGCTCTGCAATGGCATTTCCTGGAGGAGTCCTACCCTACTTCCTGATGATGATGCCCTGCAAGGGCTTTTTCTCAAAGAATGACCTAGCTAAGCCTGGCAGGACCGCTTACTCTGTGGCATTAACCCCTTCATGCATTTATCAGACTTAGACATGTTGGTTATGTGAGGCTGGTAATTAGAAAGAAAGAAAGAGACTTGCTGCTGGGAGGGAGAGGAAAGTGCACAGCGGCAGCACGAAAAGGGTGGGTGGCAGCGGGGATGCTTTGCCTCAGGTACCAGAATGTCTCCTGCTGGCCCTGCTTTGGGTATGAACATTGCTGTGAACCCCTTCAACTGAGCCCAGAAATGAACTGTCAGCAAATGCACTGTTTTTGTGCACTCTGCTTTGATATTAGTACATAATACACACAAATAATTTTAGGAGTAGTGGACTTACAAAAAAGGAATGTCTAAAGGGAAATTAAATGTGAAAATTTATTGTGAGTGATGACTAAGTACTTAATGGTAGTAATTCACAGAACAGTCTTCATGACACAGACATTGTGGCATTGGCAAGCCAATTACAAATATAATGCACTTAAAAAAAAAATGTTTCCATCAAGTCCACAAGTAATTGCACTGAACCTCTTGATAAAGTGTAATAATTCTGCAATTCCACACTGTAGCCTGTCTTTGAAGTTTATTTTCTTTGAGTGTCCTTCCTAGAACAAACTTCAAAGGGAGACTGCAACATGAAACTTCACACACATGCACACAGAGACACACACATCCAGGATAATACTTTGTGCATCTGATAAAGCAGATTAATTCATAATAATACATAATATTAGTTGTTATTGTATTAGTTGTTAAGATGAATCAATACACCTTGTTTTTACGTACCAGAAAACTGCATCAGCAAACTCCTAAGGATAAAATGGTAGAGAGCTAGAGAACCATGCCTCTTCCATTGTTCGAAAAAGGCTGATGTCCCTCTAGATACACTTTAGTGGGAAAGGAGAAACACATAGACTTAGGCTTCTAATGGGCTGAGATGAGCACTACCAAACGAGAAGGTGGGCAGATGACATAATTGTAGTGACAGATGGCTCACCCCCTATTTAGGAAGGAAAGCAAGGGGCCATATTGGACCCTGGACACCTTCAAGAATCTGGTCTTGTGGGTGTGCTGATAAGTCTTGCCAGCTCCTGGAGAGGATTCTTTGGCAAGCCTTCTTGTTCAAAGGTTGTTCCAATGGCAAAAGCTAGGCTGCCTAGATCCATTTCATTTTGCTCTCCTCTCTGGGACACAAGGCAAACTTTCAGAGAACCTCTCAATTCCCAGCACAGGGCAACCTTCCCCAGCTCTGAAATACAAACTGTGCAGCAGGTACAGCTAGAAAGCACTTCAAAGTGGCCTGACCCTGGCTTAGGTGCCACTCATTCTTGCCTCAGCCCATACCTGCTTCTGGAATTGTGTGCATGTGCATAAATTAGCTCTGTTGCAGAAGAAACAAAACGACCCGACATGCAGAATAAACAAAGCGACCCGCCTCTCATGACGCGTTGCTCTAACTACTTTCTCTTTTCCCTCTCCCTCGAGACCAGCAGAGCCAAGGGCCCAGCCCCTTCCGTCTTTCCCTGTGACGTGGATCCCCCTCTCTCTGAAGCGCCCCTTCCTCCCCAGACTCACTGCTCCCTTCTCGGTCCTCTGAGGAGGACTCAGTGCTAATCAGTGGAGACCGCTCCCTGTACCCCCTGATTCTTTCCTCCCTTGCTGCCTGCAGTTCCCTGACATTAGTAATAATGCAGTGAAGGAGTATGGAAAAATTTGAAGGTTAAAAGATGCAAAATACATTAAGATATTAAGATAAAGATTAAGATAAGATAGAGGGAAAGGATTTGCTGATTAAACATTTGGATTGGAATACAGTGAAGGGAGGTGTGGGGAAGTCTGGGAAATAAGCAAATGCAAGATATATTATGAAAATGGAATTTTTATCTGTTTTTCTTTTTCTTTTTGTATTTTTGTATTTTTTTCTTTTCCTTTTTAATGTAAAAGTCTTAATAAAATTATTAAAACAAAAAATAATAATAAAACAGGGGTTTTTTTCAGGCAGAAATTGGCATGGAATCCAGATCCAGGAAGCCTTGTGGCCACTTTTTCTTCAAAATAAAAGTAGCCAGTTTAAGCACATTTTAAAGGTGGGTTGGTTGTGATGCGTCATTTGGAATATTCAGATGGTGAACAGACATGTGTGTAGAGTATCCCTTATCCTATGTGACTATGTGACTATGTGACCCTTAGTCACATAGGATAAGGAATACAGGAAGGCCACATTCTAGTCACATAGGATAAGGGATACTCTACACATGTGTTTTTTATTTTTATAGTTTTCAATTGTTTTTAACTGTTTTGTGTATTGTGGGGGAGGTTATTTGGCTGTTTCTGTTTTCACATAGTAATTTTGCTAGCACAGCAAATACAATGTAGGAGGCAGCAGTTACGGGCTACTAGTCTCGGCAGCCACAGCAGGCACAGTGATTCTCCAGCCGTTCCTCTTCACCCCTGGAGACTCACTCTATTGTCTCTCAAGACAGATGAATGCCAACAACAACAACAAAATTGGCTTTTTAATGGCTTTTGAATAAGCTTTGGTGGTTAGTTTTTAAACAAGCCCAGAGCATTCTGCTATTTGTCTTAATTGTTCTGTTGTAAATTGGTTTAAAAATAGGTTTTATGCCACCTTGGAAATTTAGTGTTGAAAGGCAGGATAAAACCATATTGAACAACTGGATAAATGTCTTCTGCTGGCCCCTTCCCTTCTCTCACCTCAAGCTGTGGGCTGGCTTGAGAGGCTTGCAATTGCTTTTTTGTGTGGCAGGTGCTTCTCAGGTGCCTTATTCTATAATCCTTGACACGCTTGCAGAAAGCTCCATTCAACTCAGTGAGTTACTTATGAGTAAGCATGCCCAAGATTATGCTCTTATAGTCTGATTGGGAACAAGGAGCTGCAAGGGTTATTCCTAGCAGCAGCCTGCATCTCAGTAATAGGAATAGTAGTCTGGGCATATGGGGGCAGTTTCAGCCTGCACTTGAAGGTGCCAGATGGTTGCAAAAAGCCTTTTTGGGGAGGCGTGCAGGCTGGCTATTTCAAATTCCAACCCAAAAGCACACTCTTGAATCACGTAGAGATGAACTGCACCCCCTCCCAAAAAAACCACCCAGAGAGGGGGCATGGGTGTAGCCAAGGGGCAGCGGCCCCCCTAAATCAAGTAAGTAAATAAAAATACCTAACTGACCAATCCTGCCACAGATAGCTTGGTTCTGTCCCCCTAACATAAAGCCTCCCCCCCCCCCATAAATCCTTGGTATTCCCATGGAGAGAGCCCTGTTATATTGTGGGAATATCCGTTATGAACAGATAGGAATTTGGCCAAGTATGTACTCTTACTGAACTGTATAGTTATTTTGACACAAATTTGGGGCTGTTCCCTTCACTGAACTGTAAAGATGTTTGGGCAAGACTCCTCGGGGGCAAATTAAATTGGTTTAATTTAGGGCTCATCCACCTTTTTGCTTGACCCATCTTTTGATCTCATTGTGCACCGATTAATTCCCCTGGACCTGAGACTTTTTCTTGCTGCTCCATTGCTGGGCCTTGTGAAAATCTGAGCGCACCTGCTGAACTGAAGCTCTGTTTAGTGAAATATCGCTTCGGATTTCCCACACACCTGATAAGATCCAATTCAGCAGGTAAGATTGAATTTTTGCAAGGCACAACTACGAAAGACAATAAGACCTGGGGAAATTTGATGGCACACAATGCGATCAAAAGACAGGTCAAGTGAAACTCTGGGCGAACCCTTGGTGTCTCCCTCATTGGTGCTAGTTAGGTGTTATGAGTTACACCCAGGCAGAGATCCATTTTCAACCCCTTTTCTACCAAGCACTTGGGGAATTATCACGGTCCCTAATTTAAAAGGGCACACACACATTTTTTTAAACAAAGCTACAATCAGTGATGGGGGGTTGCAGCTGCCCACCAACAGTAAGTTGTTCTGGGCAGCAGACTGAGCACCTGGTGACGGTCTCTCTGTTACTGTGAGATGCATAGTATTTCTGCTTATAGTAATCACCACACATAAGGAGACCAAATGTGAAGAAGTATAGGGTGGCTTTATACTGCTATACATTTGTGCGGGGGGGGGCGGGGGGCTAAATGATAGGATTTTAATTATTTGAAGTGAAATGTAGGTGGGTTCCCATGAGGCAAGACGCAGTCAACTACAAT
Source organism: Podarcis tiliguerta (assembly GCF_965153285.1). NCBI lineage: Eukaryota > Metazoa > Chordata > Lepidosauria > Squamata > Lacertidae > Podarcis > Podarcis tiliguerta. Next base: position 39,009,781 of record NC_139550.1, read on the forward strand.
AACCTTTATTTAACTACATAACTGGGAAACAGGGGCAAAGCAACTGCTTATATACATTTCTGAAAACCTGGGCCACTCCCATTCCCAATGTGATTGGCTGTCTAAACTCCCAAACTACGAATCATGACTCAGAGTTCAAGGGCCAATGGCAGAGGTCCAAATCCTGAAATGTTCTGTGATTGGACTACATGTATTGAATCAGAACACAGGAGCTCAGAATCCTTAGTCCAGAGTCAAGCTCAGGCAAACACAGACCACTGAATACCCCAAGTATTGTAGGGACAACAGGAGGTTGGTGGAAAGGTACAGGCTAATTTTCCTTTCCAAGTCAGGGACTAACCTGGGATAGAGGCATTAACATGACAAAAGGTGTTGATGGCCCATCCAAAAGGAATCTTGAGCCTGGGCAGACAGAAGTTGCCATGGTGATGGGGTGTGTGTTTGAGGCGACACAAAAAGAGGGTCTTTTGAGCAATATGTGCTGGGAAGAAGGGCGAGATAAAAGACTAGGATCCATCTTTGGTAGGTTGGCTGAAGACTGGAGAGATGGCTTTGACTCCAGGGCTGCACTGCTGTGGTGAACAAGCCCCATTTGCCGTGTCTCAATTCTCCAAAGAACACAGGCCCTGTGTCAGTGCCTGGAACCCCATAGACTTCTGCTGTTGCTTGACAGAGAGTAGAGCTAGCGCCCAGCTTTTGTAACAATATTTAACAGATGGGGAATTTCAGCCAGTGCAGCTTTGCAATGACATAATCACAACTGCAGCTTTCGCCAGCCTGCTACCCTCCAGATGTTTTGAATAACAACTTTCCATCAGCCCAGCCTAGAAGGTACCCACCCGGCTGGCAAAGGCCGTATATGGAGCGGTATCTCAGTTCAGTTGCAGGAGGGCTGACTGGCGAAATGAAGGACTCAGGAGAATGAAGAAAGCAGAGAAATAAACACTGGAAGTTGGAAGGGAGGTGGTTGATCCTGGTAGACAAGTGCAGGGTGCATGTAGGGTACATAACTGTCACTGCACAGCTCTGCTCTCTTCTCTTTTTCATGCCTGGCATCCCAGTCCCCCAGGTCGCTTTCCCCTGGTGACTCCCTCCCCACTAGGCACTGGAGAGCTGCAGCAACTTCCTCCAGGCTGTGTGTCACACTGAGCCACTTTTGTGCCTGCTGGAGGTGGCCCTTGACCTATTTGAGGCATGAGGAACATGACTCACACGCGTGGGGATTCCAAACAAAGCAAGTGAGGAAGAGATTAAGGGCTGAGTGCAGCCGCCTCCAGCCTCATGACTTTGTGATATCTTCCCTGCCAATCCCACCTTGCTTTCCTTTCAGTTCACTCCAGACAAAAAGGACTTAAATTGGTGTGGGTGGGTGAGAGAGAGAATTTTCTCTTTAAGCACAAATCTGCCACAGCAGAGCGTATGCTATCACCACCCAGGGCAGGTCTGTGACACGCAGGACACACAGGAGCAAGGGCGAAGAGGGAGCCCAGTGGGGCTTTGCCAGCCCTCCCTCATGTGCCAGAGCCCAGCAGAGGAGAGGGACAGCACCATTGCTGCCTACTCTCCTCTCCCGCCCCTGGGCCAGGCCTGACCCGGAGTGGAGCTGCGGCCAGCTGGTGGCACTGGGCCATCACACAAGGAAGCTGCTTCCACCGGAGCCAGGCCCTGGAGGCCCTGCCTAGGCACGGCTTCCTGCCCCACAGCTCTAGCCTTGATGAGGGAGCCTGTTGTGGGGGCGCCTGGTTGTGCCCTCTCAAAAAATGCATCCAGGGCCATGACCCCTGCAGCCCCTCCAGGCTACGCCACTGCAAACCTGATACTCTTTTCCCATGTGCCAGGGAGGTGACAGTGCCAAGCAGACTCTGTGTAAACATATTTCATCTGTAATCCACGCTCTTCCTACTCCTTGTATCACATTCTCCTCCTACCTGCCCATACTGTTTGCCTAGGTACTCCTGATAAGTGAGGGCCCACCAAACTAGAAATGATATTATTCGTGTATTTAAGGTTTGTCGGGTGAGCACCCACTCTCCCCTGAATTGGATCAGGATTGTGGGGAAGCAAAGTGTTAAATTCTGCCACAGTCCTGATATACCACACCTATCTGAAAAAGCAAAACAAGTAGACATATAAGGTCCAGAATTGTCTATTTGCTTTTTACACCCTTGAATAACATCCAAGATGCTTCATAGAGGTGCAGAATTCACCTTGCGGCACTTCAGAGTGGGATATTGATATATCTTCCCCCTTTCTTTGAAAAGGACCCTTATGGCTAAGAATAATTCAACACAGGGATGAGTGGAACCCATGTGTAGAACACATGAACAGGTTTTTCAGTGCAAGTACATATATTACACACATACTGAGAAACTGTACCCAATCTGAGTCTTCAAGAATCCACCCGAATGGAAGACTCCCAGAAGTGATGAGGACCATGCAGATTTTGTGCTAATTCTACACTGAAACACTTTATACAAAATAATTCTGTAATATGCAAAACCCCCACAAAAAACTCACAAATTTTAAAAATAGCTTTTCCTACATAGGTTCCTACATTCCCACTCACTTTATGTTCAAGATCAGTGCTGTTTCTAGAAAAAGAGGTGCCAGAACTCACCATGAACACCTCCCTCGTTCTCTTACCAGGGCAATGGCGCCTACCTGAAAGGTAGAACTGAGTTTCGGTGAGTTCCAGCTGAGAAAAAGCTGTTTAATATCAAATGTATTTGTCATACATAGCTCCAGTGGATGGTGGGGTGCCACAATTCTCAGGTGTGGTGTAGTGGTTAGAGTGTTCGACCAGGAACTGAGAGACCAGGGTTCAGATCCTCACTCAGCCATGAAACTCCCTGGGTGACCTTGGGGCAGTCGCCTTTTTTTAGCTTAATCTAACTTACAGGGATAAAATGCAAGGATAAAATGGGGAAGGGAAGGACCATGTATGCCATCTAGACTCCTTGGAGCAAAGGTGAGATATAAATGTAACAATAAAATAAACTTTTAAAATGGTGGTCTCACTGACCTGTGGACACTGACCAAAATCTTCCAATAAAGGTACTGCACTGACCAAAATCTTCCAATAAAGGTACTGCATTTGTCTCCTTCGTCTTGTACTTGCGTGGAGAGGGGTGAAGCAGTGACACACCTTTGAGAGTTGGAAGTTGATATTTTTCAGAAAGAATGTGGCATGTGCCTTGGCTTGCTTGCATGAGCCTGGAGCAAGACGTGCTGCAGCATGAGGCGGAAGAGCAAACTGCATCCCAGATCTGGTGTTTGGAGGCAAGTCCTTCCGCCACATCATGATTCGGCCTGCCCTTGCGTGGAGCACACTTGTCCAGACTTTTAAGAAGCTAGCAAACCACCTGGGATCCCGAGTTCAGGCTTGTGCAGAGAGGTGGGGACAGCCACCTTCGCTTGCCCCAGGCCTTGGAGGACGAAGGCGGCAGAGGAGCCCTGCCAAACCTATGCTGTCATGGCAAGAACGCCCCATGCCAGAACACCCCAGCTGACCACAGACTTAATGGACAAAATGCCCCTGCCCGTCCTTATGCACTGCAAGGCTTCGATAGTGTTACTGTGTACCTAGATCAGATGAGGTGGTGACATCTCATGAACAAGACTCCTGCCCCAGGTCTCAGACAAGCTCTGCACAGGTCTGCCTGAGTTTCTCAAACACCTGGGTGTAAAGGAGGTTCTGGTGATAGCAGCCGTATCCTAGTCTGACCTGATAAATTGCTGCCCAGGGACCTTATGGTGAAGGGCAGCAATAAATCAAATGAAGGAAAACCACAAATATAGACTTGTTCCCCTTTAACACGACTGAGTTGAAGTCATGCACTGTAGCAGTGGGGCAAGACAAATAGGACATAAAAAGCTTCACTGCACTTTTCTTGTTTCTTCACTTGGATGCAATGCGCAAAGATTCCTCTAAAGGAGAACCTTTCCCACCTCGAGGAAAAAAATGCCCTTTTTGTTTTTCTTTCATTGGTATGCATTTGAGCTCAAACTTTCCCTATCAAAGTGACTCAGTGTCAGTTGGTGACAACTGTGCACCAGAGTTTAAGCAGGATGTTGACAAGCTGGAAGGTGTGCAGAGGAGGGCAACCAAGATGATCAAGGGTCTGGAAACCAAGCCTGATGAGGAACAGTTGGAGGAGCTGGATATGTTTAGCCTGGAAAAGAGGAGATTGAGAGGAGATATGATAGCCATCTTCCAATATCTTGAGGTCTGTCACATGGAACAAGCTTGTTTTCTCATGCTCTGGAGGGCAGGATTTGAAACAATGGCTTCAAGCTGCAAGAAATGAGATTCCAACTAAACATCAGGAAAAACTTTCTGACAGTAAGAGCTGTTCCACAGTGGAATGGTCTCCCTTGGAAGGTGGTGGACTCTTCTTCCTTGGAGGTTTTTAAGCAGAGGCTGGATGGCCACCTGTCATGGATGCTTTAGTTGAGATTCCTGCATTGCAGGGGGTTGGACTAAATGACCCTTGGGGTCGCTTCCAACTCTACAATTCTATAGGCAAGCCAGGCGTTCCCCATCTTATATTCGTGCAGCTGGTTGTAGACAAAGCTTCTGAAATATGAGAGGTCCTTAAAAACAATGAATGGGTGGCACATCATCCAGACAGCTACTGTGTCACTTGGGCATCTGATTGGTGCACCTCCAGGAGAAGGAAGAGAGCAGTGGAGGGAAATAAGGCTACTGGCCTGACAACATGCCTCTCCCCACCTCCCCTGGGTGTCAGGCTCAAGACCGATTGTGAGTCCGGCTTGTGTTCCTTTTTTTAAAAAAAGGTTCACAGTACTTTTCCATGTACAAAATGCTTCATAGTTGCTTTATGCTCATTGCTTCTGTATTGGATGTTCATAAAACACAAGTTGTGCGGTCGTCTTTATCACTGTGACAAAGCTTTTTCGACTTACTTAGCTTGACATTTGTTCTGCCCTCCTGGGTTCTATTTAGAAGCTGCAGGCACCCAGACCAGATAGTAGACGAGAATGCCCACCAGCAGGAGAGATAGCATGGCTATAGAAGAAGCAGCTACAACTACAGCTGTGCAGGATTCTGAAAGTGAGAAGAAATGTAAGAGAAGAGGAAAGCAGGGAGGCAGGGCAGGCAATGTCCCTAAACATCAGCAAAGGCAAACTAAATCAGCAGTGGGGAGCCTGTGGCCCTGCAGATGTTGCTGAAATGCATCTCCCATCAACCCCAGCCAGCATGACCAAGAGAGAAGGTTGATGGGAGGTGTAGTCCAACAACATCTGGAGGGCCAAAGGTTCCCCAAGGGAGAGAAAAAACACAAACATTCATCATATTGCCCAACTTAGGCCAAGGTTCTCCGGAACATTAATGAGCAAATCGAATACTTCAGTTTCAATGTGTTCAACAAACTTGGGGTCACAGTTCTCAAACAGTAAATTCAATGTCACTTTATGTCCCACAAAATTAGCTCTGAACATGCAGTGAATTTAGAGAACATTATTGCTGAATGGGCATATCTGATTATATGTCAGCATCAACTTTCAGTACCTGAAAAGTTATATTGTACTTTGGAGGTTGCCCTGCAAAAATCTGCTCTTTAAAGCTGAAGCACAACAAAGGGCAATTCAACTACAGCTCCCATCAGCCTCAACTTGGGGGGGCTGATGTAGTCCAAAACACTTGCAAAGCTGGAGAAGGCTGGTTGGTTAGGAAGGAATCTGTTCTCTCACCAATGTATTTGTATTTGTTTGCGCATTTAAATTATCTGTGACAGCTATGCACTTATGCTACTTGAGGACAATGGTTCTTATACATTATGGTGAGACTGAAGCTGCAGAATCCCAAAGTGGAGAAACTCACTTAAATGTTGCAAGCCCTAAGCTGAAGCATTGATTCAAATAAAACAGTGGCTTGTTGGTTTGTTAAAAAGGTGACTCAGAGCACGTTAAGCCTACAAACTCACCAGCAGTCCTGAGTGCCACCTTGTGGGATGCAGCAGTGAAGGGCTTTTTGTTGGGGCTGAAATCCAGCATTACGTGACAGGTAGCCGACTTCCCATGGTCCCACGGTCCCAGGGTGATGGGGTGGGTGACTGTAACGTTGGCACGCTCAGGCCTGGTATAGTTCCAGAGTTTCTGTGAATGTAGCCTCTCTGCCCCTTTGAAGAAGGTCACTGTGAGCTTGCTGAGGGGGGCCACTCTTACAATGTGGCATTTCAGGTTATAGTGCCAGCTTTGGCCTGTGGAAGACTTCTGGAGCTCCATGATCACCTGCTCTGGAGGGTCTGAAATAACACATAAAGCAAGGGAAACATTAAGATTGCCAGGCAGCCCACTGAGCTTCCATGTTCCTCTCCTCTGTCCACTGCACTGCCAAGATCTGAATGCGCCAAATGCCTCTTGGCAGTGCCACCCTTGATTCACACTGAACTTGTTAGTGTTGACTACACCATCCTCATCAGACCCATGGGGGACAATGTGCATGTGCTGAAGATCATCTAAGCTTTTTATTTTTAAAAGGATCTCTCGCCTGATGGTTTGCAGGTTTGTGATGGCCAATGGTTTTTAGCAAACAAATTTGAATCACTGTACAAATTGACCTAATCCGCACCTCCCAGAATATGCTTTGTGCAGATTGCCACCTTCCAAATGTGCTGGTACAATTCTTAGTTCAAAAACATTACCAAAATAAATCTTAAAACTAGTATTGTAGGGCAGAAAATACATTTAGAATTGCAATTTTGGGAGAGAAAAATGTGTTTAAAGCCTGTATTTAAATGCTAATTTTCATACTGATTGTTTTGTTTAAAATTATAGATTAATATGAAAATGAGACAGAACAGGTTTGTGAGTAAGCGTGTACAAAACTGACATGGGACGGAAATAGACTGATTTGTCCATTTTATTATAAGTATTTACCAACAGCAGGCATGTGGCCCAAGGAGAGCACTGCCTAATCTTCCAAGGGCCACATGGCGGTGGTGAGCCAGAGGCAAGAGTGAGCTGAGCAACGACTGTGACTCTTACCCTTGCAGAGCTACATCTGAAGCCTGCAAATGCCAGAGGTTTCCACACACATACAAACCGCAAGCACACCTCTTCATTCAGCAAGCAGACCTAGTGGTGGGAGGAAAAAATCCTTAAATAGGAGACACGGGGGAATGATTAATGGACTTCAATGTCTGTACACTAATGCGCAAAGCATGGGAAATAAACAAGATGAGCTTGAGCTCTTGGTACAGCAAACTAAATATGACATAATAGGCATCACTGAAACCTGGTGGGATAAGTCCCACGATTGGAATGTAATAATGGAGGGATACAATCTATTTCAGAGAAACAGACAAGACAAGAAAGGAGGAGGAGTGGCGTTATATGTCAGGGATGTGTATACCTGTGAAGAGATCCAAGATTTAGAACCTCAAAGCCAGAGTGAGAGTATTTGGGTCAAAATTAAGGGAGAGAAGAATAACAGAGACCTCATTGTGGGAGTTTACTATAGATCCCCAAGCCAAACAGAGGACATAGATGATGCCTTCCTGGAACAGATGGCCAAGCATGCAAAAGGAAGGGAGATAGTAGTAATGGGGGACTTCAATTACCCGGATATTTGTTGGATGTCAAACTCAGCCAAGAGCATAAGGTCAAACAGATTCCTCACTGGCCTTGCAGACAACTTCATTGTCCAGAAAGTGGGAGAAGCAACAAGAGGAACAGCCATTTTAGATCCGGTCCTAACCAATGTTGATGACCTGGTTAGTGGGGTAGAAGTGGAAGGATCATTAGGCGCGAGTGATCATGCTCTTCTGAAGTTTACTATACAGCGGAAAGGAGCAGCCAAGCATACTAGGACTCAATTTCTTGACTTTAAGAAAGCCGACTTCATAAAACTTAGGGAAGTGCTGGGTGAGATCCCATGGACAGTAATACTAAAAGGAAAGGGAGTTCATGATGGCTGGGAGTTTGTTAAGAGGGAGATAGTAAAAGCACAACTTCAGGCAATACCAATGAGACGGAAACATGGAAGGTGCCTAAAGAAGCCAGGGTGGCTATCTAAAGAACTTTTAACTGAGTTAAGATTAAAAAAGGATGTGTACAAAAAATGGAAAAGGGGGGAAACCACCAAAGAGGAATTCAAACAAATAGCCAGCACGTGTAGACACAAAGTCAGAAAAGCTAAAGCACAGAATGAACTCAGTCTTGCTAGAGAGGTTAAAAGCAACAAAAAAGGCTTTTATGGGTATGTCCGTAGCAAAAGGAAGAAAAAAGAAACAGTGGGGTCACTCAGAGGAGAAGATGGTGAAATGCAAACAGGGGACACAGAAAGGGCTGAAGTCCTCAATGCCTTCTTTGCCTCAGTCTTCTCCGATAAGGAAAACAATGCCCGACCTGAAGAATTTGGAGCAAATGATTCAGCAGAGGAAACACAACCCAGAATAACTAAGGAGATAGTACAAGAATACTTGGCTAGTTTAGATGTATTCAAGTCTCCAGGGCCAGATGAACGGCATCCAAGAGTATGGGAGGAATGTTTTTGCCAAAAAACTCAGAAACCTCATCAGGAGGGCTTTAAACTGACTAATGTGGGGGAGGGAGACAGTGCTCCTGAAGGTAGGAGTCTATCAATTGATGAAGATGATCATCCAAATGTCATAGACCAAATGGAGCAAACAGCAAGCAGACCTAGTGGTGGGAGGAAAAAATCCTTAAATAAGAGACACGGGGGAATGACTAATGGACTTCAATGTCTGTACACTAATGCACAAAGCATGGGAAATAAACAAGATGAGCTTGAGCTCTTGGTACAGCAAACTAAATATGACATAATAGGCATCACTGAAACCTGGTGGGATAAGTCCCACGATTGGAATGTGAAAATGGAGGGATACAATCTATTTCAGAGAAACAGACCAGACAAGAAAGGAGGAGGAGTGGCGTTATATGTCAGGGATGTGTATACCTGTGAAGAGATCCAAGATTTAGAACCTCAAAGCCAAAGTGAGAGCATTTGGGTCAAAATTAAGGGAGAGAAGAATAACAGAGACCTCATTGTGGGAGTTTACTATAGATCCCCAAGCCAAACGGAGGACATAGATGATGCCTTCCTGGAACAGATGGCCAAGCATGCAAAAGGAAGGGAGATAGTAGTAATGGGGGACTTCAATTACCCGGATATTTGTTGGATGTCAAACTCAGCCAAGAGCATAAGGTCAAACAGATTCCTCACTGGCCTTGCAGACAACTTCATTGTCCAGAAAGTGGGAGAAGCAACAAGAGGAACAGCCATTTTAGATCTGGTCCTAACCAATGTCGATGACCTGGTTAATGGGGTAGAAGTGGAAGGATCATTAGGCGCAAGTGATCATGCTCTTCTGAAGTTTACTATACAACGGAAAGGAGCAGCCAAGCATACTAGGACTCAATTTCTTGACTTTAAGAAAGCCGACTTCATAAAACTTAGGGAAGTGCTGGGTGAGATCCCATGGACAGTAATACTAAAAGGAAAGGGAGTTCATGATGGCTGGGAGTTTGTTAAGAGGGAGATAGTAAAAGCACAACTTCAGGCAATACCAATGAGACGGAAACATGGAAGGTGCCTAAAGAAGCCAGGGTGGCTATCTAAAGAACTTTTAACTGAGTTAAGATTAAAAAAGGATGTGTACAAAAAATGGAAAAGGGGCGAAACCACCAAAGAGGAATTCAAACAAATAGCCAGCACGTGTAGACACAAAGTCAGAAAAGCTAAAGCACAGAATGAACTCAGTCTTGCTAGAGAGGTTAAAAGCAACAAAAAAGGCTTTTATGGGTATGTTCGTAGCAAAAGGAAGAACAAAGAAACAGTGGGGTCACTCAGAGGAGAAGATGGTGAAATGCAAACAGGGGACACAGAAAGGGCTGAACTCCTCAATGCCTTCTTTGCCTCAGTCTTCTCCGATAAAGAAAACAATGCCCGACCTGAAGAATTTGGAGCAAATGATTCAGTAGAGAAAACACAGCCCAGAATAACTAAGGAGATAGTACAAGAATACTTGGCTAGTTTAGATGTATTCAAGTCTCCAGGGCCAGATGAACTGCATCCAAGAGTATTAAAAGAACTGGCAGATGTGATCTCAGAACCACTGGCAGTCATCTTTGAGAATTCCTGGAGAACAGGCGAAGTCCCAGCAGACTGGAGGAGGGCAAATGTTGTCCCTATTTTCAAAAAGGGGAAAAGAGAGTACCCAAATAATTACCGCCCAGTCAGTCTGACATCAATACCAGGGAAGATTCTGGAGCAGATCATCAAGCAAACAATCTGTGAGCACCTAGAAAGGAATGCTGTGATCACCAATAGTCAGCATGGATTTCTGAAAAATAAGTCATGTCAGACTAACCTGATCTCGTTTTTTGACAGAATTACAAGCCTGGTAGATGAAGGGAACGCAGTGGATATAGCCTACCTTGATTTCAGCAAGGCATTTGACAAGGTGCCCCATGATATTCTTGTAAAGAAGCTGGTAAAATGCGGTCTTGACTATGCTACCACTCAGTGGATTTGTAACTGGCTGACTGACCGGACCCAAAGGGTGCTCATCAATGGTTCCTCTTCATCCTGGAGAAGAGTGACTAGTGGGGTGCCACAGGGTTCTGTCTTGGGCCCGGTCTTATTCAACATCTTTATCAACGACTTGGATGATGGACTCAAGGGCATCCTGATCAAATTTGCAGATGACACCAAACTGGGAGGGGTGGCTAACACTCCAGAGGACAGGATCACACTTCAAAACGACCTTGACAGATTAGAGAACTGGGCCAAAACAAACAAGATGAATTTTAACAGGGAGAAATGTAAAGTATTGCACTTGGGGGGGAAAAATGAGAGGCACAAATACAAGATGGGTGACACCTGGCTTGAGAGCAGTACATGTGAAAAGGATCTAGGAGTCTTGGTTGACCACAAACTTGACATGAGCCAACAGTGTGAGGCGGCAGCTAAAAAAAGCCAATGCAATGCTGGGCTGCATCCATAGGAGTATAGCATCTAGATCAAGGGAAGTTATAGTGCCACTGTATTCTGCTCTGGTCAGACCTCACCTGGAGTACTGTGTGCAGTTCTGGGCACCACAGTTCAAGAAGGACACTGACAAACTGGAACGTGTCCAGAGGAGGGCAACCAAAATGGTCAAAGGCCTGGAAACGATGCCTTATGAGGAACGGCTAAGGGAGCTGGGCATGTTTAGCCTGGAGAAGAGGAGGTTAAGGGGGGATATGATAGCCATGTTCAAATATATAAAAGGATGTCACATAGAGGAGGGAGAAAGGTTGTTTTCTGCTGCTCCAGAGAAGCGGACACGGAGCAATGGAGCCAAACTACAAGAAAGAAGATTCCACCTAAACATTAGGAAGAACTTCCTGACAGTAAGAGCTGTTCGACAGTGGAATTTGCTGCCAAGGAGTGTGGTGGAGTCTCCTTCTTTGGAGGTCTTTAAGCAGAGGCTTGACAACCATATGTCAGGAGTGCTCTGATGGTGTTTCCTGCTTGGCAGGGGGTTGGACTCGATGGCCCTTGTGGTCTCTTCCAACTCTATGATTCTATGATTCTATTAAAAGAACTGGCAGATGTGATCTCAGAACCACTGGCAGTCATCTTTGAGAAGTCCTGGAGAACAGGCGAAGTCCCAGCAGACTGGAGGAGGGCAAATGTTGTCCCTATTTTCAAAAAGGGGAAAAAAGAGGACCCAAATAATTATCGCCCAGTCAGTCTGACATCAATACCAGGGAAGATTCTGGAGCAGATCATTAAGCAAACAGTCTGTGAGCACCTAGAAAGGAATGCTGTGATCACCAATAGTCAGCATGGATTTCTGAAAAATAAGTCATGTCAGACTAACCTGATCTCGTTTTTTGACAGAATTACAAGCCTGGTAGATGAAGGGAACGCAGTGGATGTAGCCTACCTTGATTTCAGCAAGGCATTTGACAAGGTGCCCCATGATATTCTTGTAAAGAAGCTGGTAAAATGCGGTCTTGACTATGCTACCAACTGGCTGACTGACCGAACCCAAAGGGTGCTCATCAATGGTTCCTCTTCATCCTGGAGAAGAGTGACTAGTGGGGTGCCACAGGGTTCTGTCTTGGGCCCGGTCTTATTCAACATCTTTATCAACGACTTGGATGATGGACTCAAGGGCATCCTGATCAAATTTGCAGATGACACCAAACTGGGAGGGGTGGCTAACACCCCAGAGGACAGGATCACACTTCAAAACGACCTTGACAGATTAGAGAACTGGGCCAAAACAAACAAGATGAATTTTAACAGGGAGAAATGTAAAGTATTGCACTTGGGCAAAAAAAATGAGAGGCACAAATACAAGATGGGTGACACCTGGCTTGAGAGCAGTACATGTGAAAAGGATCTAGGAGTCTTGGTTGACCACAAACTTGACATGAGCCAACAGTGTGACGCGGCAGCTAAAAAAGCCAATGCAATTCTGGGCTGCATCAATAGGAGTATAGCATCTAGATCAAGGGAAGTAATAGTGCCACTGTATTCTGCTCTGGTCAGACCTCACCTAGAGTACTGTGTCCAGTTCTGGGCACCACAGTCAAGAAGGACACTGACAAACTGGAACGTGTCCAGAGGAGGGCAACCAAAATGGTCAAAGGCCTGGAAACGATGCCTTATGAGGAACGGCTAAGGGAGCTGGGCATGTTTAGCCTGGAGAAGAGGAGGTTAAGGGGTGATATGATAGCCATGTTCAAATATATAAAAGGATGCCACATAGAGGAGGGAGAAAGGTTGTTTTCTGCTGCTCCAGAGAAGCGGACACGGAGCAATGGATCCAAACTACAAGAAAGAAGATTCCACCTAAACATTAGGAAGAACTTCCTGACAGTAAGAGCTGTTCAACAGTGGAATTTGCTGCCAAGGAGTGTGGTGGAGTCTCCTTCTTTGGAGGTCTTTAAGCAGAGGCTTGACAACCATATGTCAGGAGTGCTCTGATGGTGTTTCCTGCTTGGCAGGGGGTTGGACTTGATGGCCCTTGTGGTCTCTTCCAACTCTATGATTCTATGATTCTATGATTCTATGATTCTATGATTCTATGATCCACCCTCCAGACAAGCGACAGACATTTTCATAGTTCAAGGACAGATTCCTCCAGGAGGATGCAGGAGGGAGTCTGAGAGGGACATGGCATGGGTGGGGTCACCCTGAGGGTCAGAAAAGAGGCTGGGGTGGGGGGGACATTTAGTCTCCAGACCTGAGGTACCGCCACCCCTGCCTATAGCTTTAAAATATTATGATTTTGTGGCAAGGGGCAGACTCCTCATAATCCTAAATGTAGTAAATTTAGCTGATTTTGGGAGTATGCAGGGAAGATGCCAGGCCAGTGGGAATACAGGCTAAATCAGTTCTCCTGTTCAGGAGATTGCAAAAAGAGATGCCATTAAAATAAGCACAAGGAGAACTAAGTGGCAGGCCATTAAGATCAACGGACCATGCAGATGAGAAGTGGGCAGAAGTAGACTTCCGGGTTGGTGCCTCCGGCAATGGCGGAGTTCCTCTGATCGGGAGGAACTTGCCCCGTGGGAATTTGGGTCTGTACCGCCGCGGCGAAGGCAGAGACCCGTAAAAATCACAGGCGGGAGAAGCCTGTGAACGTGGGATTCGACGGGCACCTTTTGCGCCTCCCCTACTCGTGGGGAAACCCGGTTTTGGGGATCCGGAGCGACGTGGGGTGAGCGGCGCGGTGCTTCGAATCGTCTGCTTCTTCCACGGAGCGAAGCCACATAGCTGTTGCCGGAGAGCATTAACTTTTTCCTGTGGACAATTTGACTCCAATGTAATTACCCGTGAGTAGAGATGAGACGGGAAAATCGGATTTTAAAAGTTTAATTTGGCATCGAAACGGGGAGGTTCAAAACAGGAAGTCCACCTTCCCTATTTGTAAACAGACTGAGGCAAGGAGGCTGTAGGCTGAAGTCTTGGAAAGCCTTTTGTAAAAGTCTAAATTTCTATCGGTAAAGAGCATAAAACCTCCCTTGGAGGCAGGAAAAGAGGGGGGGGGGAGTTGTGGACTGAGTATGCCTGCAGGAGAGAGTGAAGGGAGTTAAAATAAAGCCGCTCTGACCCTGGAAATGGGCTGCCAGTAGGACTGACGTTTTGGAATGTTCATTGACAGTACAGTGGTGCCTCGCAAGACGAAATTAATCCGTTCACGAGTCTCTTCGTCTAGCGATTTTTTTGTCTTGCGAAGCAACCCTATTAGCGGATTAGCGCTATTAGCGGTTTAGCGGCTATTAGCGGCTATTAAAGGCTTAAGGGATTAGCGGATTAGCTGCTAAAAGGCTATTAGCAGCTTAGCGCCTTAGAAAAAGGGGGGGGGCGAAAAAAATCTCAAGAATCGCAAGACATTTTCGTCTTGCGAAGCAAGCCCATAGAGAAATTTGTCCTGCGAAGCGCATTGAAAAACGGAAAACCCTTTCGTCTAGCGGGTTTTCCGTCTTGCGAGGCATTCGTCTTGCGGGGCACCACTGTACTTAGAACGTTCCTTGACAGCTAGTGAAGGAAGAGAAATACATTGTTTCTATTGTCCCTGGCTGCTTCTAAAAAGGAGTAAAAAGTAACTGGAATTTGAAATTAACTTTGGATGGTATGAGTTTTGTTTAAAGGGGAAATTGTTTCCCTCTAGTGGATGTCTCCGAAATTGGTTACTTTATAAGAGCTGGGCTAAGGGACTTCCAGGTGCAAGATAAGAACTGTGAGAACTTGAGATTGACCTTGAATTTCTCAAGTGTTATGGTAAATGGAAAGAAAAAAAACAGGTGAAATGTCGACAGAATAGGCCTTAGTGGATGTATTAGTGAAAATAAACGATTCGTTGGAACAGCTTCACAGGAAAATTGACAATCTGGGACCAAAAAAGGTGGACACTAACACAGAAACCATTCAGAGATCGATACAGGAATTTATTTTGACATGGCAAACTGCGGATGAAGCCAGGGAGAAAACCCTTGCTGCTGAATGTAAAACAATACAACTGGAGTGTGAAAGAGCCCCATCCATTCAGAAGCAATTCGATGTGACATCTGATATGATGGAAAAACAGAAGAATTTGAGGACCAGAGCCCTATCTGAATTGGGAAAGGAAAGCTTGACAGAGTTTCAGGAGGAGACTGGACTAACATCGGTTGAGAAAGAGAGGCTTTTGGGGGCCAGTATGACTGCCAAAAATGTGAATTTATTTAAGGGTAACTGTGAAGGACGTTGGTTTGAAGAGAAGGGGGATTGGGAAACATGGTCAAATCTGAAGTTGATATTGTTGGGCTGAGTTGTTGTGGTGGGGATGAGGCTTGCAGTGATGCTGGGGATGTTGCCTTTGTTTCAAATAGTGCAAGCCCTGGATGGGATGGATTGTATCAGGAGGTGGCAGAGGGATGTTTTTGGAGTTGTTTGGCAGGGCAGGAAGCCTCGAGTAAAACTTAAGATATTGACGGATGCTAAAGAAGGAGGTGGACCTGCCCTGCCAGACCCCTAAATTTTGCTGTGAACCATCTGCTTTTTGCTGGCTGAGAGAATGGTTGTCTCCTGGAAGCACAGAAGTGTTGGATAATGGCAGATGAAGTTGATGGACTGGATGAATTGGTGGAAAAGACTGGCAAGACCTGAGACCAGGGAGAAGAGTCGGTGGAAGAAGACTGGGAAAAGTTTAAAGAATATTTATAGAAATATTGTAAAATTAATGAATGTTAGAAGAACGTTGGAATGAAGTTATATGGCTTCAGTAGAAAGGTTATAAGGAATGAAGTATAAATAGATTAATAGAGTATTAAAGGAAAATAAGGTTAAAATGTGTTAAGATAATTATAGGATAGAAAACAGGGGAAGATGGACAGGAAGTAGAATTAAGTATTAATAGATTAATTGAGCATTAAAGGTAAAAATATGGTTAGAATGTGTTAAGACAATTATAGGATAGAAAACAGAGGAAGATGGAAAGGAATTGCTGAAACAATTAATAGAAGAGGAATACAAAAAGGGAGGTGTGAGGAGGTCGAGGAAATAAGGGAAAGAAAGATAAGATGTTGAAATTGAAATTTTAAATGGTTCTTGTTTTGTTTTGTTTTGTTTGTATCTTTTATTATGTTTGTTCTTTTTTATTATGTATTGTATTGTACTGTATTGTATGTTTTTTCTTTTTTGGTTTTTTGCAGTGTTGTGTTTAATTTGTTGGAAACTTAATAAATATTATTTGGGGGGGAAAGAGAGAGAAGTGGGCAGAAGCAGAAGAACTGAGAGGGGAAGGTTGGCAGGGTAAACGGGGGCAGAGGGTGTCCTTTTCCAACAGAGATTTTGGGAGGAAGGGTTTCTGGGAAGAAGGGGAGGGAATGGGCAGAGCTCCATGCAGGGACGGAAGGGCAGCAGCCAGCCTGCCTGGCTGGCAGAAGCAGGCTGTGGCAGAGGGATGAGGGGATGGTGCTTAGGATGCCTCTGAATCCTCTGCCTCTGCTGTGCTGCTGAGAAGGAGAATGCTGTGAACTCTCCCTCCATTGAGACTCAAGTTGCAAATATGTGTACAATGAACCATATATCTTAAAGACACTTATCTCCGCTGTGCCTTAATTTCTCAACAGAAATGCAACCCTGGTTAAGTGCCAGGACCTCTGGGATCTTGCTACCTCTCGGAAGGGATTGCGATGGCCTCTGTAACAATATCTATATCAAGTCACATGTATGAGAGTGTAGAGGGACGCTTTTTTAAAAAAATAATGGGTGGCTCCCATTCCCCCCCCCCAGTGCAGCTCCTGACTGGGTGGTGAGAGAAGTAGAAGAAGAAGAGTTTGGATGTGATATCCCGCTTTATCACTACCCGAAGGAGTCTCAAAGCAGCTAACATTCTGCTTTCCCTTCCTCCCCCACAACAAACACTCTGTGAGGTGAGTGGGGCTCAGAGACTTCAGAGAAGTGTGACTGGCCCAAGGTCACCCAGCAGCTGCATGTGGAGGAGCTGAGATGCGAACCTGGTTCCCCAGATTGTGAGTCTATCGCTCTTAACCACTACACCACACTGGCTCCCAGGGGGGGGGGAAGGTACTCTCAGGCTCACCCACACTTGTTCTGTTCCTAGAGAGCATGGAGCTCTAGGAGACTTGGCACTTTCTCCACACCCTTCCTAAGGAAAATTTGCTCTTCAGCTCTAAATCAGAGCAAACTTCAATCCAGAGAAAACCCAATTTGCCATTTGCTCCAACTGAATGTGAAAGAACAGTTTTCTCCAGAGAAAAGCAGCAGGAAAGAGGAAGTGTGGATTAGTCCTCAGATACAACATTGAGACGAGGCTACGTAGGTTGTAGAGGCCTAGTAAGCCTCACAAAAACCTGTGCTTGTACAGACTTCTGCTTGTCCCACATCTAGAAAGTACGGGCCCAAAAGGTTTTCCTCTTGCCCCATTCCATTCCAAGGGATAACCCACTCTTTAGCGATAAATTGGAACAAATGGAAATCTGGGAAAAACCTGAATTGCCGTTTGCTCCGATTGAGCACTAAAGAGTGGTTTCCCTGGGGAAAAGCAGCAGGACATGAGGAAAGTGTGGATAAGCCCTTAACTCCTCAAAATCAGACACTTGTGCTGCCATAGCCACCATGCCCCAAACTTTCCCTGGTACAGCCACTTACATGCCACTCTACTTTGATTATTTGATGCCTTTTCCAAGAAGGGCCCTTCCGGCCTCAGGTCCAGAGCTGCGCGGCAGGTGACTTCCTTTCCATGGTCATTCTGCTGAGCGGTGATGCTGTTGCTTGTCACCACAACATTGCCGGCTTCAGGATTCCTGTGGTCCTCAAAGGTCTCCACATACAGCCTCCGCTCCCCTTGATACAAGGTCACGGTGAGGTTCCGGATGGGGGCAACATTGAAAACTCGACAAGTCACATTATACTCCTTACCCACCTCCACCTCGGGCAGCGGATCCAACACTACGCGCTCCGGAGCTCCTGGAACAGAGTAAAAAGTGACAACTCTTCATTTGTTTATCTATTTTAGAGGGACAGAAGAACATGAGGGTGAAGGTTCTGCCTCTCTGTGTCTCCTCTGGAAATAATTCTTCCTGCGTGCTCCCAGGACAGAGGGTGGTGTGCCCAGGCCTTAAGGATGAGGCCCATGAGGTCATGAGGCAGCCCCTCTCAGCCCACTTCCAGCTTCCTCCTTTGCAAAGTGTGTTGAACCAAAGGTGAAGTGTTCCAGGAGCTTTGCTAACACCAACTTGGTAGTCAAGATAACCCAGAATTAACTGGTGGTTGTTGTAGCAGTGAGCTGATTTATGCTTATATTCACTTGCTTTGATATAGGCTAAATGGCTTTGCTGTGATGCTTACCTGTGGGCTTGGGATACTGGGCTCTGAGCCCAGGAAGGGGAACTACCTGTCAGACTTGGGTATTTGCCACCTATGCCCTCATCTGGGCAGGTGAAGCAACGGGAAGCCTTAGGCAAAGTGACAAATGCTGCTTTGTGTATGAAGAATGTTATGCACTTTGCTTGGGCACAGACAAGCCATCTCTCTGCTGTGGTGTCTGTCCCAAATCTGCAAAGGAAGCTGGCAGGCTGATTTGCAGTAAGTCTATACCTTTCTTTACAAAGCTCTGGAACTGATCACTCTGGCGCCTTGGACATCCTTCTCTGGTATACCTGCACCCCACCCCTCCCACCAGGCCTCTTTGGACGGACAGCAGAGCCAGAGCAGTCTGGGCGTGCAGTCCCTCAGAATTCCACCAGAGGGCCAGAGCCTCTCTCTGATTGGCTACCAAGATATCCAGCCAGAGGGGAGGGAGGGAGAATAAAAAGAGCATTTTCTGAGGGAGTGTTGAGCTAGAGATAGAGACCTGGGCGTAGCCGGGGTTTTGGTCAGTTAGTTAAGCATTTCTCTTGTTTTCCTTGATTTCCCATTGCCCTCCCTTGGCTAGGCCCATGCATAGAGATAAAGCTAGAGATAGAATTTTCAGAGACAGTTTTGGGAGGGAGAGTTGTTGAGTTGATTCTGCCCAATGTGTGTAACATCCACTCTGCGGAAATTATCTACAGCGAGAGAAAGGAGAGAGCCAGTGTAGTGTAGTGGTTAAGAGCAATGGACTCATAATCTGGTGAACTGGGTTCGCTTCCCTGCTCCTCCATTTCAGCTGCTGGGTGACCATGGGCCAGTCACACTTCTCTGAAGTCTCTCAGCCCCACTCACCTCACAGAGTGTTTGCTGTGGGGGAGGAAGGGAAAGGAGAATGTTAGCCGCTTTGAGACTCCTGAAGGGAGTGAAAGGCAGGATATCAAATCCAAACTCTTCTTCTTCTTCTTTTGGCTTAGCCTGGAAGACAGTGTGGAGTTTCTTGGGAGAGCATTCAGACAGGAGCTAACTGGAGGGTTAAGGCTGAGCCAGGAGAAGTAGAAGCCGTGAGGACACCGTCTCCTTGGGTCTCCTTCCAGCGAGAAGGGGAGATTCCCAGCCCAGCAGCCTGGCCAAAGAGCTGCTTCCGTCCGGACAAATGGAGAGGTTGAGAGACAGAGGCTGGCTGGCTGAGGGAAGTCCCTTTCCCGGCCAGCAGCAAGGGACAGGGGGCTCTGCCAAGAGGCGTCTCCTGCCCCCGCCACCAGCGGAGAGGCTACTGTGGCCGCGGCACAAGAAGCGCCACTCAAGGGGGTCCACTGGACCTGTCCCTCCTGGAGTCCCATAGCCTGGGGGAAGGCTGCTCTGGCACCAAGGGGCTCAGGAGCTGGAAAGAGGTTGTCACCAATCCACTAAGTCTGCTGGGACCAGAGCGAACTCTGGGGCCCTGTGCTTGCTGTCGTGAGAGAACCTCAGCAGAACGCAAGGCGAGCAAGAAGTCACTGAAGAGGACTTGCTCTTGTTTTGATCTTTTGTGGGCTTTTGGCCCTGTGCTACCTGAGGAAAGGAGCGCAAAGATGGATCAAGGGCCTGCTGGTCTTGTCATGCTTAGGCATGTTTCACCACCACCCCTCCATCCAGGGATCATGGGGCATTTAGTGTCCAGCTCCTTCAGGATGCGCACAAGAGACAGAGCTCCTGTATGTACATTCTGCAAAATAATCAGCTGAATTATGCAAAACAGCAGCCTGACATGCACAAATAACGGGGAAATGGAAATTTGCTTTGTTTGCTTCCATCACAAATGTTATCACTTCAAGTCCCTGAAGCCAGACTTCCTTGATGGGTGCCAAAACCAGACTGGGTGGGCTTTGCAGGGGAAGGTTTTCCTACTGGTTTGGTCTCGTTCAGATCCAAAGAGGAAAGGGATAAAATTTTGGGACTGCACTTTCAAAAACCTCTGGAAATAAGTGAATCAAGAGTGGAATTGTTCAAGGATATTCCGAAACATCTTCTAGACCTCAGGTCCAACTACAGAGATCTGGTCACTCAGCTGAGAAGGAACAACATCATCTTCAGGTGGGAATTTCCTGAAGGACTTTCTTTCAGCGTAAAAGGAAGG
This sequence comes from Podarcis tiliguerta, assembly GCF_965153285.1. Taxonomy (NCBI): domain Eukaryota; kingdom Metazoa; phylum Chordata; class Lepidosauria; order Squamata; family Lacertidae; genus Podarcis; species Podarcis tiliguerta. Next base: position 39,030,243 of record NC_139550.1, read on the forward strand.
AAGATAAAAATAAGATCAGTGGAAGACAAGGATAAATTTCTAAAAGACTACGAGGAGGACCTGCAGAAAGAATCTTTAAAAGAACAAGACCCGTCGGATCCACGAGAGAGGAAAAAGATAGACATTGCGAAAGCGATTTTGAACCTGGACAAGAAGACACCACCGGGATCAGAAGATAAAGAGGATACATTGGGAGCATCTGGAGGAATATAATAGAATAAACACAATATGTCTCTGCAACTATTAAGTTGGAATTGTAACAGTTTGAACTCGGTTAGAAAGAGGAAATCGATCTTTCATATATTAAAAAAAGAGCAATTGGACTTGATTTGTCTACAGGAAACCCACGTGACTAGGCTCCACAGGAAAATTTTAATTAACAAAAGATTGGGCCAAGAGTTTATCTCATCGGACAAAGTTAAAAAAAGAGGAGTTGTAATATATGCCAAAGAGAGCCTAGCACCAAAATTTATCTTTAAAGATGAACAAAGAAAATATTGATGGACTCAAGGGCACCCTGATCAAATTTGCAGATGACACCAAACTGGGAGGGGTGGCTAACACCCCAGAGGACAGGATCACACTTCAAAACAACCTTGACAGATTAGAGAACTGGGCCAAAACAAACAAGATGAATTTTAACAGGGAGAAATGTAAAGTATTGCACTTGGGGGGAAAAAATGAGAGGCACAAATACAAGATGGGTGACACCTGGCTTGAGAGCAGTACATGTGAAAAGGATCTAGGAGTCTTGGTTGACCACAAACTTGACATGAGCCAACAGTGTGACGCGGCAGCTAAAAAAGCCAATGCAATTCTGGGCTGCATCAATAGGAGTATAGCATCTAGATCAAGGGAAGTTATAGCGCCACTGTATTCTGCTCTGGTCAGACCTCACCTGGAGTACTGTGTCCAGTTCTGGGCACCACAGTTCAAGAAGGACACTGACAAACTGGAACGTGTCCAGAGGAGGGCAACCAAAATGGTCAAAGGCCTGGAAACGATGCCTTCTGAGGAACGGCTAAGGGAGCTGGGCATGTTTAGCCCGGAGAAGAGGAGGTTAAGGGGTGATATGATAGCCATGTTCAAATATATAAAAGGATGTCACATAGAGGAGGGAGAAAGGTTGTTTTCTGCTGCTCCAGAGAAGCGGACACGGAGCAATGGATCCAAACTACAAGAAAGAAGATTCCACCTAAACATTAGGAAGAACTTCCTGACAGTAAGAGCTGTTCGACAGTGGAATTTGCTGCCAAGGCGTGTGGTGGAGTCTCCTTCTTTGGAGGTCTTTAAGCAGAGGCTTGACAACCATATGTCAGGAGTGCTCTGATGGTGTTTCCTGCTTGGCAGGGGGTTGGACTCGATGACCCATGTGGTCTCTTCCAGCTCTATGATTCTATGATTCTATGATTTGGCAATTGAAATTCAGTATCATGGACAGAAATATTTGATTGTAGGTATATATGCACCGAATGAAGGAAAATCTGAATTCTTCAAAAAGTTGCATGAGACATTGATGGACTATTTGGAGTACAATGTGATTTTGATGGGTGATATGAATGGAGTAGTTTCTACAAATATGGACAAGGCACAAAGGCAGGTAGTCACCAAAGATGGGAGACTACTGAAAACTTTTTTTGAACTAACTGATAATTTGGACTTGGTAGACATCTGGAGAACCCCCCTAGGAAGAGAGGGAACCTTCTTTTCTGAAGCCAAAATGACTTGGACACGAATTGACCAAATTTTGATCACTAGAGGACTGGCACCGAAGACAAAAAAAGTGGAAATCTGCCCAAAGACTTGCTCCGACCATAATGCAGTAAAGATGGTGATGAACTTACTACCAACTGGTTCCTTTAGATGGAGGATGAATGACACTTTGTTTAGAGATGAGGAAATAATTAAGAAGGCCCAAAAAACTTTGAAAGATTATTTTGAGATAAATTTGAACACTACAGTGGACAAAAGAACAGTTTGGGACGCAGGCAAAGCTGTTATGAGAGGGTTTCTGATACAACAGAATGCACTCAAGAAGAGACTACAACAGGAAAAGAGAGATAAGATTTTGGAAAAGATTAAAGAAGGAGAAAAGAGATTGAGAATAAAACCAAAATCACTGGAAATTTTAAGAGAGATAAAACTACATCAAGTTCAATATATGCAAATGATAAATCAAGAGATTGAATGGAAGATTAGACAAATGAGACAGAGAACTTTCGAGTCAGCAAATAAATGTGGGAAGTTATTGGCGTGGCAAATGAGGAAGAGACAGAAATTAAATACGATTACAAATCTGGAAGTGGAAGGAAGAACTATACAGAATCCAGTTGAAATCAGGAGTGCTTTCCAAAAATACTTTAAACAGCTATATTCTCAACAACCACAGAAGGAATCGGACATAGAGGAATTTCTGAAAGTGAATGGGCTACCGAAAATATCTCAAGAAAATAAATCTAAATTGAGCTATAAAATAACAGAACATGAGGTGGAAAGTGCCATTCAGAATATGCAACTGGGCAAATCTCCGGGACCCGATGGACTGACTTCGAGATATTATAAAATATTGAAAGACTGGTTGATTCAGCCCTTGAAAGAAGTCTGCAACGACATACTACAGGGGAAAAAGGCATCTGAAACGTGGAAAGAAGCTTTTGTTACACTTGTACCAAAGACAGAATCTGAAAAGCATCAACTTAAGAACTACCGCCCTATATCATTGCTTAATGTGGATTACAAAATATTTGCAGACATTTTGGCAAGAAGATTAAAGAAAGTTTTAGTAGAGGAGATTCATAAAGACCAAGCAGGCTTTCTCCCGGGTAGGCATTTATCTGATAATGTGAGGAATGTAATAGACATTTTGGAACTTTTACAGGAAAATATAAACACAAAAGCAGTTTTAATATTTGTGGACGCGGAGAAAGCCTTTGACAATATTTCTTGGAGTTTTATGAAGAAGAATCTCCAAGGAATGGGGGTAGGCCAAGAATTTGAAAACGGTATAGGTGCAATCTATTCTGAACAAAAAGCTAGACTAATTGTTAATAATGTTGTGACAGAGGAGTTCAGAATAGAAAAAGGAACACGACAAGGTTGCCCAATTTCCCCATTGCTTTTTATATCAGTCCTGGAGAACATGATTAGAAAGGACCAATTGGTCAGAGGGATACAGGTCGGAGCTAAACAATATAAATTAAGAGCATTTGCAGATGACCTAGTTTTGACATTACAGGAGCCAGAATCTAGTGTGAAAAGAGTTTTAGAACTGATTCAGGAGTTTGGTCGATTGGCAGGTTTTAAACTGAACAAAACTAAAACAAAGGTTTTGGAAAAGAACTTAACAGAAACTGAGAAAGAGAGGTTTCAGAATGAGACAGTGTTGACAGTGGTTAAAAAAGTAAAGTACTTGGGAATTACTATGACAGCTAAAAATGGGAATCTATACAAAGACAATTATGACAAATGTTGGACGGAGATAAAGAAAGACTTAGAAATATGGTCAAATTTGAAACTCTCATTATTAGGCCGTATTGCTGCGATAAAGATGAATGTATTGCCAAGAATGCTGTTTTTATTCCAGACATTGCAGATTATTGATAAAACTGACTGTTTCAAGAAGTGGCAGAAAGATATATCCAGATTTGTCCGGCAGGGCAAAAAGCCAAGAATAAAATTTAAAATACTAACGGATGCAAAGGAAAGAGGAGGCTTTGCCCTGCCAGACTTAAAACTTTACTATGAAGCAGCAGCTTTCTGCTAGCTGAAGGAATGGCTACTTCTTGAAAATACAGATATACTGGACTTAGAAGGATTTAATAATGCTTTTGGTTGGCATGCATATTTATGGTATGACAAGGTTAAAGTGCATAGAATGTTCAAAAATCACATTGTCAGGAAAGCACTGTTTAATGTTTGGACTAGATATAAAGACTTACTTAAAAATAAAACCCCAAGGTGGTTGTCACCAATGGAAGCAAAAGCTCTAAAAAGGCTCAATATGGAGGCCAACTGGCCAAAATATTGGGAGATTTTGGAGCAAGAGGGAGATAAATTAAAACTGCAGAGTTTTGATAAACTAAAAAGCAAAGTCCGTGATTGGCTTCATTACCACCAGATAATGGAGGCTTATAAATTGGACAGGAAAATTGGTTTCCAGGTGGAAAAATCAAAACTAGAAACAGAACTGTTAGAACCCAAAACTAAGACTTTGTCAAGAATGTATAACTTGCTGTTGAAATGGAATACACAGGATGAGGCAGTGAAATCCGCAATGATCAAATGGGCACAGGATGTTGGTCACAACATAATGCTGGCTGACTGGGAATGGTTATGGACCACTGGTATGAAATTTACGGCATGTAATGCCCTTAGAGATAATATTATGAATATTATGTGCTTGCTGTTGTGAGAGGACCTCAGCAGAACGCAAGGCGAGCAAGAAGTCACTGAAGAGGACTTGCTCTTGTTTTGATCTTTTGTGGGCTTTTGGCCTTGTGCTACCTGAGGAAAGGAGTGCAAAGCTGGATCAAGGGCCTGCTTCCATCACAAATGTTATCACTTCAAGTCCCTGAAGCCAGACTTCCTTGATGGGTGCCAAAACCAGACTGGGTGGGCTTTGCAGGGGAAGGTTTTCGTACTGGTTGTCTTTCAATGTGGAATTCTTTCCTTCAACAAAGTCAGAATCCGTGCATCTCCTAAAAGCTATTTCTGTTTTAGGATTATCATCATCACCCGTCTTTGTTTGTTTTGTATACCGCCCTTCACCTGCAGATCTCAGGGGAGTTCACAACGTTGTTTTAGGGCTAAACTGGGCTGGCGGAGGTGGAGCTGGGAATGTCCCCTGCCTGAAACCCCGGAGAGCCACTGCCTGTCAGTGCAGACAATACTGAGCCAGGTGGGCCAATGGTCTGACTTGGCCTGAGGCAGTTTCCTGTGTCCTGTGTCCATTTCATTTTAACCAAATGCTTTTGTGCACATTTAATATGTCTGCCAGGCATCTTGGGGAATCTGCTCTCAGTTACAGTACTGGGCTGGATGGGCCGATGGTCTGACTCTGTATTTCTTATTTTCCTTGGCAGGACTCATGACAGCTTACAGATAAGAACAAGAACCATTAAAAAGTCCATTATTAAAATACAGCTGAATATTGGTAGAATTAAAACGATATAACTATATGAAATCTGTTTAAAACATACCAATAGTTACCATAAAAGCAGCACAGCACCAGCCCTTTCAATAAAAGCAGTCAGTTCTCAAAGGGCTGTTGGAAAAAGAAAGACTTCCCTGCCAGTGGGGTGCACATTCAACCACTTTCTTGTCTGGACTCCTGCTGAATTTGAATCTGTGGCTCTAAGCAGAGGAAACCCCTCCCTGTATTTCACTGAGTAAGCTCCACTTCCCTTCAAGGTGAGCTGAATGATTATTCCAAGGCAGTCTAAAATATGACTTACGGTAAACGGTGATGGCTGCTTCCTGAAATGTATTACTTTGACATGTAGCATAACACTGTGGTCTTGGTTCCCAGCTGCTGACGTTGGTGAGGCTGAAGGCTCTCCAAGTAGGTCCGTCCCCTGCTGGAGCATTGTTTAAGCTGGTCTCCAGGGCAATGTTCTTGCAACTGGCACTGCAGTTTAATACAATGGAGCCTCCAAATTCCACCACAGGCTTTATGGGCCAAATCCTCAGAAACTCCTGCTCCTGCTGAGCCCCTGAAAACACAACAGATACAACTTGCATGAAAATGCAATAATATAGCGGGGAGGGTATATAAATGTTGAGGAAATGTTTGGGGGAAGCAGGGGCACTGCGTAGGGCGGAGTGGGGGGCACGCCCCCATATTTCTGATTAAAGGGCCAGGACACCCCAAGTTCTCTGCAGCCGTGCATGCATGTCATGGTGTGCTGACGTTGCGTGGCCCTGGGCCTCCTTAATTGCGGGGGCAAGGCGGTCACATGGGAGGAAGTAAGGGCTTGTCCACAGTTCCTCTTGCTCCACTGCTTTCCCCTGGGGAAAACCACTCTTTAGCACTCAGTCAGAGCAAATGGCAACTCAAGTTTTCTCCAGATTGACGTTTGTTCCAATTTAGTACGAAAGGACAGGTTTTCCCTGGGAAAGGAGCAGGGCAAAGGGAAAACTGCTCAGACCCGTGCCTGGAAAGCATGGGTCAAGCAGAAAACTGTAACCCATAAGAGAGGAACAGACAAAAGACAGAAAAAGGTATGCCAGGGATGGGCGAACTTGGGGAGAGTGTAGCAGGCCAGGAGATCACTAGAGGCCCAACTGTCCTTTGTGGCTAGGAGTGCCTTTTACCAGCTGCCTGGTTTGCCAAGGACAGCCATTCCTAGACAGGGAAAGTCTGTCCACTGTAGTACATGTTTGTAACCTTGAGGCTAGATTGCTGACATGCACTCTATGTGGGGTTGCCCTGCATCTAGTTCAGAAGCTCCAGCTGGTGCTGAACACGGTGGCCAGAAGGCTGTTGGGAGCTTCTGGTTGAGAACATGTGACACCATTGTTAAAACTGCTGCCACTGGCTGCCTATCTGATACCAAGCCATGCTCAAGGTTCTTGTATTGATTACAAAGCCCTGAACAACTTGGGTTCGGGATACCTCAGGACCATCTGCAGGAGTGTATCTAGTCATTCCCTGCGCTGGTGAGGCTCATATGACAACAATGAGAAACCAAGCCTTTAATCTTATCCACCCACTCCTGTGGAACTCTGTACCAGACATGGGGGAGGAGGGGATCCTCAGCAACCGTGTGCACACGCTGCACATGCTGATTTTAATTGTGCAGCTCACGCCACTCTCACACAACCTGTGGCATGCGCATGATGTGCTGACATCACTCGTGCATGTTATGTGGCACCAGCCCCTTAAATTGTGGTGGCAAGGTGGCATCCTTGCTGCCAATAGAGATTCAGCGGATGCCTTCTGTGCCAACTTTTAAGCAGCTGTTGAAAACCTTTCTGTTCCACCAGGCAATTAAGAGTACGTCTCCCACTATAGTCTATTAATGTTTCTTTTTAATTGCTTTTTGCTTACAACTTATTGTTAACTGCTTTTCACATTTAATTTGTTTTTAACTTTTTGTGATTTTATTGCCTGGTTTTATGTTTTTATATTGTTCATAGATTAACTGAATTGTATAGTTGGAAGGGACCCCAAGGTCCAGCCCCCTGATATGTAAACCACTGTGATATATTTTTATGATGCACTGCTATATAAATATATTTATAAATAAATTACAATAAGTATCAAGGTCCCAAACCATATAGAACCTAAAAATTAACAGCAGCACTTTAAATACTTCCAGATGGTCACTAAATCAAGTGTATACAGAGGTACCTCGGTTTACGAACTTAATTTGTTCTGGTAGTCCATTCTTAAACCGAATTGTTCTTAAACCAAGGCACACTTTTCCTACTGAGGTCTCCCGCCGCCGGTGCCCTTCCACTGCTCGGCTTCTGTTCGGCTTCCGAGGCAAAGTTCGCTAGCCAGAACACCTACTTCCGGTTTTGTGGAGTTCATTAACAGGACTGTTCGTAGGCTGAGGTACCACTGTGCTGGAAATTAGGTTTGTGCAATTAATATGGAATACACACACACACATATAAGCAGTTTGTGTTCCTATACAGTCTTCAGAGTTAACATGATGTTCCCCTCAGACAAAGCCACTCCCGACCTACAGAGGGGGTGGGGTTGTGGGCTCTCGCCCACGTCTACGCTCTCATGGGGCTAGGGCAGCCCCGCGGGATGCAGGGATTCCCCAGGCTCATTATTATGCATCACATCCGGGCCAGCCAATCAACGGCCGGGAGGGGCGGGCTTAGCCAGGTCTTCTTAAGGTCAGGGCAGCCCCAGCTCGCCCCTTTCTTTCCTTTGCAGCAGCAGCGATTTGCAGCGTTTTTTGCTTTGGCTCTCTCTTGCGGTTTGCTGCCGTGGTTTTTTCTTCCGTGGTTTTTCTTCCGTTGCCGATCGCACGTGTTTGCAGCAGTTTGCCCTCCTTCTCAGCGACACGCCGGACAGTTTTCCTTCTACCCTGCGACTTGGTTGCGGTGCGCTGAGGTTCTGCATCAAGCCCCAGGATCGTCAGAGCTTCCGAGGTGGCCTTGGGAGCGGGCAGCGGCGAGGTCGGCGAGTTCAGGGCGGCTGTTTAAGGCACCGCTCTCCGACTTCAGGATCCAGCGCTTCCTCACCACTGCGGGAGTGGAGAAGCTCCCGACTGCCAGCCAGATTCATCCGTGTACGGAGCACAGGCGTGAGCAGCCCCGGCGCTCACGGAGGTTTTTGTCTTCGCTTTACTTTCGTGCCTCTCCCGGGGGGGGGGGAACGTGCTTGGCGAGCTCGACTTGTTCTCTCAGTGCTTTGTCTCCTCGCACGGGGCTGCGCGTCCGGTTAGTGCCCCGGATCACTCGTTTAGCAGGGCTCTCGGCAGTAAATTGATTTGTTTCATCCTGGGCACGTTTGCTTCCGCGTTCGCGAGCTGCGCGTCCTTTTCGTGCTCAGCATCGCTCAGGGAGCGGGGCTCTCTGCAGTAGATTAGTCTATTTTGTTTTATTTCTGGGTACGGTCGCTTCCGTGTTCGCGGGCTTCCTTTAAAGCAGCGGTGCGTCCCTGGTTGCCGCGGCAACACTCAGGAAGCGGTCGCCATTTTAATAGCATCACGTGGTCATGCTGCAGCGGCCATTTTGGTTGAGGCACAGGCGGACGCCATTTTGAGTGTACCAAGAGGGCATACTTAGGCAGCCATTTTAGGTGTACCGAGAGGGCATACTTAGGCAGCCATTTTAGGTGTGGCATACCCACACCTGCCGCTCAACACTATTGCATTCGGCCTGAGTGTAGTAAGTTAGCGCAAAACTCTGCCTGTGCGTGCCTGAGGAGTCCTTGCAGTAAAATACCAATAGCTTTAAATAAATAATAATTTGGACGGAATTTCCTTAAATAATAGCAATAAATCTAATAAAGAATTTTAAACATAATTCTTAAAAAAAATTAAAAAAATCTACTACAATAAGAGAATACGTTAAATAATAAGAATAATAATATTTCTTTAAAAAAAATACAAATAATAAGAATAATAAAAATAAAAATAAATAAATAAATAATAAAAATAAATAAATAAAAACTTATAATAATAATACACATGGCCCATTTAGGGGTCTCTCTCAGAGTGTCGTCGCTCGGAGACACCTTGGATAGCGGTGAGGTGGTGTATCAAATCCAAACTCCTCTTCTTGTTTGATCGGAGGGCAGACAAATTGCAACACACATCGACACTACGCACACACATATGCTCATTCATAGTTTGAGTAACATGGCAAACAGAGCTAACGCTCAGACACCCCAGGCGGGTGGAGCCATACTGCCGTTTGCGCAGGGTAACCCACAAGCTTTAGTTCAACTTTTTTCAGCGATCCAAAATTTTTACGTGCAATGTGGGCCTCCGGTGGCCTCAACTTCTACCATAGTCGAACTATCCCAGGACTGTATTGCCGATACCCCCCCCCCAGCCAGCAGGGCCTAGCAGTGCCCTCCACATCCATGGCTAGTACAACGCAGCAGGGTGGGGGTCCACTTAATCGTCCGCAAACGCGCCTGCAAACGGCACGCGCTCAGAAGTCAAAGCCCGCGGCCCAGAGGGCCAAGCCTGCCCAGCAGAAGTCAAGGGCCGGCTCAAGTAGGGCCAGGCCACCTCGGTCCGCTCCCGTGGGTGCGGGTCAGGTGACAATTGGGGTGCCTAGTGTTTTTCAGGAAACAGAGCGGAATCCTTCCGAAGGGGCATCCTCGGATGAGGAGCTGCCCCCCCAGCAGGCGGCTGAATCAATCAGCGACCCAACACCACAAGACAGTACATCCCGCGGAGGAAAACGGAAAGCGAAGAGGAAGCACGTCTCCAAGAAGAGTAGGAGAAGGGACACTTCGGATTCTGAGGACGTGACAGGTACGTCTTCTTCTGAAAGTGATAGTGACACGCCCATGGAGACATACTGGGGGGAAGGGGAGGAAACTGGTGCTCCCCTGTGGGTACACGAGAGGCGGGCCAACTCACACCGGAAAAAAATTAACGGTACGCTTGAATGGAAAGACGGGGCACTGGTGGAGGACGTTAAGGTCTCTACTCACTCTGCGACTGACTTCATCCTGGGTAATCACCTTTCCAAGAGGAAGAGGGATAAGATACTAAATGGCGATTTTGTAGATATGTTCTCTTTGCTTCCTTCGGTGCAAATAAAGGGCAAGGGCGAGAAAAGGAGGTACTATGGTAAGAAGAGATATAGGTCGCCTCGGGTGGAGCGCACATTCGAAAACTGGCTCAATGGCTACCAGGTGTTCATGGGAATAGTGTTAGGGGGCTATCCAAAACAGGGCATGCACCTCGCATCTTATTTAGCGCATGTTAGAAGGGCCCGTGAGTTAGCAGGAGATGAGGCAGCCATCGCGTACGACGAGGATTTCCGTAGGAACGCCTCGCTCTTGTCCTCCACACGCTGGGATCAAAAAGACAACAACCACTGGATGGAGCACGTGGGGCCCAACATCGAAAAGAAAACTCACGACCAAGGGAAACCCGGTAAGGTGGACGCTAAGCGCCGCAAGCAATGCTGGGATTTCAATAATGGCTCCTGTCAACGCATCGCTTGTAAGTATTTACACGAATGCGAGAAATGTCTGGGCGCCCACTCAGCATCGACCTGCTACAAGAATAGGCAGCAGCCCTTTCGGGGCAGCAGGGGTCACCCACAACAGGGAAACCAGGGTGCCCCCGCAACTGCACCCGGACCCTCTCGAGGCACCATGGGGAATCGCTACTAACCTATCTCTAGATCTGGCTCTATCCCCAATTAAACTCCATCCCCTAAGATCCCTGTTAAAACTTTACCCCAACAGGCAAGCCGCTCTTCTACTGGAAGAGGGTTTTTCCCAAGGTTTCAGAATCCCAGTAGCCTTTACCCCTAACTCAAATTGCCCCCCTAACCAAAAGTCTGTGCTAGAGAGGCCGGACATCGCCATAAAAAAGATTCAGAAGGAATTATCGGCCGGCAGGGTGGCAGGTCCATTTTCAGAACCTCCAATTGATAAGCTGCACATCTCACCACTTGGCATTGTTCCAAAGAAGGCCCCTGGGGAATTCCGTTTGATACACAACCTTTCTTACCCCAAGGGAGCCTCAGTTAATGACGCCATACCCCAGGAACTGTGCACGGTGAGATATGCATCGTTTGATCAAGCGGTGAGGTTGGTTCGAGGTTTTGGCAAAGGCGCCTTTTTGGCAAAATGCGACATCGAGTCGGCCTTTCGCTTCCTCCCAGTTCATCCAGAGGACTATCGTTGGTTGGGCTTCAAGTTTCAGGGTATGTACTTCATTGATAAAGCGATGCCCATGGGGTGCTCCATCGCCTGCGCTGCTTTCGAAACTTTCAGCACCTTCTTGGAATGGGCGTTGAAATTTAGAACCGGTTCTGAAGGGGTGGGGCATTACTTGGACGACTTTATCTTGGTCGCAAGGAATGCAAAGGGCTGTATGATCTTGCTACAAGCCTTCAAAGCCATGGCTGATGAGCTGGGCGTCCCCTTAGCAAATGAAAAGACGGAGGGCCCGGTCACTACAATGACCTACCTGGGCATCGAACTCGATACCGTGGCCCAAACTTCTCGCTTACCAGCTGAGAAGTTGGCCGCCTTTAAAGAAATCAATTCACAGCTACTACCCTTAAGGAGAGCCCTGGAGAGTGAAGTCAAATGGGCCTTAGAAAGCATTACAAATAACAAGGCCAGTGGAAGTGATGGTATTCCAGCTGAACTATTTAAAATTTTAAACGATGATGCTGTTAAGGTGCTACACTCAATATGCCAGCAAGTTTGGAAAACTCAGCAGTGGCCAGAGGATTGGAGAAGGTCAGTCTACATCCCAATCCCAAAGAAGGGCAGTGCTAAAGAATGCTCCAACTACCACACAATTGCACTCATTTCACACGCTAGCAAGGTTATGCTTAAAATTCTTCAAGGAAGGCTCAAGCAGTATGTGGACCAAGAACTCCCAGAAGTGCAAGCTGGATTTAGAAGAGGCAGAGGAACCAGAGACCAAATTGCAAACATGCACTGGATTATGGAGAAAGCTAGAGAGTTCCAGAAAGACATCTACTTCTGCTTCATTGACTATGCAAAAGCCTTTGACTGTGTCGACCACAGCAAACTATGGCAAGTTCTTAAAGAAATGGGAGTGCCTGATCACCTCATCTGTCTCCTGAGAAATCTCTATGTGGGACAAGAAGCTACAGTTAGAACTGGATATGGAACAACTGATTGGTTCAAAATTGGGAAAGGAGTACGACAAGGCTGTATTTTGTCTCCCTGCTTATTTAACTTATATGCAGAATTCATCATGCGAAAGGCTGGGCTGGATGAATCCCTAGCCGGAATTAAGATTGCTGGAAGAAATATCAACAACCTCAGATATGCAGATGACACAACCTTGATGGCAAAAAGTGAGGAGGAATTAAAAAACCTTTTATTGAGGGTGAAAGAGGAGAGCGCAAAATATGGTCTGAAGCTCAACATCAAAAAACGAAGATCATGGCCACTGGTCCCATCACCTCCTGGCAAATAGAAGGCGGGGAAATGGAGGCAGTGAGAGATTTTACTTTCTTGGGCTCCATGATCACTGCAGATGGTGACAGCAGCCACGAAATTAAGAGACGCCTGCTTCTTGGGAGGAAAGCAATGACAAACCTAGACAGCATTTTAAAAAGTAGAGACATCACCTTGCCAACAAAGGTCCAAATAGTAAAAGCTATGGTTTTCCCAGTAGTGATGTATGGAAGTGAGAGCTGGACCATAAAGAAGGCTGATCGCTGAAGAATTGATGCTTTTGAATTATGGTGCTGGAGGAGACTCTTGAGAGTCCCATGGACTGCAAGAAGATCAAATGCATCCATTCTTAAGGAAATCAGCCCTGAGTGCTCACTGGAAGGACAGATCGTGAAGCTGAGGCTCCAATACTTTGGCCACCTCATGAGAAGAGAAGACTCACTGGAAAAGACCCTGATGTTGGGAAAGATGGAGGGCACAAGGAGAAGGGGACGACAGAGGACGAGATGGTTGGATAGTGTTCTCGAAGCTACCAGCATGAGTTTGACCAAACTGCGGGAGGCAGCGGAAGACAGGAGTGCCTGGCGTGCTCTGGTCCATGGGGTCACGAAGAGTCGGACACGACTGAACAACTAAACAACAACAACACCCTTAAGGAAGGTGACTCTGAAGCAAATTCAGTCCCTCTTGGGTCACCTTAACTTTGCCTGCCGTGTTGTCTCGCCCGGTCGCCCTTTCTGCGGACGCTTGGCTAAACTGTCAGCAGGCTTAAGATCGCCACATCAGAGGGTACGCCTTTCAAAGGCAGTAAAGTCAGATCTCCAGGTCTGGCTACAATTCCTTGAGGACTATAATGGAATTTCACTCTGGCAGGATAGCATGGCCCTCCAAGCCGATTTCCAGGTTCACTCTGACGCAGCGGGTTCCCTGGCGTTCGGGGTTTTCTTCAGAGGGCAGTGGTGCGCGCAGCGATGGCCCCCCTCATGGCAAGGAAAGCCCATACTTCGTGATTTAACATTTTTGGAATTTTTCCCTATACTGGTTGCAATCCATCTGTGGGGGGGGGGGAGCAATTCAGAGACCGCAGGGTATGCTTCTGGACAGACAAGCAAGCTGTGGTGGCTGTGTTAAATAAGCAATCTTCTCGTTGCCCTAGAGTAGCCTCTCTGTTAAGGTATTTTGTTCTGTCCTGCCTCCAGCTAAATCTTTACGCTTCAGCCAAATTCGTACCAGGTATTGACAACAACATTGCGGATGCTCTGTCTCGCTTCCAGATGAACCGCTTTCGCACGTTGGCGCTCGATGCGCAGCTGCTGCCGCGACCATTTCCGGAACAACTCTGAAGTATTGGCAACGAGAAGCCCTAAAGGGAGTATTGTCAGCGGTCGCACCTTCGACTTTGAGATCCTACAGCAAGGCGTGGTTGGACTTTACATCTTTTCGTCAAAAAAAGGGGCTGTTTAGGATGGGCAGACCCCCAGCCCAGGCAGAAGTTATAGAGTACCTTGTTCGCCTCCGCGACCTAGGCCGGGCCCCCAAAACCCTCAATATCCATTCAGCAGCAATATCATTCTTCTCCAAAACTCTGTTTTCAGTCGACCCATGTGCACACTTTGTGGTCCAAAAGATGTTGGAGGGCTGGCGCAGGGCACACCCTCCCAGCTCCGACAGCAGGAGACCCATAACCCTTGACTTACTCACGGAAATACGTACAAAGCTTAGAGCCATCTGCTGGTCTAGTTATGAGGCCAGGTTATTTTCGGCAGCCTTTTCCTTCGCCTTCTTTGGAGCTTTACGCATAGGCGAGGTGGTCTGTGAGGATCAACCAGTTAGTAACAGCAGGGGTCTCCTCTTGGAGGATGTGACCTTGGGAAGCGCGGAGGTAATCATAAAAATTCGCAGCTCCAAGACCGATCAGCTCAGCAGGGGGGCCTTAATCCGCCTGCAGGCGACTCAAAAGCCCGGCCCCTTCCCTGTAAAGGATGCTAGGAAGTTCCTGAGTTTGAGACCAAAAACTAAGGGCCCCTTTCTTATACATGCAGATGGGTCCCCCCTGTCTAAGCACCAGTTCACAAGGGTTATGCGCAAGGCGATCGCAGCCATTGGGCTTCCATCAGAGGAATACGCGGCACACTCTTTCCGCATTGGTGCGGCTACCACCGCTGTGCACATGGGTTTACCGGCCGAGAGGATAATGGACTTGGGGCGGTGGAAGTCGAATGCCTACAAGGGATATATCCGAAAACCACGCTAACTCCCCCCCTTCCCTCGTGCTCCCCCCTGACCCGGCTTTCTCGCTTTATTATTCCAGGTGTCGGGACTGTGCGTCTGTGGATCGTTGGGCATAGCATTGTCCACTGGGCAGGTTTGAGAGCGAATGCCACGGGTTGGCGTGCCGAGCATCACCTTCCTGCGAACGTTGTGGTTTCCTGGGTGGCACGCCGGGGGATGCGTTGGGAGGAATTCCTCCCAGTTGTGTTAAATAAAATCGCAGCGGAGGGCCCACCCGAGGCCATCGTCATCCAATTGGGCGAGAACGACTTGTCTTACAGAAAAGGGGTCGATTTAATGTGGAATATTATTAGGGACCTAGAGGAGCTGCGGGCAGCCTTCCCGACCCTGTCTATTCTATGGTCATCTTTTCTTGAGAGGCGCTATTGGCGGGACGCCACAGATCAGGTGGCGGTCAGCAGGGCCAGGAGGCTCCTGGAGCGCTCGGTGGCACGTAGAGTGGCCGCGATGGGTGGTCAGGTCATCACCCACCCAGGTATCCAGTTCAACAACGAGGCACTCTATCGTGGGGATGGCGTGCATCTGTCCGATGCCGGTAATGACTTATGGTTAGCGGATATTTTTCAGGGGATCAGGGATTGGTTACAGGTCTGAGGGTATTGGCGGCGAGCTTCAGCTCGGTGGCGGTTAGGCATTGGCAGGGGGTATTGTTATGCAAATAAGGTCAGGGGGGAGGAGCGCCATCACCTCCCCCACATCTCGAAGGGTAGTTCGTTAAAGGACTCCGAGGGGCGTCGCCTCGTCCGAAACCTACGGAGGCTAGGGCCTAAAGCGCGCCCCCGAGCAGTAACCCCTGGGGGAGCGCCTACGGATGTGCATCATGGGGGGCTCCCCCTGTTGGTGCTTAACCCTTCCCGGTTAGACCGGATTGAATGTTAGGGCCAATGCCTAAAGCCAATACCACTCTTACCTGTAATCAATAAAGTTGTGGCCATTTACGCCCATTAACCTTAATTTCTGGTGTGTCGTGTCTTTATTTCTACATCCGTGGGAGGGGGCGGGAATTGCCACGCAACACCATCTCAATGCCTTTTCCTTGTAAGTGCATGTTCACCAGATACAGGTCTTTTCTATAAATCAGGGGAAATTGTCACGTGACAAAGACACCTGAGAGCAGAAGCAGCCAAGCAGGCTGGGAAGTGCTGAGACGGCACAGTCATTTGGGCCTCCTCAAGTTATTCAGGCCTAACTGCTAACTGGGAGTCACTCTGGCAGGGGACTTGGCAGCCATTTTCTCTTTTGTTCTCTCTGTAAGATTTCAGTCAGAGTCCGTCCGCCTCAGTTGTGAGCAGAGTCAGTATGGAATCTCAGTCAAACTGTTTGGAAGCATGTTGTTTATGAAGAAGTTTATTTTAACTCAATAAAGCTCTTATTCTTTCACTTAAAAACTCTGCATTATTAATTTACACTGCGCATCAGAAATGAGGCTCCAGACCAAAGAGAGTCACAGACAATTTGTTTTGGTGTCTTGGGTTGGGTGAATCAATTTTCACTTTTGCTACTCCCCTTTCAGTGCCCGCTGCTTTCACATTGCTTTCGTTTTCAGCCATGCTCATAAATATTTCTGGTGTGCTCCTGAATGGAGCATGGCCTTATAAGTTTTCTCCCTCAGATTTGCACAAAACCAGCTATTTGCACAAATTACTGTATTTTTCCATGTATATATTTTTCCAAGTTTAAAATTGGGGGTTGTCTTATACACAGATAGTGCATATGGGGGATTTCTTTATCTGGAGTCCCCCAAAATGGGGGTCATGTTATACACGGGGGGTTGTTATACACGGAAAAATACGATACACAAAAAATGGTGTGCCAGAAATGGCCTGACTGTACACTTTTGTGTATTTGCTGGGTGGAGTTTTGTGTGTGTTTTTAAACCCACCATGGTGCCCATGCAGCCATCTGTGTGCCTGCCCCACCTGTATTTCATAGTATAGCAGAACCAACAAATTAGAAGGCAGGGACAAACACAAAAGGGAATGCCTGCTGCTATGGATGGGAAAGACCTAAGCTGCTCCTCATACACTGTATGTGTGGCAGTGGACTGGGGGGGTCAGCCTCTAAACGATGCCCCAAAGTGGACAAGCCCCTATAAACAACCCACAGGCATATCAGAATAAATGCTCATTGCAGTACAACTTGACTTCCCAGCAAATCAGAACGAATATCAATAACCGCTAAATATGCTTTGTGCAAGCAAATCATTGCAAATGCTGAATAAATAGCTCCTCTGGAGGAGCCTTTTGAAATGGGATTGAGCTGAGTGTACAGTCCCAGTTTCGGAGCACCGACCTGGAAATGCCGTGAGGGTCACAGCACACCACAGAAAGTCAATGCAGAGCTTCCAGGATCTCATTGCTGTTAAGAAAGAGAGAAAAGCAGAGTTTTAGCTTCCAAAAGAATTCTCTCCAACCAACCTTTAAAAGGAATCCAAGGTTTTCCCCTTGGCTGACTTCTTCTGGGTGAGAAGCATTGCCCAATGACCCATTGATGAGTTTGTAAAGTTGTCATCAACACCAACCCAAATGCTTAGGAATGTACATGAAATAATGTCAAGAAATATAAATATATAACCAGCAATTTTCTCATCAGGGGCATATGAAGCCGCTTTGGGTCCATTGTGTCCAGTACTGTCAATTCTCTTTTCAAACATCCTCTCAGTGAAGATCTGTCAGGATCCCAATCTAGTTTTTTTTTACACTCCAAGTTGATTTCTTTTTCTTTTTCAGCAGTCTTGTAATGTTTAAAGTTTGTTGCTGCTGCTTTCTGTTTTCCTTTAGATTACTGCAGTTTAAACATGATCTTTTGCCTCTCTGACGCCTATTTTCCCCTCTGCATTTTCATGGTGTGAAGCTACCCTGAACACCCTTTGAGTAGCAGAGCAGGGCATTAATTACTTACTTGCAATGCAAGCGTGGGCATCGTCAATCATAGAAGTAAGTCCCACTAAGTTCAAAGGGACTTTCTCCTTTGTGTGATTGCAGCCATACTTACTCTAACTTCATTCTTTCCTTTCATTTTGACTTCTTGCTGTCTTTTTAATTGATTTTAATTTTTAATCAGTTTTGTAATCTTTTTCAATGAGGTAAGGGATATATACATAGCAGATAAACAATTGAATTGACTTTGTTTTTCTATTAAGTAGCAACACAAACCCCATAGATTTACTTCTTTTCCTTCACCATGTTCCTCTCCTCCCCTTGCTCTAGGAAACTCAGAGACATACATGAGGTTATTCAATTTTATTCTCAACAGCTGCCGCGTCAGGTTGGCCAGGCTGAAAGAATGATGGGCCAAAGAAGACCACCCAAGCAGCTTCTCTCAAAGGCAGCAGTTGGGCTTCCATTATCCACCCCCACCTCTGGCCAGCTAGAAGAGGAAATCCCAGGCTTGGTGCACTTTTCCCAGTCCCCAAGAAGTGACAGAGAGGGGGCTGGCTCACTTACCTGCCGGGATAGTGACAAAAGTGGCTGAAAGAGTAAAGTGCACCCAAGCAAGACAAAGGGCAGGCGGTGAGGCTGGTGTTCTCTCCTTGCTGTGAGACTGCAGGATGAGCTATATGAATAGAAGGAGAGCAAGCAACATGCAGGAAAGATAAGGCGGCTTCTGCTGGTGGTGGGCTGAGGGCGCTGTATCCTTTCTGCTAGAGGAAGATAAGTCAGCCAAACTCAAGAGTGCCTAGAAAGAACATTCTGGAGGAGCAGGCTAGGCACAGCCTAGCCAAAGCAACTGCTTTTCGTAAGAGAAAGAGTTGGGGGAGGAGGTGAATCTATCAATTTTGCTTTATCTCAGTTTCTCATTTCCCCGGCCTTCTGTTCAGTTATCCACATTTTGCATTTGTGATGATGTTTTTAAAAAGGATTCCTTATTAACAATTGTGAGCATTTTAATGAAAATTTCTTGTAATATACGCATTTTTGTATGCAAATTTGACTAATACTTTCACTTTCCTCTCGTGCTTTTCAACCAGTGCACCGTGGCCCCCTGGGGCACCTTGAATGTTGGTCAGGGGTGCAGTGGGCAGCACCAGCCTCCATCCCTCCCTCTTTCCCTCCCTCCTCTGGTGCCCTCTCACGTCTCTCACAAATCCAGAGATTTGTGCAGCTGTTTGTTGTAGCGGCCCTGGCCTTAGAGAAAGTAAGCAGGCGAGTGAGGACTTTCAAGGAGAGGAGAGGAGGCTGAGGGAACCCTCCACAAGGGAGGGTGTCCAAAAGAGGGGTGGGGGCTGGCAGCTAAGCAGGCAAGGGACTGCACCATAACTGAGCCCCTGAGACTCGGAGCATGTTTCCCCACAGGGGAGCTGGAGAAAGAATGCAGTTGGTCAAGGGAACTGTTAACTCATAAAAGTTGAAAACCTCTGCTCTAGTACATGCAATTTGCATACATTATTTGGCTAGAATGGCATCACAAGAGTCAGAGAAGTCTGAATTTTCTAAGGATAGCCATGTTTCAGTTTGCATCTTTTTCCAGAAAGTGTAAATTGGCTAGGTTTGCATTAAAATCCAAACCAAATCACTTTTCTCCCCATCCCTAACAAGAGTTCAGCATGTGCTGAAGGCTGAAGTTCTGGATGAACACAGTAGGATTTACTTCTGAACAAACAGGCACAGGATTGCTTTGCCTTGTATAGCATCACTGAATTGTAGAACTGGAAGGGGCCCCAAGAGTCATTCATTCATTGCATTTATATCCCACCTTTCTTCCTCCAATGAGCTCAAGGTGGCATACATGATTCTCGCACTGCTCACTGAATGCCCACAATATCCCTGTGCGGTAGGTTAGGCTGAGAGGCTGAGGTCACACCAAATGAGCTTCATGAAAATGGGGATTCGAATCCTGGTCTCTTCCAGGTCCTAGGCCAACACTCTCACCCCTCCGCCGCACTGGCCAACCCCCTGCAATGTAGGGTAAGGTTACCAGATTTTTTTCAAAGAATCCGGGGATCCTTTTTTTTTTTTTTAAGAGAAAATAATTATTTAAAAAGTTATTATTTTTTTAAAAAAAGAAGTAATATCTTCTCTTCTGTGGTCTCCTCTATTGCGTGGCCTTCCTCTGGGCCCCAGCCTGCTCTCTTGGAGTGCTAGCCGCCATGGAGTAGGCTCAGGTCGGGCCAGGACTTGGCCACGTGTCCTTGCCCTCCCAGGGCTCTACTACCTCTCCTCCTCAGTGGTGGCAGCGGCACGGCAAGGTCGGGGCTCCCCTCTTTTTTCTCCTTCCTCCTTCCTTCTCTCTCTTCTCCTTCTCCTCTCCTCCTTCTCCCTGTGTCAGCTCCAGGGTTTTCCTGGCCCCGGAGTGCTGCTGGGTAGTCAGCTGGGTGCTCTTGCTCCCAGTTTGATTTGGGTTGCAGGGGGGTTCCCCCAGTTGACGCGCTAGGCGTCCCTAGTTCCCTCTCAGCAGTGGTGGCTGCAGCAGCAGTCTCAGCAGCCCAGAACCAGCCTGGTAGCGCAGTTGGCTCTGGCTGGCCTCAGGAGCTGCTCACTATCGTAGTGCCCGCCATTTTGCCTTGCCGGACGTCCCCATATGATGTGTCTTGTGCCGTTGAACCAATCACGAAATATTCATTCCCTACTAATAAATCTACAACACTTAAAAAAGAAATCTGGGGACACTGAATGAAATTCGGGGACAGATTTATAAATCCAGGGACTGTCTCCAGGAAACAGAGACGTCTGGTAACCATAATGTAGGGCACATTGTCTCGCAGGTTCAGTAAGATGTTAAAAGTGGCAAGGGGGGGAGTGGACCACAAGGAAGACTCATGTCACACCTTAAAACCTGACAAACAGTCAGAAGATCCTACAGCTCAAAGGTAGGGCTCTCAAGCACCAGCCTCATTTGCACTTCAGGCTTCCTATACATCTGCTCCCGTTATACAAATTAATTCCACTGGAGTCATTGTGGTTTCTTAAACAGCAACATAGACCTACTTTTTTAAAAAAGGCAATGCACAAAATGGACAAGCCTCACATCTGTCAATTTGCCAGCATAAACAGTTGGAAATATGGCAGTGGAAAAAGTTTATATTTTGCTACAATAGTGTTTGCATGATTAGGTAGATCAAAGCGTCAAGATTTCAATAAATGGGGGAAATACTGTAAATAATTATAATCAAATTTTGTTTCAAGAAAAAGAAGTGCTGGCGCTCACCATGAACCTCTCCCTTGTTCTCTTAGAATGGCAATGGTGCCCGTCTGAGAGGGGCCAGAGCTGAGCTCCAGCTGAAAAAAAAGCCCTGATAATAATAATGGTGTGGTGGAGACCAGCTTATTTCCAATTGTGTTTGAATACAAAGGAGAAAGAGTTAGTGGTGTTTTCCCCGAGGCTGTTTCTGCCCCACCTTTTAAAGAGCAAAACATCTGTATACATGATATGCATGGGAGAAACTGCATTTTTAAAACAACTTTATTATCCCTGAGGTTATCCAGAACACCAAATGGCTCAGGTATCTTCCAGGTGAATCCCCACAGGACTGGGGGGCAGTGGCTACGTGAGTGCAGCCCCCCCAACATCCTAAGGCTGTCAGAGGAGATTCCCAGAGGAGGCCTCCACTTTCCACACAGGGCAAAGGGCCCTTCAGGACGCCTTGCGACACGGGAGGCAGTGGGTGACTTGTTCTGCCGAAAGGCATTGCCTTAAAAATGCCTCTGCAGAAGACACTGAATGCACTTCGGGAGGCGCCCTTTGCTACTCGCCAGCAGGTGGCGCCCATTCACAGATCCTCAGGCTGAAGGATGGCGGTTTTTAAACGCCCCTTATTTCCAAGGAGAGGAGATGCAGCTGCTCCTGCTTGAAGTCTGGGCCTCCAAAGGGCTTGACTGTGACTGAATGCCGCCTCTTCTTAACGAGATTGTGACATTCTTTGCAGGGGAAAGAGCAGAAAAAGTAGTGTGGGGAGATAAATGGGGCGGCCATGACCACTACTGGGGGGCAGACAAGGATTTTACTGCACACCTGAAAGGCACAAACCTTGTGACTGCGATTTGGGACCTCAAGGAGGGGGGGGGGGCTCTCTGGAGGTGTAGCAGCCTGCTTGTGGTTAACGCTTAGCTGGAATGAAATATTCAATGCGGCAATAGAGAAATTAAAATAATAATTTATTTGTCAGACAAATAAATGATAGGCACAGTGGCATATGGTTACCAAAGCTCCGCCCACTCCAGCCCTGTTGGCCAGCACTTATATTTCCTTAGCCCAGCCCCCTTGCTCCTCCTTTGGCTGCCTCTGTCCAATCAGCCTGGTTGAAATTCCTATTGGCTGTTTGCTAGAACCAATCATAAGAGATACACCCATTTCCTATTACCTTTTATGGGAGACAAAGAGCTATACAGTGGTGCCTCGCAAGACGAAAAGAATCCATTCCGCGAGTCTCTTCGTCTAGCGGTTTTTTCGTCTTGCGAAGCAACCCTATTAGCAGATTAGCGCTATTAGCGGCTATTAGCGGCTATTAAAGGCTTAAGGGATTAGTGGATTAGCTGCTAAAAGGCTATTAGCAGCTTAGTGCCTTAGAAAAAGGGGGTGGGGAGCGAAAAAAAATCACAAGAATTGCAAGACATTTTCGTCTTGCGAAGCAAGCCCATAGAGAAATTCGTCCTGCAAAGCACCTCCAAAACGGAAAACCCTTTCGTCTAGCGGGTTTTTCGTCTTGCGGGGCACCACTGTATTTCCTTCTATCCATAAATGGCAGACAAGTAGCCATATATCTTACATTTGCCTTGACAAGGCACCTTAATTACCAGATCACCTTTTGCCCCTGTTGCCCCTGCATTCCAAAACAAATGACTAAAACAAATGGCTCATGGTATTAAATTCTATCTAAACAGAGATCTTGGGTTCACATTCTCACACACCATCAATGAAATAAGAATCTAACATAAGAATCTAACATTTCTTACTTTCTAAATCCTTTGCATAATTACATTAAGCCAATAAATCTCATACATAACATAGATAGCTTTTTAGAAGAAAAGGCCTTTGCAAAGTAAAAGGAACTCAGTAAAAAGAAGCCTCTTCAGTTTACACCCCCCTTTCCCAGCCAGCTGCTTTTCCCATTAGCCCTTCTCAAAATTTATTGCCCTTTAACTTTCTCAGGATACCTTAAACCTTGGGAAAATATGGCTAGAATCTGATGGGAGGCACATGGTATTATTTTCTGTTAAACAATAAATCTTACTATTTACCAACTCTTA
Organism: Podarcis tiliguerta; assembly: GCF_965153285.1. NCBI lineage: Eukaryota > Metazoa > Chordata > Lepidosauria > Squamata > Lacertidae > Podarcis > Podarcis tiliguerta. Next base: position 39,053,319 of record NC_139550.1, read on the forward strand.
ATTAGTGTTTTTGCAGCTTGATTGTATTCTGTAATATGTAGGGTCAGTATAACCTTTGCTCCCAGCCTGTAATTCCCTTTTACAACTTTGAGAAACTTGTCTCCTGCTACTGCTATAAATCGGGGGGGGGGGGCTTGTTCAGGAGAGCAGGAAGAAAAACAACTGCCAGAGTACTTAGCCAGCTGGTTTCTGCCTGGCATGAAACATACAAACATTTGCAAATATATCTTTAAGCTCATTTTAAAATACAGGCCTTGATCAGATGCCTCAGAGGGACCCTGCTGCCCCCTGGAGCCCCCCCTGTCGGCTGAGGCTACACACCATTCTGGGGGTCCCATCAGCTTCCCAGAGGGGGAGGAGGGGCAGGCCTTGCACTGGCTTCCAGGAGTTTCCTGGGGGGGGGGGTAGCCTGGGGTGCAACTGGGGCGGGCGGTGGAAGCATAATGGAAGAGAAGAAATTTTTGAAAAACCCATTCAGAGCTGCTTCATGCGTTGTGTAATGGCGCTGGCTGGCAGGTGGGGTGCAGGGCAGCAGCAGTGCCTCCCCTGGACCCGGAGGTCGTGCTGGAGGGAGGGGGTTTCCCTGGCTTCGGGGATAGCTAATTGTGGTGATTTAAGAATGCTGCTGACAGAAATAGAGCCAAACCTGAATAAATTGATAGCAGTGCACTAGGTTCAGCCTTCTCATTAGGATTATTTTTAATGTTATTCATAATTTTTATTTTAATGTTATCCTTCTGTAGCCTTACTGGAGTTCAACGACTGGGTCTGCGTTGCTCTGGGACAGGAGGAAGGAAGTCAAATGACACCGAGTTGGTTCAAAGAAAGAGTTTATTCTGCTCTCCGGATAGCAGAAGGCACTTGCGTGGTGAGTCCACAGCAAGTACAAAGAAATGAGAAGTTTCATGCAGTACATATATCCTCCAGGCACCCTCTCACTCCTCCCCTCAGAGCCCAACCACGTCAGCCTATGTACGCAGGTTGACATCACATATGTTCCTGCTCCGGTACTCTCAACCATAAAAGGATCTTCCTTCCTGTACTTCTGACCATAAAAGGATCTTCCTCTTCCTACTCTTATCTGGGAAGAGGTCGTGATCTCCGGGAACACGCTTTTGGTCCCCACGTATTTTGTGGTGAGCACATAAGATAAAGGATTGACGTGTTTTTTTTGTTCCCCTAAAGCAGGGGTCTGCAACCCGCGGCTCCGGAGCAGCATGTGGCTCTTTTACACCTTTGCCGCGGCTCCGGGGCGGATACTAGCAAGGGGAGGAGGCGTATTGTGCCCCCTGACACTCTCCACTGTGGCGGGCGCTGTACTTGCTGTGACGTCGCATGGGGGCGGTGCGTGCGTTAGTCACGCACCGTCGCATGGGGGCGGTGCGTGCGTTAGTCACGCACCGTCCCGACGTCACCTTCCTGCCCACTGTCAGATCGCGGCTCCGGAGATATATTTGTTTTAAATATCGCAATGGTTTTGCAGCTCCCAGTTGTTTTTTTCTTCGGAAACGGGTCCAAGTGGCTCTTTTCGTCTTAAAGGTTGCAGACCCCTGCCCCTGCTGATAAAGGAGAGAGCTTGTTTATGCAATTGTGTCCTTATTTTGCTTTTGCTCAACAGCTCAAGTTTTGAGCATTTAAAATGCTCTTTTTTGAAAGAACAAAAGGGGGGGGGGGTTGAGTCAGTTTTAAACTTGCTACACAGAAACCCATTCCTTCACTTCGTTATCTTAATTTTCTGTGTGTAATGTGAATGTTACTATGGTTGATTTTACATTACACCAGAGGTGGTTTAGTCCTGCTGGCCACATGACCCAGAAAGCTGTATGTGGACAAACGCCAGATGAGTGCCGCAACCCCAGAGTCGCCTTTGACTGGGCTTAACCATCCAGTATTGCCTACAGACATTGGTCCAGTTCATAGAATCCAGCTGTGCACTTAGGGAACTGTGAGGCAGAGACATAGCCTGTGTTTCAATTTGTACAGTCTCTTTTCTCCCAAGTTCGTTCTGTTTGTGAGGGGGCAAAATCACTTCAATAATATTTTTTAAAAAAATAAATAAATTATATCTCGCCCATCTGGCTGGGTTTCCCCAGCCACTCTTGGCAGCTTACAGCACATAAAAAATCGTAAAACATTAGGCATTAAACATTTCCCAATACAGGGTTGCCTTCAGATGTCTTCTAAAAGTCAGATAGATGTTTATTTCCTTGAATAATAATAATTTTCAAACAGCCAGAAGATTGAATGCTCACATCATAGGTTACCCCAAGATTAGGTGATCTGGTTTCAGGATTTTCTGGCTCCTTTTCAGGGGCAGCAGGAGCAGGTGGAAGACTCTGGGCAAGATGCAGCTGATGAGTTCCATCAGCAGAAGTCCTAGGCAAGGCCTTCCCCAGGCATAGAATCATAGAATCATAGAATCATAGAATCATAGAATCATAGAATCATAGAGTTGGAAGAGACCCCAAGGGCCATCGAGTCCAACCCCCTGCCAAGCAGGAAACACCATCAGAGCACTCCTGACATATGGTTGTCAAGCCTCTGCTTAAAGACCTCCAAAGAAGGAGACTCCACCACACTCCTTGGCAGCAAATTCCACTGTCAAACAGCTCTTACTGTCAGGAAGTTCTTCCTAATGTTTAGGTGGAATCTTCTTTCTTGTAGTTTGGATCCATTGCTCCGTGTCCGCTTCTCTGGAGCAGCAGAAAACAACCTTTCTCCCTCCTCTATGTGACATCCTTTTATATATTTGAACATGGCTATCATATCACCCCTTAACCTCCTCTTCTCCAGGCTAAACATGCCCAGCTCCCTTAGCCGTTCCTCATAAGGCATCGTTTCCAGGCCTTTGACCATTTTGGTTGCCCTCCTCTGGACACGTTCCAGTTTGTCAGTGTCCTTCTTGAACTGTGGTGCCCAGAACTGGACACAGTACTCCAGGTGAGGTCTGACCAGAGCAGAATACAGTGGCACTATAACTTCCCTTGATCTAGATGCTATACTCCTATTGATGCAGCCCAGAATTGCATTGGCTTTTTTAGCTGCCGCGTCACACTGTTGGCTCATGTCAAGTTTGTGGTCAACCAAGACTCCTAGATCCTTTTCACATGTACTGCTCTCAAGCCAGGTGTCACCCATCTTGTATTTGTGCCTCTCATTTTTTTTGCCCAAGTGCAACACTTTACATTTCTCCCTGTTAAAATTCATCTTGTTTGTTTTGGCCCAGTTCTCTAATCTGTCAAGGTCATTTTGAAGTGTGATCCTGTCCTCTGGGGTGTTAGCCACCCCTCCCAGTTTGGTGTCATCTGCAAATTTGATCAGGATGCGCTTGAGTCCATCATCCATGTCGTTGATAAAGATGTTGAATAAGACTGGGCCCAAGACAGAACCCTGTGGCACCCCACTAGTCACTCTTCTCCAGGATGAAGAGGAACCATTGATGAGCACCCTTTGGGTCCGGTCAGTCAGCCAGTTACAAATCCATTGAGTGGTAGCAGAGTCAAGACCGCATTTTACCAGCTTCTTTACAAGAATATCATGGGGCACCTTGTCAAATGCCTTGCTGAAATCAAGGTAGACTACATCCACTGCGTTCCCTTCATCTACCAGGCTTGTAATTCTGTCAAAAAATGAGATCAGGTTCGTCTGACATGACTTATTTTTCAGAAATCCATGCTGACTATTGGTGATCACAGCATTCCTTTCTAGGTGCTCACAGACTGTTTGCTTGATGATCTGCTCCAGAATCTTCCCTGGTATTGATGTCAGACTGACTGGGCGGTAATTATTTGGGTCCTCTCTTTTCCCCTTTTTGAAAATAGGGACAACATTTGCCCTCCTCCAGTCTGCTGGGACTTCGCCTGTTCTCCAGGAATTCTCAAAGATGATTGCCAGTGGTTCTGAGATCACATCTGCCAGTTCTTTTAATACTCTTGGATGCAGTTCATCTGGCCCTGGAGACTTGAATACATCTAAACTAGCCAAGTATTCTTGTACTATCTCCTTAGTTATTCTGGGCTGTGTTTTCTCTGCTGAATCATTTGCTCCAAATTCTTCAGGTCGGGGATTGTTTTCTTTATCGGAGAAGACTGAGGCAAAGAAGGCATTGAGGAGTTCAGCCCTTTCTGTGTCCCCTGTTTGCATTTCACCATCTTCTCCTCTGAGTGACCCCACTGTTTCTTTGTTCTTCCTTTTGCTACGAACATATCCATAGAAGCCTTTTTTGTTGCTTTTAACCTCTCTAGCAAGCCTGAGTTCATTCTGTGCTTTAGCTTTTCTGACTTTGTGTCTACACGTGCTGGCTATTTGTTTGAATTCCTCTTTGGTGGTTTCCCCCCTTTTCCATTTTTTGTACACATCCTTTTTTAATCTTAACTCAGTTAGAAGTTCTTTATGTTGGCTTTTTCGCAGTATAGTAGCGCAGAGAGCTTGCTGGGGAGAGCTTGCATTAAAAAGAAAAGACTCAAAAATAACTTAAACAAGGTTTAATAAGAAAAACAAAAACTCCTTAAACACTAAATACATCTACAAACAAACACGACCCAACCACCAACCCATCCCCCAGGGTAAAATGGCAGAGCTAGGTGCTGCTCCTTATATATTGTGGCCAATTCCCAACACAGCTTAATCAATGCAACTCAGCAGCACCTGCTATGCTTCACAGCTGTAAAGCTGGATCTCGTTAGTTCACTCTGGCCCTTGCTCCGGCCCCTTAAAGGTATACACATTGGGTGAAACAATGATGAACCTTTAGATTTAAAGAGACAGTTCAACATTTCCCCTGCGGTTCATCATTGTGGAACAAAAACATAAAGCATACTTTGTACATGTTTTTCATGTGTAACCTTTGGCAGTGCTTTAGTAAAAATGTCTGCAATTTGATTGTCACCTGGAACATATTTAAATACAACCATTTCATCAGCAATTAGTTCCTTTACAAACTGCAAACGTAATCTTAAGACTCTAGTGCGCTGCGTATTGGTTTCTGAACATAGAATAGCGAGTCCACTCTGGGAATCAAGGTAAACTTTCACTGGTAGTGTTACTTGCATCTGTAGGTCTGCAAATACTTGCAGATACCATTCTACATCACGAGTGGCCTGAACGCATGCACATAATTCACTCTCTGTTGTGGAGAGACAAATAATGGTTTGTGTCTGGGACTTCCATTCAAAAAGACAACCGTTATAACAAAACACCATACCAGACACACCCCTGCAATTATTTTGTTCCACCGCATGAGATGCATCACAGAAAATTTCAAAACCTTTGTCAATACTTGATGTAAACTGCAACCTATAATGTTTGGTATGTTTAAGGTACATTACCACTCTCTTAAGAGCAGAGAAACATTGTGTAGTGGGCTTTTCCACAAATTTTGCCAGAAAGTGAAAAGCATAAGTTATATCTGGTCTTGAGATTCTTTGAATGAAATTTAGCTTGCCTATAGCAGAACGATACAAAGTTTTGTTAGGAAATGGCTTATCTTCACCTGTAAAGGTGAAACCACACACCATAGGCGTTTCCTTCCCATTTGCATTTTCTAAACATAGCATTTCAACAAGATCATCAATTTTTGCAGTTTGATGAACCAGAAAAGATCCATTTTTGCCTTTCTCAATTTGCATGGATAAGTAATTTTTAGCTATGCCTAATTCCACCACATCAAATTTCTTCTGTAACTGTGATACTACCTCCTCATATTCCTGTTTAGTTTTTGTAGAAATTAACACGTCATCTACATACACACAAATTTTTGTTACAGAGTTTGCCCTTTCCTTTATGAACACACAATTGTCTGCCTTTCCTTGTGAAAAACCAATATCCAGCAATTCTTTTGCTAAAGTTTGGTGCCAATTTCTCCCACTTTGGTGCAGACCATAAAGGGATTTATTTAATTTGCATACCAAACCCTCAGCGGCATCTATGCCTTCAGGAACTCGCATAAAAATTTGTTCTTTTAAATCTGCAAACAGATATGCAGTTTTTATATCTAGGTGGTAAACAGAATGTCCACGTTGTGATGCATCTTTTAACAAGAGCTTAACTGTTTCATATTTTACACTTGGTGAATAACACAAATCATAATCTTCACCTGGAATTTGTTGAAAACCTCTAGCAACTAATCTTGCCTTGTACCTTACAACTTCATTTTTGTCATTCATTTTAGCTCTATACACCCATTTTGAATCTATAAGTCTCATATCTGGGGTTTGAGGTACAAAAGACCAAGTGTTATGCTCTTTTAAAGAAGCTATCTCAGAGTTCATAGCTTTATACCAATTTACAGCTTGGTGCTTAGGTAAATTTTGAACATCATTGTAGCTTTTTGGCTCAAAAACCGCCTTATTGGCATACACAGTATTAAAATGTTCATCTGCAAATCGTTGTGGCTTCTGCCTCTTTCTATCTGAACGTCTTAGTCCGGAAGGAGAGTCAGACTCCTCAGACTTAACAGGACTAAGTGAACTACTAGTTTTAGGTTGTAAACCATCACTGTCAGACTGAAGAGATGCCTGTAGGCTAAGCTCACGGTCAGAAAACTCAAGAGAATCTAACCTCCCCTTGGGTGCCTGTAACCTTAAATCATCAAACAAATTATCAGATTCAACAGGCTTTTTGTCTTCTCCCATTAATTCAGAAGCACCATTTCCTGCTGCTGCTCCTCCTGCTTCCTCTTCTTCCTCAGTTTCATTTATACCATCAGTATCTTGGAAAACAGCAACTCCATTCCAATTTACAGTTTGTATCATGCTTCTGGTAATATGAAATTTGCCAGTTGCTGGTACATAAATTCTGTATGCCCCCTGCTGGTAGCCCATTAATTTTCCCTGAACACTACGCTCACCCAATTTCTGCTTAGCAGGATAATGCATAATTACATCTGAACCCCAAATTCGTAGGTATTTCAGATTAGGGCGTTTTTTAAACAGCTTCTCATAGGGGGTGACATCTAAACCAGAATGATAACTTCGATTCCTAACATAACAAAACGCATTAAGCGCTTCAGCCCAAAAGTCTTTGGGCAGATTAGCATCATGCAGATAAGTTTTAACCCCTGCCTGCAAGTCACGCTGCACAACTTCAACAAGCCCATTTTGCCAGGGACTTCGGGGGCAAGATAACTCATGAGTAGTCCCCTGCGCTTCCAGGAATTTCTCAAAATCCTCAGAAACAAATTCCCCGCCCCGGTCAGAAAACAGGTTCTTAATTGGTTTGTTAAAGTGTGTTTTTACCCAGTTGCAAAAAACTTTGTACTTCTCAAATGCTTGGGACTTTTCAGCTATTGCATAAGTCCAACAATATCTACTATACTGGTCTATGAGGGTAAGCCAGTACTTAGAACCTCCTAATGATGGTGGGAGTGGCCCAACTAAATCACAATGTACACGCTCAAATGGCTCAGTTACTTTCCTTTCTGAGCACCTACCCTTACGTGCAACCTTGATCTTATTTTTGCAACAGGATAGACATTGCATAAAGAATTTACATGGTTTTAAGTTGAGGCCATTAACAATATTCTTTGTCTTAATTACATCAGCAAAATTCAGGTGTCCCAGAAGTCTGTGCACCTCATGGACACACCCAGAATGTGGCCTTACATTCCTCAACCCCTGGCTTGACTGTGCTGCTCTGCAATTTATAGGTGATTGGGAGTAGATGCGAAAATACAGTCTATATAAACCATCAGATTCCCGGGCATACAATAGACGTTTGTTCCCCTCCAAAAACTCACACATTGAATTTAAGAAACGCACAGTTATGCCTTGACGAGCAAAACACCTTACTGATAATAAATTGTCCACTGATGGGCAGTAAATGCAGTTTGCTATCGTAATGTTTAAAGAGTCAAGTTTAACAGTACCTCTGCCAAGCGACTGCAGGACTTGTGAATTGGCTAAATGTACATTACCAATTTCCTCTTCGAAAGAAATAAACAAGCTTCGATCATTGCAGACGTGCTGAGATGCACCTGAGTCCACAACAAAAGACTTCCACTTGGCACCTTTAAGTCCTTTACGATCTGTTGTCCGAGCATGAAAGGCTTGCGGCTCGTTTCTGTCTTTACGGAACGATGTCGGCTGCTGTGCTGACGACCTTGACTGACGAACAGAAACAGACTTGGGAGTACCTTGCTTTCTTTTGGATCTGCAGTCCTTTGCAAAATGTCCTTGCTTATTGCAGAACCAACAACGCTTGGCAGCTTTAAATGCAGTCGTATCACCACCAGCTTGCATGTGGCGTCCCTCATTACTTCTGGAAACAGGAGTGCTTATGGCACAAGCCTCCCTTCTGTCCAGCTCGCCCATTAATCTTGCCGTTACCCCTTCCACAGTTAATTGTGCTGGTGGAACGGCAGATATCTGGCTAGCTATACCATCAAAGTCCTCATTAAGGGAACAAAGGATGATAAAAACATACTGAATATCAGGTATCTCCATGTCCCTTCGAATTAATTCGCAGCGTATTGCCTCCAGACGTCTCAAGTGTGCTGCCAAATCACCACCAGGCTGCAACTTCGTCTGGTACAACTGCTTGAAATACGTCAATGCAGACGCTGACTCTTTTCTAACATGCACTGCTGCAAGACTGTCCCACATTTCTTTGGCAGTTTTCTTATTCCTTATATAGACTACTTGCTGGTCGCTGACTGCCAAATTAATTATCGCCCTGGCTTTCGCATCTCCTTTCGACCAAGCATCAGTTACAGGGTCAGGAGGGTCTTTAGTTACATAGGTCCATACATCTCTAGAGGTCAAAAGCGCCTCCACCCGAAAAGACCATAAACTATAGTTCTCATCTGTTAGCTGTGGGAAGACTAGAGCCTTCTCCGCTTCAGGAACCCGGTCAACCATTCTGGAACTCTTCCAGACCCACAAAAACTACGCTAACAGGAGAAGGAGTTTTCAAACCTTTCTCAGAGTCCATAAATATGCAGTCATCCACTCAGCAGCTGGGCCCATAACCAAAGATGTTGGCTTTTTCGCAGTATAGTAGCGCAGAGAGCTTGCTGGGGAGAGCTTGCATTAAAAAGAAAAGACTCAAAAATAACTTAAACAAGGTTTAATAAGAAAAACAAAAACTCCTTAAACACTAAATACATCTACAAACAAACACGACCCAACCACCAACCCATCCCCCAGGGTAAAATGGCAGAGCTAGGTGCTGCTCCTTATATATTGTGGCCAATTCCCAACACAGCTTAATCAATGCAACTCAGCAGCACCTGCTATGCTTCACAGCTGTAAAGCTGGATCTCGTTAGTTCACTCTGGCCCTTGCTCCGGCCCCTTAAAGGTATACACATTGGGTGAAACAATGATGAACCTTTAGATTTAAAGAGACAGTTCAACACTTTAGATAGCCACCCTGGCTTCTTTAGGCACCTTCCATGCTTCCGTCTCATTGGTATTGCCTGAAGTTGTGCTTTTACTATCTCCCTCTTAACAAACTCCCAGCCATCATGAACTCCCTTTCCTTTTAGTATTACTGTCCATGGGATCTCACTCAGCACTTCCCTAAGTTTTATGAAGTCGGCTTTCTTAAAGTCAAGAAATTGAGTCCTAGTATGCTTGGCTGCTCCTTTCCGTTGTATAGTAAACTTCAGAAGAGCATGATCACTTGCGCCTAATGATCCTTCCACTTCTACCCCATTAACCAGGTCATCGACATTGGTTAGGACCAGATCTAAAATGGCTGTTCCTCTTGTTGCTTCTCCCACTTTCTGGACAATGAAGTTGTCTGCAAGGCCAGTGAGGAATCTGTTTGACCTTATGCTCTTGGCTGAGTTTGACATCCAACAAATATCTGGGTAATTGAAGTCCCCCATTACTACTATCTCCCTTCCTTTTGCTTGCTTGGCCATCTGTTCCAGGAAGGCATCATCTATGTCCTCCGTTTGGCTTGGGGATCTATAGTAAACTCCCACAATGAGGTCACTATTATTCTTCTCTCCCTTAATTTTGACCCAAATGCTCTCACTTTGGCTTTGAGGTTCTAAATCTTGGATCTCTTCACAGGTATACACATCCCTGACATATAACGCCACTCCTCCTCCTTTCTTGTCTGGTCTGTTTCTCTGAAATAGATTGTATCCCTCCATTTTTACATTCCAATCGTGGGACTTATCCCACCAGGTTTCAGTGATGCCTATTATGTCATATTTAGTTTGCTGTACCAAGAGCTCAAGCTCATCTTGTTTATTTCCCATAACAGCATAACAGAGCTTCTCCCAACCTTATCTTTTCTAAAACGTTATTGTCTCACATCAAATATAAACGATCTCTAGAAAAGAAAACAGAAAACTGGAAACAGAAACACTGTATGTACTTATGTAACCCAAGAAAATTTTTAATAAAGCAATTTTTAAAATAACAACAGGGCTTCCACCTCCCTCTCCAAGCCTCCCCATTTATTAATTTTATTTACTTATTTCATAAAATGTATATACTGCTTGACTGTAGGAAACCTGAAAGTGGTTTACAAAAAAAGATAGAACAATAAAATTATCTCTTTTAAAAAATTTACAACCATAATTTAAAATATACAGATTAAAACCACAGTAAAATAGACTAAAACAAATTTAAACTCCTACAAACTTTCAGAATATCTGAGTAGGCTTGTCTAAATAAGAACATCTTCTGCAGGTGCTGAAAGGACTACAGTGAAGGTGCCTGAGAGCAAGGGGCATTCCAGTGTTGATGCTGCCACACTAAAAAATCAAGTGCTGACAGATGTGGGTCACGTGCAGCCTCTGTGAAGGTGCCAGTTCTGCCAACAGAAGTGGTCAAGTGGTCATATGTGGGGCAAGATGATCTCAGATGTAAACTGATCCCTAGTTGTTAAGGACTTTATATGCTAATAGGAACACCTTGAATTTGGCCTGGGAGTGAGCAGGCAACCAGCGCAGATCTCTGAGCAGAGGTGCTCTATGCTGACGAGGCGTCTCTTCTGCCAGCACTTGTGCTGCAGCATCCTGCACTGTCTTGCAGCTTCCAGACCAAGTGCCAGCGAAGCCCCACATACAGCATTGCAGCAATCCAGCCTTGAAATACACATGAAGCCACTTTAGAAAGTTGGTGTGTCAGTGCCTCCCAGGTGTTCTTTTACTGACAGGTGGTTGGACTAGATGACACTCAGGGTTCCTTCCAACTCTATACAATTCTATGATTTAATTGCAGGGTTAAACCTCTTTAAAATTTTATTGTGCTTTTAATTGTTGGGAGCCGCCCAGAGTAGCTGGGGCAACCCAGCCAGATGGATGGGGTATAAATAATAAATTATTATTGTTATTAATTATTACTATTATTAAAAATCTCTAATGTCTAAGCTATGGAAAGTCTACAGAATATATTAGTGAAATCTCCTTGAATTTTAAATTCAGAGCATTCCCATTTTTATATATGGTTGCATGATAACTGACAGAGCAGCTAAGGAAGCATAATCACAGCATATGCCGTCTGCCTCTCAGAAGACACCGTGTCCCACATACTGTTAGCAGTCTGCAGTTCTTCCTGGTAACAGAGACACACCATGCTGCAGTGAAAGTTTCATTCATTCAGGAGATGGCATGAACAGAATTTAGCAAACAATTTTATTCTCCAGGCAATAAGACAAGAACATAAAAATAAATTCATTGAGAATTACTTGCTAGGTTTTGATGCAAGAAAATTAACTTGCAGTCCCTTCAATTCAGTTGCTGTTTGGGTGCTCAGCCTCCAGAATAGAAGCTCAAAGATTTTTGAAACAGTGGGGTAATTATCCTATACAAGGTTAGATTTAAAACAAGGAGTCATTTTAAAAAATCTAGATGACAAGTTCAAGGTTCTGCAAGAGCGCTTTCCTCCTATTCTAATGTATGTAGACCATTTCATACATTTTAGGCATACACCCATAAAGCATAATTCACAAAGCAGATTTTGTTGGTGTTTCTACATATAAATGTGGCTTTGAGCCACATGTGCAAAAATGACACTTTAAACTCGTGGAAGTGTGGAAAAACTGAGCATGTGAAAACACATGACCCAACATTTTTCAGCAGTCATTTAAAAACATACATTATTTTTAAACCATTCTCATATCCTTCACATTAAAGACTTCAGCCTGGCCTGACACTGAAAAAGACAAGTTGTCTTAGAGTTATGACATGTAGTATCTTTAAAGAAGAGAATCCTGAGTTCATGGATCATGATAAAAAAACATTTTATGTTGACTATGCCACCACATAAGAATCTTGGCTTTCCTTTAAGACCCAACTGGTGCCAGATTGCACCCTGGAAGAGCTTGGATGGTCCAAGAAGGAGACAATTGTTTTCACAATGCAAAATGCAATCATGATCTTGCCGGCTTATAGTCCCAATGGGGCGAGGTGAAGGATCCAGGCAGACGCTTCATTTCACACTGCAGGAATGAAAATCTAAGTTCTGAAAGCATCCACTGCTGGGGAAATAGTCCATCCTTAATGAGGCTCTTCCATCTTTCCGCCTTCAACACGCCTGCCTGAACTTTGTGTTGCTTCTTACTGAGTAACTGAATGTTGTCAGCTATCTCTCAAAGCTTACCCCCTCCTGACCTGTAAGCATGAGAGTCCAACATTCCGGTTCTCAAAACTTCAAGATTCCAAGGCTTGGGTGGAAGAGAAGGTTTTAAGAAAACATAAAAGGGACAAGTTTCTGATCACAAGTCTTTTGTAATAAATTCCACCAGTCAGTGTCTGAAAGTGCAGAAACCATCCAAACTCCTTAAGACAAAGTCCAGTTGGGGCACTGCCCATCAGTTGTTCAGCATCTCAAGAATGCTTTCCCATTTTCTCCCCCTGATCACTGGCTAAGTGGGGAGGATGAACCTGAATAACAACTGCAACTTGCTGGCATGGGCTCAAGTTCCTCTTCGGTTTATAGCAGCCACCTGTCCACTTAAACATTCACAGACTATACGTTGCCATTCAGGCACTTTTGCTCCATGGGGCTTTCCGTTACTTGCTGCTGCCGCCGTCTTAGGTGGTACTTCTTGATCTTACTTCTGTAGTGCATGTAATAAGCCACCCCTACTGCAGAAGAAATAACCACTACACAGAGAATCCCAATTATGATTCCAAGGATGTCAGGCTGGTAAGCTGTGAAAGGCAAAGACAAGCGGGTTAAGGTTATGGGCCTAAGAATTCTGCAGGGCTGCAAATCTGCAGAACACACACAGCTTTGCTTTTTAAAGGGCAAAATTCAAGCCCTCATGATTGAAAGGACATGTAGGTTGCTAAACACCAAAAGCTCAAGTAAATGAGCCTGGACCAGTGGACCACAGAGATTCTTGCCTCTTTCGCTAGCTTTAAGACCTCTGGCGATTCCTACACTTGTGTTGCTGCTGAATGCTAGGTGTGACTATTCCTCCAAAACTAGCTGCTTTCTGGACGTTCCTGGTATTTTAAGGGTTGGAAGTCTGGTTGCAAATTGAAATGCTAAGACAATTGAGCTAATCTGCACATTTCCGAAAGTGGAATTTTGTGTAGGCTACACACAAATTGGAGGTTATGAAGCACTAAGGCCTATCAAAGGGAACACAGGAGCAAGTGTCAGAAGAGTCAAGTGCACTGATTTGGGAACCTGAAGGCATCACTATTACCTGTGGTAAGTGCACACTTTTATGTTGGTCCACTGTCGTCTCTGATTTTTGAGGCTGAGAATATGCGACTTCCAGAGGCTGGCACCTGACAAAAGCTGTTCAGCGAGCCAACAAGCATGTGCAAGATTTCAACAGCACTCACATCAAAACCCAAAAAGAGTCTTTCCATTGGACCTGTGCAATTAATGCCTGCGGGTTGTTTAGAAAACCTGGCCAGTGGCCTGGCTCGGCTTGGCATCCCATATCCAGCTGTGTACTATCTCCAATCCAGAAAAATTGAGGAAGATTCTCTCTGTTGGCCTCCTTGGGATCAATTTATAACCTACACTTTGGTCCTGCTTTTTAGCAGAGTAATTTTAAATAATTCCACATTCTTGGCAGTCTGCTACAAATCCAAACCATGTGAGTCTCTCTCTATCTCTCTACTTCTCGTGTGTGTGTGTGTGTGTGTGTTTGTGTGTCTGTGTGTTTCATTGGAAGACGATTTGGACAAGGAGGTTAACTTACATTCAACGTGTATGATCACATCTCTTACATCAAATCCGTAGGCGTTGGTGGCATTGCAATGATAGATGCCACCATGCTCTTTCGTGACTTGCTGCTGTATCCCAATGTTGTACGACACCTCATCTTTCCTGCATTCAACAGTTGGTGGTGGGTTTCCTGAGGCTGAGCAGATAAAGGTCTCTTCACTGCCGTCCTTCCAGGTCAACTTATCAGGGCAGCTAGAATCACTCATTTGGGGCGCATCTGGAATGGAGAAGACAAAGGTGGTTGTTTTGCCTTGGCCATAAAGGGATGAATTGCAGCATCTTATTTCATCATTGCAAAACCGCGTAAGATTTGGTGGTAATCTTGTGCCCTTTAGGCAGCGTGCACAGGATGCTCATGGATCCTAGAAGCCAGCTGGGTGCTCCAGTCTAGCAGCTTGCACAGAAACTTGAGAATCCCAAAGCTAGTCCATGCATCTGTATTCACTGCATGACGCATGTGTGAATAAACCACCAGAGGCCAAGCACCATAGACGGAAATGTCGTATCGCTTCAGATCACAGAATGCATTTCAGCTGAGCTCAGTTCATACATTCAGGGTCAAAACAGATGTGATGCCAGGAGTTAACATCCATAATCCGGTCCTACAATTATTATTTCTTCTTAAAGAAAACATGCTAAAAGAAACCACAGGAGGGGGAGGGGTGGGATTGAACCACAGCACTGGAGGGGGTACACACACACACACACACACACACATAGGTACTAGTATATCCCTTGCAGGCACCATTTAGTATCTCTCACTGGGACAATTTGGACCAATGAAATGGTTGAGGGAGGGAGGTTAACACACTCCCAGCTAAATGGCACGGGTCTGAATCAGCCCCTCCCTGCCCCTGGTTTCACTGTTTAAAAAGAACCGGACATCCAAACACAATCCTCCCAGCATCGAACATCACATCAGATGTGAATAATCAGGAGTTGATCAGGTTGTGTAAGTGGCTCCAAGATTTGAGAAACTGCATTGGGAACTTACACTGGAAAAAATTACGGCTATAGGACCTGTGCTTGGGCAGGAAAGACCTGATGGCTTCCAAGAATAACCTCCCGTTTTATAGGCCAGCTTCTCAAGCAATTTCCCTAACCCTTATTTTCTCATTCATGGAAATTAATGAATTAATCTTGCACAATAATTAACCCCACAAATTGTGCATATATCACATTGATCCCAATGAAAAGCTAAATCTATATTTGGTCTGCACCACTTTAGAAGGCAGGCGATAGTGGGGGCTGACATGACTCAGTGCTACTTGATGCAAACAAAAGATTAAAAACTAGCATATAAGGGAGAAGGCCAGGCCTCTTTTTGAAGTGCAGGGATTGATTGTTGTGCTGTTTTTGTTGTAATTATTTGTATGCTTTAATTGTGTGTGTGCGGTTTTAATTCTACCAATGTTTAATTGTTTTTTTAATGACGGGGAAAAAACCCTGTTTTTTCCTATGTTTTTAGCGGTTCTTATTTTTATCTGTTAGCTGCCTTGAGTTCCGTCAGGAGAAAAATGGGAATATAAATAAATCAACAACCACCATGTATAAAACAGCTCTCAGTCATGTGAGCCCCTGTCTACAGTCTGAAGTGGTACAGTCCAAGCACAGCCTGCCTCGTGCAGAACTAGGCCTATATATATGGACAACAAGCTGCACAGGTTGGATCATTCATTCCCACTGCATAATTTATTTATTCTTTGTTGCATAATGCGAAGAGTTCTGAATCTCTAGAGATGAAATATTGTTCAGAAGAGCATTTCCTACTCACAGAAGACAGTGAGATTTGCAGCTGTCTCTTTCACAACCGAGCGCCCATCAACTTTCAGCTCCACTTTGCACATGAATTGCCTCCCATTATCCTCTTTCTGGGCCGTCAGTGAATAGTGCAGAGAAGGACCATCTCCGGATAGCAAGATCTCCTGGGTGTCACTGATGTGCATGACGGCACCAGGGGACTTGGAGCCATCAGACCTGCACATAACTGTCACATTTGTGTTGACAGGGATTTGGGGGTGGTCAATGTGCAGGGTGGGTTTGGGCAAACCTGCAAGAGAATGTAGCAGAACAGCCATCACATATCTAGATTGCTTGACTGACTATAATTATTACACCATGAGCTAAACCCTATCAAGTTAAAAATTTTGGTGAATTTTTAAAATAGGCTTGAGGTAAATTGGCAGGTTTTAGCCATGATGGTGAAATAGCTTAGAGCTCTCCATGCTTAGAGGCAGTGTACAAAAGGTAACAGGTAATAGATAAAGACTCTGCTCCCTAGAATTGCATGTTGAAAGGCTGTTAACTAATGGGAGCCAAATGTCTGTCATTTTGACAGGCATGCAGGGAAGACCTATGCCTGGCAGCCCCACTGCAAAGGACTGTGCTTTATAGGTGTTGGGCCAACAAATGCTGGTGGAATGAGCTCAGGCTTAGCCTGCTGAAGAGGAGACTAAGAAGAAATATGATAGCCAGCTTGAAATATCTAAAGGGCTGTCACATGGAAGATGGAGCAAGCTTGTTTTCTCCTGCTCCCAAGGCTAGGACCTGAACCAATGGTTTCTAGTTACAAGAAAGGAGATTCCAACTAAACATCAGGAATAAGTTTCTGATAGTAGGAGCTGTTTGACAGCGAAACATGAGAGGTGGTGGACTCTCCTTCATTTGAGGTTTTTAAGCAGAGGTTGGGTGGCCACCTGTCATGGATGCTTGAGCTGAGATTCCTGCATTGCAGGTGGTTGGACTAGATGATCCTCAGGTCATTTCCAACTCTACAATTTTGATTCTATGAAATCCAGATATGATACTCACTGTAAACATTCACAGTACTCTCTGCAGTTTTGGTCACTGGCCCCAGAGAGACTATGCAGATCAACTGATGTTCTCCTGCTGATATTGAGGTCACCTGAGCCTGGGCACTCACTTTGTGCCCTGATATGTGGTTGCTGGAGTTCAATCTCTCCCCTGCAAAGAACAGCTGAAATGCTGCCTTTTGAACCGGAAAAAGTCCAGACACCTCACATTCCACAGGCATGCTAGTATTGATCTCTACAGAGCCCAAAGTTTGAAGATATGGGTCCATGGGGAAAACTGTGAAAACCATGAAAGAAATCGTATCAGTTATGAAAAGAGATATCACTCCCATAAACAGGCAGTGACCACTGATGCCAACAGAAATGAAAACAAAGCTACTGAAGAAATAAACTAGAGGTTTGCAGAAGTTAAAACAAGTGAGCTTTCCCAAAAAACAAAGGAAGGCAGTAAAGATATCCAGCCAGCCCAATGAACATCAAGCCTGTTGGCTTCGGTGTTAGTTGGCTTCCATGGACTTACTGCCCTCTCTGGTTTGCGGCATATGGAAATAAATCATAAGCAAAATTACAGGTAGCCACCTATACCAAAAAGATTACAACCAGTTGCAGTTTCATTCAGTACCCCCAGCCTTGCAGATACAGTAGCCCTGTCTGCACCACAATGCCATTGCATAAATAAAAATGAAATAGATCCATCATGGATGCAAAACAGAAGCAAGAAAGAGTGTCCTTTCTGACATCCAAGGGGATCTGTATGGGGGAGTGACAATGCAGGGGGGGAGGCTCCATTACCTCCAGAGTTTCTGCTTGGATTTATGCCCATTAGCAGTCAATGAATCTGCTTCTTTTGCCATTGTGCCCACTTCTTTTAGAGGATGTGGGGCCTCTGATGTGAACTCACCAACAGTCTCCAGCGATTTGCTGAGGGAATACATTTCCAAGTAGGGCCCTTCCGGCCTCAGGTCCAGAACTGCGCGGCAGGTGACTTCCTTTCCATGGTCATTCTGCTGAGCGGTGATGCTGTTGCTTGTCACCACAACATTGCCGGCTTCAGGATTCCTGTGGTCCTCAAAGGTCTCCACATACAGCCTCTGCTTCCCTTGATACAAGGTCACGGTGAGGTTCCGGATGGGGGCAACATTGAAAACTCGACAAGTCACATTATACTCCTTACCCACCTCCACCTCGGGCAGCGGATCCAACACTACGCGCTCCGGAGCTCCTGGAACAGAATAAAAAGTGATAAATCCTATTGATTTGACTTTCTTCAATAATGTTTTATTCTGGATTGTTGTTTTTTAAATGTTGTAAACCAGTTTGAGATTTTTTTCCATAAAAATAATGCAGTATAGAAATGAAATGAGTAATGATAGTAACTTATTTCATTTACAGATCACTTCCTATGAAACATGTCCAAGCAATTTAACAATAAAAAAATGAATAAACAATTGTGTATCAAATACCACCCAATCTTCATTGGTTAATAAAATTCAGAAGTAATGGAAAAAGAAAGGATACACGTTCTGTGTTTCTTTCTACGCCAGTCTTGGGACCGATCCCTCCTGGGCATCTCAGGACCAGGGGGCAGCGTGTCCAGACCTTAAGGATGAGACCCATGAGGTCTCTGCTTCAACTAGGCAGCCCCTCTCACCCCACTGCCGTCTTCCCTCCTGCCTCTGCAAAGATAATTTTGCTTGGGAACCAAGTGGGGCTGACAGAGAGGGCTGACTTGGGCAAAGCCATTAAGAGCTAAGAAAGGACAAAACTTCCGGGCATGCCACAGCAGGCTGAATTATGCAAAATATTAAAAGTGGCAGGAAGCATGCCCATTTGATTAATTTACATAATATTTACAGGTTGCAGAATGTACCTCTTCAAGGCACAGACATTTCCACTGTCGACTAAGACATCATCAAGGATGGGGCAATGAAGGGAATTCTATAACTTGGGGGCTACTGCAACAAGGCCCTGCCCTTTGTTCTCAGCAAGTGAACCTCTTTCGATGTCGGGTAAACCCTCCAGGCTTCTCTATCTGGTTCTCAGAACTCTCCTCAAGCTGCAGCCCCTTTCCCCAGACCATGCCCCTCACCAGCCCAGCTCTGCAGCCTCGCTGAATGATTTAGCCTGTTTGGAATATGTCCTTGAACTTGGATGTCTCTTCCTTGTCTGGATGGAGGATAGAGAAGATGCATGAGTGTAAACTGGACATTAATTTCTCCACCCACTTTTGCATCTGGCCCTGTCCACCACTGGTGGTGCCCCTGGGCTGTCCAGAAAAGAATGCAGCCCTTGGGCTGGAAAAAGTCCCCCCACCTCTGAGGTGGGGCAAGCAGCTGGGCCTTGGAAGGGAACCTCAACCTCTGGGCAAGTGGCTCTAAGCTGCTCGGGGCTTTTGAGGTTGGCACCTGCCTTTCACTTTACAAGGAAACTTCCAGGGCAGCTTAAAAAACAAAAACATAAAAACAAAGCTCTTTTAATAAAAACACTCTATAGCTGCACTGAATTTCAAATTGTTCTTTCTTTCTTTCTGCTGTTAAACTGCTTTGAGGTGCTTTATAGGAAGTAATTCATAAATAGAATCGAACAAATAATAATAACGGGAGGAATTGCAGTGCAGCAACATAGAAGTAAACATCAACAGCATTCAAAGCAGATTTAAATGAGGAAATAAAAGAGAAACCAAAGGCCTGGGCAAATACAGAAGTATCCTGCTGGTGCTGAAAATGCAAAAGCGTCAGCAGCACAGTGAACTACTCTGGGGAGAGAGTCCTGGAGACAGGGCTCCCATTCCAGAATCACAAATGACTGTCCAGGAGATCCCTACCTGGTCCCCTGGACAGCCACTCCAAGGTAGATTACCGGGTTATGTGGATTCAGAAAGCAGCTTTGCATGCTCAGGGTAGTAGCCAGCCACTTTCTTTCCTGGCCTCTTGCTGAATTTGAATCCATGTCCCTCCTATTTTCCATTGAATAACCTTCAAGCCAAGCAGCACTCCAAATCCTCTGCCCTTAGTGAATGATTATTCCAGGACTGCCCAGTATATGACTTACGGTAAACTGTGGTGGTTATCCTCTGATATTTCGGCTCTGTCCCCCCACAGGTAGCAAAGCACAACGGCTTTGGTTCCCACTCAGTAACACTGGTGAGATTGAAGGCTTTCCAAGTAGGCCCAGTCCCTGCAGCAACGGTCTGTAAGCTGGTCTCCAAGCCAATGTTCACACAATTGGAACTGCAGTTTAATACCATGGAATCTCCAAACTTCACTGCAGGCTTTTCTGGCCAAATCCTCAAGTAGTAGTCCTCTTGTTGAGCCTCTGAAAACACAATAGATACGAAATGGAAACAAGAAGAATTACCGACGAAAGAAGAGTGGCAAATGAAGTTAATGGACTATGCAAAATTAGATAAATTAACAGAAAGGATTCAAAACCTGCGGGATCAGAGATTCTTAGAAGACTGGAGTAAATATTTGAACTATTTAAAAAGCAATTGTAATCAACAGATTACGCTAGTAGGACTGCAAGAAGTTCTGTAAGGAGGAATGTGTAAAATACTGCAATGAAGATTATGAAGAGAATTAATAGTTAATGATAATTAAAAGTAATAGTGAAATTAAGAAATGCAGAATAAGTGATAAAGTATGGAAAATCTTCAGAGGCTTTTGATGGAAGTCTAAAATATTGTATAAGATAAGAATTTATGTTAAATGATTGTTGGAAATGATATGTTAAAAAATCAATTAAAATGTACAAAAAAAGAAAAAGAAAACACAATAGATACAACATGTACAAAAGTGCAATACTAAATAGTTCTTAATTAAAAAACCCCAATAAGAAGCAATAAAATGGTGAGACTACAGTGGGGAAAAGAAGCAAGGAAAAGGCAAAAGAAAGAAAGTAGTAATGCCAAATAAGGTGAAACTCAATAAGGTGAACTCTGCAGCTCCACAGATTGTTTCCCTTATCTCCTTCAGTCCAGAATACGCCTGTTTTTAGCCAAATCTTATTCATTTTTAAGAAACAGGTGTCCCTGCTCTAGAGAATGACTCCAGAGAGTGCCCAGTTTCTGTGCCAGGCTTGGCACCCAAAGTCCTCTGCCCCCACATCTTGTTTTAATGTATGACATATTAGTGTATTTTTGGTCTTTGTGGAAGCCGCCCAGTGTGGCTGGGGAAACCCAGCCAGATGGGCAGGGTACAAATAATAAATTGTTGTTGTTGTTGCAGCGGCCAGATAACGGACTCCGCGGGTGAGACAGCCCTCTCCTACCCAGGAGAGGTTGGCAGGACTAATTACCCTCATATTAGCTCTGAATTTCTGGCACGACTGGGGGTCCAACCTCATGGGAAACAGCCATTTCCCTCAGCAGGAAAGATAACTCAGCTGATAAAGCATGAGACTCAGGGTTGTGGGTTTGAGCCCCACGTTGGGCAAAATATTCCTACACTGCAGGGGGTTGGACTAGATTATCCTCATAATCTAACTCTACAATTCTGTGCTCCTTCTGGGGTAGTTTGTCCACCTTTGATCCCCACCCAGCTCTCTCCTGTGGCTCCTTGAAGCTGTTGGCATGACAGCGGCCACACCCCAGAAATGGCTTTGACTGGCCAGCTTAACCACATGAGGTCACTTCAGGGCTGCAAACACAGCAAATACAACGCAGGAGTCAGCAGTTACCAGTCTCTGCAGCCACAGCAGGCGCTATGATTCTCCAGCGGTTTGACTCCCCCCCGAGAGGCGCACTCCATTGTGTCCATTGAGACAGACGGATGCCAACAACAACAAATGATATTTTAAATCAGGCATAGGCAAACTCCGGCCCTCCAGATGTTTGGGACTACAACTCCCATCACCCCTAGCTATCAGGACCAGTGGTCAGGGATGATGGGAATTGTAGTCCCAAACATCTGGAGAGTCAGAGTTTTCCTATGCCTGATTTAAATCCATTAATGGTACTGATTAGCCATTGAAATACTGGAGTCCTTTTGCTTCTATTTTTAAACAGAGGCTTCTGTTGGTGGAACCAATGCCTTCTCCTCCCTCCCCCCCCATGATTCTTGAGAATTAAGAACAGAGGCACTGTGATAGACATGCTTTAGGTGTGACTTTAAATCTCCTTTGAGGAGACTTTAGGGCTTCCTTTTTCCTTTGTTTAATGACTCACTTTTTGACTTGCTCTTTAGACTGCTGCCAGTAGATCAAGAAGAGGAATTCCCTGCCACTCCTTATTCTGATTAGTGCTGACAGAAAATCAGACCCTTTCCAGGAATGGCTCAACTCACCAAGTGAATTGCAAAAAGAAATACTGGGGCGGGAAGGAGGGAAACATCAAACCCTTGGAATGCAAGGCCACACAAACACACTGACTAGGGAGCGCAAACCCCAGAAAACACAGAGGAACCTAACTCTGCCAACATGCGTATAAAGGTAAAGGGACCCCTGATCGTTAGGTCCAGTCGTGGTTGCTATCTCCCCAGAAGAAATATTCCTTATCTACATCTAACCCTTCCATCCCAATAATCTCACTTTGCAAATAAACTGAAATACCGGTAATAGTACTGGGACCTTCAATCTGGAAACCTCCATTCACATAACTCAGAGTGAAATGCTAATTTCTCAGGACCTCACTTAAGCAGATGTTTGCTTTGGCGAAACACTTTGAAGGACTGTGGGGGGTCTGTGATTAGATGTCTCTTTAAAAGAAAAAATTAGCAGCTGGGGGGGGGGGCGCTGAAGAAGAGCTTTAGACTGCCTCCCTCCCAAAGTAGTATTTGTCCCATAAGGGAAAACAAGTATCGTATGGTTGGCATCTGTCTGTCTCAGGAGACAATGGAAGAGTGCATCGCAGGAGTGAAGTAAAAAATGAATTGGGATTTTTATTTTGTGAGGTGGTGGGTTCCACTTAAAGGCTGACAGCTTAATTTAGAATAGGAAGATAACTGCTTTAAAAACCCCAGTAACAGTGCAGCTTATTCACCCCCACAAAAGGGGTAATATCGTAATTCAACCCTTGCCCACCTTGCTCTGAACACCTAGGATTCCTCGTGACTCAAGGGAGTATTCAGCATGGACCCTATAATCACATTTGCTGTGATTGGGAGTGGAGAATGATAAGCAGAAATCCCCTTTTAGTTATGAACTGTGAACATGGCAGGGTGCTTAAAGCAACTTGTTAAGAGTGCAACCCTATACGTCTATCATAACGTCTACTCAATAAGTTAAGTCACATTGAGAAAGTTAAGTGCTCAACAATTCACAGACACTAAAATATACCCCCCCCCCAAAAAAACCCCTGAGTGTGGCAAAAGGGATATAAAAGTTTGTGTTGGCTATATAACAATGCCACTCAGAAAAGCATTTTGGCGCAGTGGAGAGGTGACAAACACGAGCAGCCTTCATGGCGAAGGTGGGGAGGCAGAGCTGAATCTGGACTTTCCACATGCAAACTCAACAGTGTAGCCCAAGCTACTACAACTCCCATCATTCCTAACTACAATGGTACCTCGGGTTACAAACTTAATTCGTTCCGGAGGTCCGTTCTTAACCTGAAACTGTTCTTAACCTGAGGTACCACTTTAGCTAATGGGGCCTCCTACTGCTGCCGCTGTGTGATTTCTGTTCTCATCCTGAAGCAAAGTTCTTAGCCAGAGGTACTACTTCTGGGTTAGCAGAGTCTGTAACCCGAGGTGTTTATAACCCGAGGTACCACTGTATTCACCAATGGGAGTTGGTGGTGAACCTCAGGAGGTGGTGAATGCTCCTTCGTTGAAGGCTTTTAAGCAGAGATTGTATGGTCATCTGTCATGGCTGCTTTAGCTGAGATTCCTGCATTGCAGAGGGTTGGACTAGATGACCCTCAGGGTCCCTTCCAATTCTAAAACCCTATGATTCTTTTGGTCTAATATCTGGAGGGCACCAGTTTTTGGAAGCCTGTCATCAAATACTGCCTGTTTTGTCTGGCAAAGGGATGCACCTACACGTGATGCAGAACATTCATGATTAGGGTTGCAATCCTCTGCACACACAACTAGGAGTTGTTGTTGGCATCCATTTGTCTCGAGGGACAAGGCATCACCAGGGGTGAAGTCAAACTGCTGGAGAATCATAGTGTCTGCTGTGGCTGCAGAAACTGGTAACTTGTAACTACTGCTTCCTGCATTTTAAAAATGTGTTAGCAGCACCAAAATGACCTCCCTGGGGCATTTGTACGGAGGTCCTGGGCTGGCCAGATGGCAAGACTGATATGGTCTGCATCATGTCTGTATCAGAGTGAAAAAGTTTTTGGAAGCCACATGGCAGCAACTTGTATTTGCCACTGAGTGCAGCTCAGGGCTGGGCATTCCAGACTTCGTCTCTGGGGAGTTTCCCCAGGCCACACCCTCTAACTGGCCCTGTTCTGCACCAGCCCCCAGTGCATTTCCCTGCCTTAAACTGTGACGATGCCTCCCATGCGCCTGGCTGGGGAGGACGTGCGTGTGGAAACCCCCGATTCTTGTGCGGCTGGAACGCGTTCTGTGCAAAGATTAGAGTCACACCCATTGCTCTGCTCACCTTTTGGCCTTGCAACGCAGCCCCCTCAGGCTGAAAAAGGCTCCCCACCCCAATGCAAAACTATTCTTGCCTTTCTGATGAGCATATTATGTCTCAATCTAGCTCCTCTCAACTCCCATACATCAATACATATGGGGGAGAGGGGTCATTTGAATTGAGGGAAAACAGGCATTTGGAATTCCACAAGGAAGACTAAACTATAAAATGGCTTTAGTGCTGAGTATTTTCATTATATAAATTTGTGGGTTGGTTTGTTAGCTATTTCCCCCCCCCCATTCTCTGTTCTATGTAACTCCAGAGATGCACCCGCTTCCAAAGGCTGTGTTCTCTGAACCAGTGAAGCAAAACTGTGTCTCCACTCTTAAGACAAATGCAGTGGATATCTACAAGGCAACAAGAATGCAAACACAATGCTGGGAGAGAATTCTCTCTGGGCCCGGGGACATGAACATATGAAGCTGCCAGACAGCTGGTCCATCTAGAGAGTGGCCAAGAGTAGGCAAACTTCAAGCTTGTTTTTAATAAGAACCCCAAGATCTACAAACCCGAGGCAGGTGCAAAAGACATACAGCTAGAATTAAAGATCTGAGCATGTTCTCCTTCTAGGGATTTCTTTTTAGTACCAGAACTGAACTGAGCTCTGATCACGTCCTTTTACACACACACAAAAAGGTCTACCTCTTGTTTAGCTTTCTTCATCTCACCATTCTAATTTTATATAGAAAAAGAAATGTTGCTTTAAAAACAGCTGGGAGTCAGAAAGCTGCAAACCCAGAGACCAGTCAGAAGACCTGCCCTCTACCTAGCAGCTCTCTCCAAGGTCTCAACAGTGACTCTCCAGCCTTGGGATCCTTCTAGCTAGTGATACTACCATGAATTGGACCTGGGTTGTTCTGCATCCAAAGCATGTGTTTGAACCCTGGGCTTTTGCCCTCCTGGACATTTTACCTACATTGAGCTGAGCTTGAGGTGGCTGCCCAACAGGACCCAAACAATCACAGAACCAGAGAATGTTTCCACCAGAGATTGGAATGGTGTGCATGTTGTTGTTGTGATTTGCTCTTAGTGAATGTGAACTCATACTTTGGCACCATGGCATTTTTTTAAAAAAGTTTCACAACTGTGTCTGTTTCATCTGCTCTAACTGAAATTTTAATTGAAGCCAGCTGCATTTACATCTTTCTTGTTTCCTTCTTGTAATTTTGCACTACTAGAGTTTATGAACCATAGAATGAATTCATTTTCATTCACTTCTCACACTCAAGTCGTTCCATAGATATACTAATCAGTTCACTCACAGAATCAGGCAGAAGGTACCTTCTTTATGAGTAAAAAAAATATGTTCAGGGAGGAAAAAGTACACTCAGCTGTTTGTGTGAAA
This sequence comes from Podarcis tiliguerta, assembly GCF_965153285.1. Classification (NCBI taxonomy): domain Eukaryota; kingdom Metazoa; phylum Chordata; class Lepidosauria; order Squamata; family Lacertidae; genus Podarcis; species Podarcis tiliguerta. Next base: position 39,079,213 of record NC_139550.1, read on the forward strand.
GTAGCCAGAAATGAATTGCTGCTGCTTTTCTCATTCCAGGAAGCACAACACCAAGGTCAAGCAAAGCTCAGGGTTTCCCCAGCTAAGAAAGGTGCAACCCTGCCCCTCCGCCCAAGAGAAGGGGAGGCTGGGGGGTTCACGGCACCCCCTTCCCTCCTCACACCTGGAGGGGCCAGCAAGCAGGGAGAAGCGGAGAGCCCGGTCACAGATTGAAGCGAAATAAAAGCCCTCTCCAACCTCTTTTCAATGCCGTGGCTCAACCCCGTGAAGTCCGGCTCAGAGAAAGTGCCTCTGAGCATACGGAGAGTGCATTTCTGACCCTTCGCCCCTTCTTCTAAAACAGAGGCTGAAACCACTGAGCCTCGCCCTCGCCCGCCCCGGGACCGGCGGACAGGGGCGCCCGGAAAGGCCGACTCCCTTCGCCCCTTACCTTGCGCGGCAGAGCAAGCGGCCGCGGCGAGCAGGAGGAGGGCGGCGGGCAGGCGCGGCATGGCGCGGAGCGGGCGCGGCGGCCGGAGAGCCCTTCAGGTGCGCAGGCGACGCCGAATCCCTCCCGCCAGGCTGCCGCCGGAGCATCCGCTGGTGGCGCCCGCAGCCTCTCGCCCGACTTTATACGCCCCGAGGCGGTTCCGGGAAAGGCTCCGCTCACGAGGGTCGGGGAAACTCCCGCCGCCGCCGCCGCCCGGCCCCCTTTCCAGGCCGGCCTCCTGGGGGCGGCGAGGGGCTGCGCTCGTCACGGAGCCGGGTCCGGCGCCGCCTGAGCGCCCCTTCGCCGCCTTCGGAGAGGCTTTCCGGGTCGGGTTTTTCCTTCTGCCCCCCCGGGGGGCACCAGGCGCCCCCTCAGCGCTCAGGAAAGCGGATCCTCGGGGAAGCCCCGTCTCAGTCGGGAGAAGGCGAAGCCGATCCCTCGGCTGCCTGCTCTCCAGGGGGCCTGGGGCGAAGAATTCTGTCCAAAAGCCTCACAAAGTCAGACTATCCTGGACAACTCTAAACATGAGTGAAACAGCCTTCCGGCCCCCTCCATAGTTGTGGGCGAGGAGCCGACCCCGTCCAGCGCCGAGGGCGCCCCGAGCAGCCCGGCCTCCCGCCCGCAAGCGCGCCCTCTGCGCCCCCGTCCCGCGGGCGGCAGCCTGGGCAGCTCTGCCAGGGGCGCCTGGTCCCCCCCCCGGTGTGCATGACGTGTATATGATGTCACGCAACACTGCCCCCCCCCATGTGGCCCAGGTTGAGGGATCGACCACATATGGATCGCACGCCCCTCATTCAGTGGCGGTGGTGGAGTTTTTGTTAACTTGTGGGGAGGGGGAGCCCTGAAGGGGAGTCACTTGCCCCCATCTGCCCCCAGAGGGTCTGTGGAGCCAACTGACCTCTACTCAAAAGGAAACTCACAGAAATAAAGGGACCTAATTTAGCCATGTCCATTAATGTCAATAGGTTTATGCTGAGTATGACTAACGCTGAATGCAACCCCCCCCCCCCTTTGAGAGCCTGAGGTGGCAGGAGGGAGGAATAGGCTGCCTTTCTTGTTTTGATTTTTGACTGTTGCTAACAAATTACTTTCCAAGGAAGAGAGCTTGGGGAATGCGCTGCTTCCGCCCACCCACAAAACAGCAGAATATATTGGCACGGGAAGAGGTTTTACTCATTGTCTACCAGTGGCCACTTTCCTTGCAAGGCAGCAGAGTAAAGGTGCATTTTTCTCAGGGGAGCAAGTGGGGCTTTTTTCCCAAAGGCAGCGTGGGGGAAATGCAAAGTTTGCATGGGGGGGCATCAGTCCCCTGGATAGATCTGCAGATCCGTATGTCCCTTTGCCTGCCAGAGGCTGGTTGATTTTAGGCAGTTCCCCGCTGGCCTGATGCAGTGGGGAACTTTCCACCTGGGCGGTGACAGTGCTGGAGCCCTCTTCTTGCAGCGTCCTCCCCGCATTGGCACTCAGCATCCAGACTCTTGCGGCTGCGGGAGGGCGAGGAGCAGCAGCTGTTTCTGTCACTCACACCACATGTCCCCTTCTCCCCTGGCCCTGCCTGCCAGCCGCGCTGCTACTGCTTTGGCCTGGGTGTTACTAATGGTACAAAACAAATAAAGCGGGACATTTTGCAAAATTTTAAAAATATGCCCGGATAGCCCTTTTAAACCGTAAAAAGAGGATGTACCTGGTAAAAACCGGACATATGACAACTCTACCCCAAAGGGGTGATTTCTAGTAAGTGGCATTCAGAAGCATAGAGCTTTGTTAGTTACAGATTGTTTGTTGTTGTTGTTTAGTTGTTTAGTCGTGTCCGCCTCTTCGTGACCCCCTGGACCAGAGCATGCCAGGCACTCCTGTCTTCCACTGCCTCCCGCAGCTTGGTCAAATTCATGCTCGTAGCTTCAAGAACACTGTCCAACCATCTGGTCCTCTGTTGTCCCCTTCTCCTTGTGCCCTCCATCTTTCTCAACATCAGGGTCTTTTCCACGGAGTCTTCTCTTCTCATGAGTCACAGAGAGACTTTGTTTTTTTAAAAAAAAAGTAAAGGTAAAGGACCCCTGACAGTTAAATCCAGTCGTGAACAACTGGGGTTGCGGCACTCATCTCGCTTTACTGGCCAAGGGAACCGACATTTGTCCGCAGACAGTTTTTCCAGGTCTTGTGGCCAGCATGACTAAGCCGCTTCTGGTGCAATGGAACTCTGAGACCAGAGCAGTGCATGGAAATGCCATTTATCTTCCCGCCGGAGCGGTACCTATTTATCTACTTGCACTTTGACGTGCTTTCGAACTGCTAGGTTGGCAGGAGCTGGGACCGAGTAATGGGAGCTCACCCCATTGCGGGGATTCGAACCGCCGACCTTCAGCCCTAGGCTCAGTGGTTTAGACCACAGCGCCACCCAAGTCCCTAGACTTTGTTAGTCACAGTTAATAGACCATGGTGCAGACCTGAAAGGGTTAAAAACACTTTATAGCATTATGATGTTATAGTTTTATATCTCTACAGTCATACCTTGGGTTACAGATGCTTCAGGTACGTTTTCGGGTTGTGCGTTTACGGAAGTATCGGAACGGGTTACTTCCAGGTTTCGGTACTCACACATGCACAGAAGCAATAAATCGTGCTTTGCGCATGTGCAGAAGCACTGAATTGCAACCCATGCGTGTGCAGATGCGGTGCTGCGGGTTGCGAATGTGCCTCCCGCACGGATCACATTCACAACCCAAGCGTCCACTGTATTTCATTTTAAAATATTGTTAATTTGGCAGGTAGGGGTAACTCTGTATGATGCCTGAATCCTTTCAAATTCCTGGAGTCTTGAATCCAGGGTTAAAATCTAATGGAGGAGTAAATTGTTGAAGTAGCCAGGCCAGCTTTTTGGTAATGGTCTTCTAGTATAACAAAGGATGTTACATATAGCATATATTCAACACAAAAAACGACGACAATTTGTTGTTGACAAAGGACAGCTGGACATCTAAAGGGCCCCATTACCTTCAGGAGCTCCTTGGGGCCTCATCAGACCTCAATCCGTCCCTGGTGTAGTTTGCAGCAGCAGCAGCAAGCACTGCAGTGGTTCTGGCGCAAGTTGCAGGGAGCCTGCATGGGGACAGCAGGGATTTCTGCTGGCTACTTTGCAGAGCTGGGCTTTCCTGGCCAATGAAAAGGCCGGCTCGCCTGCCTTGGACAGTCTCTTTTCCTGGAACACAGCTGGAGCTGCTGATGCTGCTGTAATCCAAAGTGAGCTGTGAAGTCTAGCCCTGCCCCCCACCCCCAATATAAGAGAGTCGGCCAGGGGCAGAGGTGGAAAAGTGGGTTGTTAATGTATCCTCTCTTTTGCACGTCAAATTATGGCAACCCTCCTTTGGTTGGCCCCTGTAAGAACAGGATGCTGGACTAGATGGACCATGGGCCTGATCCTGCAGGCTCCTCTTACATTCTTATATTGCTATTGGTCAAATGGTGCTGACTGTAACATGTTTTTTATATACATACATTTTTATGACAAAAATGATATTTTTTATTTCAGTGTTATAGCGCTATAAACACTATAATACAATAAACAAACAAACAACTATGATGTTTGTAGTATTATACCTCAATTTCTCTTTCTTTTTATAAAGAAATGCTGAAAAATGCTAACTAAAATGAATGCTAACTAAAAATCAATTAAACAAATAAATGGGTCAGAAAATGGTATTCACTGCAAGAATTACATTGAATGCGTGCTGCGTTTTGAAAGGCTCCGCCAACAAGTTCTCCCCTCCCCGCCCCCCCCCCCCCCGATCTCCAAGAACTCAAAGAGTAATAAAGAGAGCAGAACAGAGGCCAGAGGTGCCCAGTCGCAGTTTGAGAGGAGGAGTCTTAGAGAGGGTGGAAGGCAAGGACTTTCAGTCCTGGCAACTGCTCCATAGGGCCAAGACCTATGGGGAAGTGTGCTGAGACCACTAGGCTGCGTTGTATTTCGTTTCCTTGAATAAAGAGTTAATGTCACTGGCATCAGAGATTTGCTTCCTTTCTTGCAGACCTGAGTCTGACTCCAGCCCTGACACCTGGCACCTAAATCTAGGTAATGATGATGCCCTGGGCAAAGCATAAACAGGGAGCCATCCCTGGGAAGGCTTGTTCTCATGTGCCCCCCCCCTTCCTCAACTGCCACTGGCACAGCCGTGCCTGGGCTCCTCCTCATCGCCTCCTGCCCCTTGGGTATAAGGAGGGAGTTTTATCTTTAGCAGGCTTTTAGCCTTCATCACTAGACTAGTTTATTGAAACACTAACCCAAAAGGATCTATAGGTTGACGTGTATATGTGCAAAACAGAAGGAAGTGAGAGGGAAAGGAAAGAAAACCAGACTCATCTTACTAGGTCTGACTCGTGGAAGTTATTTGGTTTTCCATTGTGTGAGGGCTTAATCTGAAAAGAAGTCAGCAATCCAAGTCTATCACCCAGCAGACAAATGCTAGTTTTAGTTAGTTCACATGGCTGGTTCAGACCCCATCATCTTATATGTGAAGCTGGGTCTTGTGCTCCAGTGCACATCACAGCAGAACTCATTGGTCATTTTGTTGTCCATTTGCTCAGTTTGGAGAGATCCTTTTGGGGCTCACACCATTTTCTCAACTGAGAAGCACTACCATTTGGCTTCCTCTTTTCCTCTATATGTGGCTTATTGGCTTGTATCCAGATAAATTCCATAGGTGGGTTTTTCAATGTTTTCCATTGTTGTTCTATAGAGTTCCTGGTATCTGCTGCATCCATGTCAGAAGATCTTTTGGGCAAATTTTCTTCATAGTATCTGCACACATAAATAGTAGGGATAACTGAGGAGAGATGTGAATATGTTTTAATAACTGATATCTCATGAAAAAAATCATTTCATAATAGGGCAACCTGTGGGCATTCTATCAGAAATGGAAAAAGGTCTCTTAATTCCCACAACGTCTCCAACGTTTTGGTGAGGTAATGTAAGTAATATGAGGCAGCTGAACAGAGCTATGATACCACCGGTGTAACAAGTTTTAACATTCTCTCTCATGTACAGATACAGATTTGCATGGCTTAGAGTGTAAGATCAGTGATTGAAATGTGCTTCAACTCTGTTCCACCAGTCAGGAGCTTTCTGTGTTCCTCAACTCTGTATTGAATTTATTTCTGCTTGAAAAACAACAACGACATTTAGGCTACAAATTGGGGTTTTAATATACTGAATTTTATTTAAATTGTATTTTATCATTTCATACACACTTCCCAGAGAACAATTTTATTCGGAGGACATAGAAATACAGTGGTACCTCAGAACTCGAACGGCTCCGTTCTCAAACGTTTCAACTCCCAAATGCTGAAAACCTGGAAGTAAGTGCTCCAGTCAGGGGTGTAGCAAGGGGGGTGCAGTAGGTTTGGTCCACCCTGGGTGTCCTCACTGAGGGGAGTGACAAAATGGTGGGTGGCACTCACTGTGGGGCCCGCAGTGCGCCTGAGCCATATGTCTCTCCTGGGAGTGACACGGTGGCTTGAGTGCCTGCAGGCTCTGCACTGCCCCAAACAGTCTGCCCATTGCCTCCCCCTCAGATGTAGGGCGACTGAGTGGGAGGAGGCAGGCAGACTCTTTGGAGGCCCCAAGGTGCCCCCGTGGGTGGGTGGCCCCGCTCCCGGGCGCAGGGCATGTGTGCCGCCCTAAGCGCCTGATTGGCTTTCTCCGCCGCTGGCTCCGGTTTTTGAACCTTCCTCGGAACACAAACATCTGATGCGGCTTCTGCTGTGCAAAAACCTAGCTGTTGGCCAATCGGAAGCCGCACCTCAGAACTCGAATGTTTTGGAAGTCGAACAGTCTTCCGGAATGGATTACGTTCAAGTTCCAAGGTGCCACCTGTAGAGAAAATAAAATTTATCTTAAAAGATAAGGTCGAGGGCAGTAGGATTCGTGGAGACGTTCAATTCCATTCACATCTAAAGGGGCATTTCCCTAATCTGCCCTTTCCAAAACAAAACCATCGTTGACATTTTGCAGTGCACTTTTCCAGTCAAGGAAGGGCTTCAAAGATGCCTATACTGGCAAAAGCCACATACCAAACATTAGGGAAAACTACTTGGCAAATGTACCGGTACATACAGATATATGTTGATTAGGAGGATTCCACCCCAAAATGCTGGTGGACTTTAAAAAAAAACATGTGGAAAAGCAGAGAACTGTACTTAAGACTGAAAAACTGAGAGAAATCAAAATTGGCAGATTTAGCCATTCCTAGTTGGGAGTTCTTTTCAGTAAAGTGCAGGAAGGTACCAACTTCCATCCTGAGTAGTCTACTCTTTTTTGAAAACTGAAATTCCCATGATCCACTGATGTGCCTTCCATTTTATAACCTGACTGCAAAGTCAGGTTCTTCTAACAGTAAGGCACAGCTCAGCTCACCTGCTACATGAGGATGTAGAAGGTGCCTCTGCACCTGAGCCTTTGTGTGCTGCTAAGGCATCACATTTCCAAAATCAGCAGAATGCAGAATTAAAATGGTTGTTCTAGCACTCTCTTTCTCCATAAGAATACCACAATGCTTGTTCTCATGGACAAGATCTCAAGCTCAGTTGGTTATAGCGTGGTGCTCATAGTGCCAAGGTTGCAGGTTTAATCTCTGTATGGAACAGCTGCATATTCCTGCATTGCAGCGGGTTGGACTAGATGATCCTCAGGGTCCCTTCCAAAACTACAATTCTATTATTCTACTTATTTCCTCAAGTACTTACTTCTAGACTGAATTGCTGCAATGCTCTGTTTGGACTTGCTTTTAGAAACAGCCTAGAAATGTCCTCTGGTGGGAAATGGTGCTGCCATGCAGCCCCTACGGAATCAGTAAAGCAGTTGCCTGGAACTCAAAGATAGTAGAATATAACCAAACTTGTTCCGCCTGCATTGGCTGCCTCTTGGTCTATGGGTTCCGTTAAAAGTACAGTGGTACCTTGGTTTTCGAACAGCTTAGTTCCCAAACAACTCGGAACTCGAAAGCTGCAAACAAGGAAGTAGGTGTTCCAGTTTTCGAACTTTGCCTCGGAAGCTGAACAGGCTCCTGAGCTTTCACTTTTACCCTTGCGCAGCTCATTTAAGTCCCACCCCCCATCGTAATTAAAGCCTTCCGTTTCTGATTGCAGTGTTCTGAAGTAATATTTGGTGCTTTTGTTTTTGCTATTTTTGTGTTTTTGTTTGTGTGGCTTTTTCATTTTTGTGCCTGTGGCTTGTTTTTTGTTTTATGATTGATGGATTGCGGAAATGGATAAAAGCTCCTCATCCAAACAATGACTATAATCAGCGCAGGTAAGAAAAAATTTAATTTTAATTTTTATCATCTACAATACTGTCTTATTTATTTTATAGTACAGAACACTGATTATTGCTTTCATTCTATGGATCATTGGTATTGTTAGTAAAATTCATGTTTTAGGGGTTGTTTTTAAAAGTCTGGAATGCATTAATCCATTTTGCATTACTTCCTATGGGAAAGCGCACCTTGGTTTTGGAACGGACTTCCAGTTGTTTGCACTATCGACAATTACACGAAACATATGAAAAAGACAGTAAGAAAGGATTTAGCTATACAAGATCTAGGTTTCAAACCGAAGTGATTGAAGGGAAAGTGAAATTACTGAAGGCTGCATACAGCATACTGCTAGAATGGGAGACGAAAGATGAAGAGATAAAATCAGTCATGATCAAATGGGCACAAGATGTAGGTCACAACATCATGATGAAAGATTGGGAAAGATTATAGAAAATTGACCTAAAATTACAGATTGTTCTTTGCTGAGGGAGAATTATATGAAGATGATGTACAGATGGTATATGACACAAGTGCAGCTAGGGAAAATCATAGAATCATAGAGTTGGAAGAGACCACAAGGGCCATCAAGTCCAACCCCCTACCAAGCAGGAACCACCAAATGTACAAAGCTAGCTCAAATATATGTTGGAACTGCAAGGATTTATCATATGTGGTGGGATTGTAATTTAATTTTAAAAAATTGAGAAATGATATACAATGAATTGAAGAAAATGTTCCACCTAACATTTGTCAAAAAACCTGAAGCATTTTTGTTAGGGATTGTAGGGAAAGACCTGCCAAAGAAGCTGAAAAACATCTTCATGTATGCGACAACGGCTGCGAGAGTCTTAATAGCACAAGGATGGAAGACTGAGGAAACTCTGAGGAAAGAAGTATGGCAAGAGAAACTGATGGACTATGCAGAACTGGCAAAACTGACACACAAACTATGGGACAAGGATAACTGTGGCTTTAAAGATGAATGGGAACCTTTTACAAAGTACTTAAAGATGCAACAAAGTGAATTGGACTTCTTGGCAGGTTTTGAATAAACAATCACAAGCTGGACAAATTAAGGATCTATACAAATCTGGAATATGCAGAGAATAGCATTCGTAGAGAAACCAGAGATTGGAACTGAGGGAAGTCGGGGGGGGGGGGGAGGTGGGTTGTTTTATGGGAGGGAGGGGGAAAATGATATATTTTAAGATAATATGTTTTATTTAAACCTTTAATAAAAAATCTATTAAAAAAAGAGTCTGGAATGGATTAATCCATTTTGCATTACTTTCTATGGGAAAGCGCACCTTGGTTCTGGAATGGACTTCCGGAACGGATTAAGTTTGAGAACCAAGGTACCACTGTATTTTGATATCATGGTAGTGTACAGCAAAAAAACCACCACACATAATTTAAAACAGTACAAGGCAAAAAAGCTTCAAGCAGTTGGAAGTGAGGGTTCCTGCTGCATCTCTGCAGCCTGGAAGCGGAGGAGCCCAGCTCCTCTCTCGCTTCTCCACATGACCTCCGGGAATGAGCCGGGATAGGATTGCACTTCAAGGACACATCCCAGAACCCCAGAGGGGTGTGGCTTGGGGAGAGGGATGGAGGGCCGCATCCAGCCCCTGGGCTTCAGGCTCCCCACACCTGTTTTTAAAAAATGAAAAGGTAGCACCAAGGCAATCTGGTCTCCCCAAAACAGTTGGCTTTTTCTGTGCTCTGAAAAAAGGATGAAAATAGCACAGGGAAAATACAGGAAGGCAGGGAAAGATATTGTGAGAACGTTATGTATTTGCTCAGTAAAAAATGGGGGGGGGGATGCTTCCAGAAGGGAGTGTAATACTATAAAACAGGGGGCTCTAACTTTTTTGAACTGAGGAGCAAATGTGGAATTCAATAAACCACGATGGACACATAATGCACAGAAGAAAATTTGACAGTGCCCAGATCCCACCCCTACCCAAACAGGCAAAACACCAACACCCTAAAAATATATAACACACAGGCAAAAAAGGGAACCTGCCCCCCCCAAGGTCAACATTTACAAACAAACAAACTATACCTGCGCACCATTAAAAACAGAAGGGGCAGCGGTGCCTTGGTGGGTGCTAAAGGAGGTATTTGTTGGGGACTGCAGTTGTAAAGGGTTGTCCAGATATCACAAGCAGATGGTTGGCAGCAGCGGACATCCTTGGAAAGCCACCAGGGCTGCAAGCACCCTGGAAGGGCGTGTGGCCAAACCCTGCTGCTGTGCAGCTTCCAAGGAGCAGCTCCCCCACCCCCCCACCCTATCAGAGAGCAGCCCGATGGCATCTGCTGCCCAACTCCTGCAAACGACACCTGGACCTGGTCCTGTCTCAGGCCTCTTCCTTCAGGTTTCTTCTTCAACCCATTTGTCATGGGCCAGGAATCGGCCTCACCTGCTGAGCAGCAGCCTGAAGGAGCAGAAGGCAGAGTGACTCCACCTGCTGCTGCCTACTTGCTCCTGATGTGAACCAGCTGGCTCCAGCTTTCTTAGGCAGGGTTTCCTGCTTCAGTCAAACCTTGCTGCTTCTTGCTTCTCTTGACCTTGGATCCTCAGCTTTCTTGACCCCCGGACCATCTGACTACCTGAGCTGAGATGCTCCTGCCCTTAGGACTGGACTGAACCTTGTATATGGACTCTGCCTCCAGGCAAGGACCCCCTGAGACTTGGCTGGTTGGCTGGCCTCTCCTGCCACTGAGCTCTGCCGTTTGTTTTCAGCAACTTGATGGAGGCCGGAAGCCCTGCCTAAGAAAGCTGGATTGGCTAAAAATTACAGGAAGGGATACCGTAAATACAAAGTGTTTCATGCCAGCATCACATTTTCCATTTCAAGTATTTTAGAGCTGATTGTATGCGGCAGTGCCCTCTTTATGTATTCACATGGTGTATGAGGAATACATTGTCCTCTAGATCCAAACACACACACACAACACATAGGATAAGCAAACAATACTCCAAAGGGCTTATCTTGTGAACTTGACATTTAAATTGTTTAATTGTGACGAAAGGACAGGGTAGGGATCTCTGAAACATGGAGGGGAGGAAAAAGAAAAAGGAGAAAGAGGATATTTCCAGAGGTTGGGTCCCTTCCAACTCTACAATTCTATTATTCCCTTAGATTTAACAGCAAAACAAGCCTTTGACAGCAACAAACCCGTATTTTTTCAGCTTTGCTTGGAGGGCAGTCTCTCCCCCCCCCCCATTCTTCTCTCCAGGATTTCTCTCACATACCTGTAGTTGCAAAGCAACAGGGGATCCCATCTGGAGAGCCAAGCAGCCTCAGTCCCTCTCCCTGCCTCCCCATGTAAAAGAGCCTTCCACTTCACGGGGGGGGGGGGGATATAAATGCTGGCAGTTTGGGAGCTTCAATAGGTGCCCTTGGGAAGCCTTCACCCAAGGCAAAAACCCCGGCTAGCCCCCCCCCCCCCCCCCGCTCCTGTTAGCTACGGCTGTGCATTAGTAGTAGTACCCTGCCCATCTGGCTGGGTTTCCCCAGCCACTCTGGTTGGCTTCCAGCAAAATATAAGAAAATAATAAAATGTCAGACTTTAAAAGTTTCCCTGAAAGTTGTGTAATTCTTTATCTCCCTGACATCTGTTGTGCTTTACCTTGAATCTCCTTGTCCGGGGGCTCCCTCTCCCTGAGCTTTCTTCCATCCCAGAACTTACTCGTGATCACTACTCAACCTGGTCGGTCCCTATATTACTGCCAAAATGAACACATTTCCATTCCTTCAGAGGAGTTTGACTGCAAACTCTGTAGCTTTTTGGGCAGAGCCCACAAGTGTAATACAGTATGAGGTGTAATGAAAATGTGATTGCTGAACATGATGTTGTCAAAAACCAGGAACACGGATTCCTGATGACTGCCAAGAGAGTTCAATGAAGGGAAGGAAATGATTGTGATGACATACAAATTAAAGAGAGCCCACAAACAGTCTGCAGGCGACAGCAAGTGAGAGAAGAAGAGTGGAACAGTTCTCTGTCCCTGTTCAGTGCTCAGCAGACGTCCAGAGGAGAGAAGCCCCTGCTTCTGCACCCAGCATTGAAATGCAGGGAGAGATTGCCAGAGGTTGCTCTGCATGACTCTTCTGGCAGTTCCTAGGAGACACGTGGTCACATCTGCACCATAAGGCACATGGCTCCCATCAAAGAATCCTGGAAACTGTTTACCCGCCCCCCAGCTACCATTCCCAGTACCCTTAACAAACGATATTTCTCAATATTATTTGGGAAAGGCCATGTGCCTTAAATGCACAATGCAGATATGATGATGATGATTTTGCACACAAGTAATTTTTGTGAGCTTAATTTCAAATTTGCCATAAGCAATGTATCCAGGATCACTTGATTCCTCAGGATGGGGGCTGCAAAAGCATTGAGCATAATTGTTACTCTGCAACAGTCATTTTTCTCCTGATTAAAGAACAATTATATATTGACTATTTTTTGTAAACAGACTTGATTTCACTATGTTCTATAATGGCCTGACAAATAGACAGTGATGTGCCAAAATTGCACAAACAAATCCAATCATTTTCAAGGGCAGCCAAGTGAAAGTGGCGTTCCTTGTTTGTTAGTTTTTTATGAAGCCAAAGGAATAACAGGAAAACCTTGAACAGACAATTTCTAGGAAGGATTGCTTCCTTTTGATGAGTTATTCAGAACAAACTATCAACAGAAACCTCTAAGTGTTGCTTTCTGTCTCTTCCCAGGGGGTGGGCAGAAGATAGATTGTGGGGCATTCATGAACCACTGGACCACCTAAGATGTGCAATTAATTAAAAAATAATGATGAGCAATTAGTTTCGCTACAGAGAGAAAGTCATAAAATGAAGCCATCATGCACTTTTGCAGGGAGCAGGGACTGAGTAATTAAGATCCGGGTCTCAACTGCCATAAATCTGCTGGTGAAAAGGAAGCAACTTGTAAAGGAGGAAGAAAAAGCCAAGACAGGAGAAAGAATAGGTTTTGCTTTGAAAGAATAGGTCAAGGAGGAAGCCAGCTGCAAGAGGAAATGGACCTTGCCAAATGGGAATTCTGGTCAAACAAATTAGGCTATAAAAGCAAATGTATCTGGGAGTACGGTATGTCTCATTTAATCCAATGAGATACTTCGTTCTGAGTAGATATGCACAGGACTGGACTCTTTGGGCTTTTTTTTTTGTTAGATTATGAATTCCACTTGCCTATTAAAATAATCAAAGAGACTTAATTTTTTTTAAAAAAAGAATCATGGTAGAGCAAAACTACTGAAACAATGATCCACAACAGTTAAAGCATCCAAAGGTCTAGAACTCCCAATAGTGATGAAAGGGCAGGTCACTAATTAATGTTAATAAAAACCTCAGAAGCTGAACGCCTTTGAACTTGAACATTTCGGCTCCAGAACAATCGAAACTCGGAAGTGATTGTTCCAGTTTTCAAACGATTTTCAGAAGCCGAACATCTGGCACAGCTTCCGCAGCTTCTAATTGGCTGCAGGATGCTCCTGCAGCCAATCAGAAGCCATGATTTGGTTTTCAAACTGTTCCAGGAATCAAATGGACTCCTGGAACACATTAAATTCGAAAACCAAGGTACAATTGTATTAGGAAACAAATGTCTTTACAATCTGTTGAAATGGAGAAAGAGGGAACCCAGTTAATCCCTAGCAGAAGGGAGTTTCACAGTTGTTGGCCCACCATCCTGAAGTTCCACATGTCTCTTGTGCTCATGCAGCTGTTCGGACAGAGCAGGGGCTTTATCCAGGCACTTCATCTGAAACGTAACTGGATTCTAAATTATTTAATTTAATCCTAAAGTGACAGGGACTGAAGGTGGACAAATTATCAAGTGACCTGGTGGGTTCTTGCTGACCCAGTGAATGTAAGGGCAGAGCTCTTGCAATCCTCCATCCTTTTCTGGTTCCCACCCTACCCACTTTAAATTACCAACCTCCCCTTGGGAAACCTTTAAAGTGTGCAGAATATTTGGCCCTCCAGATGTTGCTGAACTGCAACTCCCAGCAAACATGGCCAATGACCAGGGATGATTGGAGTTGTAGTTCAGCGGCATCTGAAGGGCCAAACAGATCTCCCTCTCTGAGGTCAGAGTTCGTTTTTTCTTTTTGACAAGGGAGATCCTATGGCTCCTTGGAAGCCCTCGCAGGGATTACAGGGCCTTGGCTTTAAGGGACAAATCCAGTATGAATATATATAATTTTTATTAAATTTTCTGTTTTACAATTTAGAATATTCATTTAAACAACCTTAAAATATCAATGACTTCCCTTCTTCTCTTTCCATGGTTCATTTTGCATAACATAAATCCCTGCATATTTTATATAAACTAAACCATTCAGTATCCCATTACATCCATCAAAACTTATTTACACTGTTTAATTTATCTTAATGCTGCCAACGTTTTCAAATGTACACAATTTCCCTCCATATATTCAATAAACATTTTCCAATCTTTAAACGTATGTTCTTCTTGTTCTCTTATTCTATAAATTAGGTCCACAGGCTGCACATATTCCATCAGTTTAAGTTGCCATTCTTCTCTGGTTGGGACCTCACTCGTTTTCCATTTTTGGGCTAACAATACACGGGCCGCGGTTATGGCATATATATAAATAACCTTTTTTGACACCTGGGAATTTCCATCTGGAAAGTGCTTTAAAACATTTTTTTCAGTTCATTATAAATTATTTTCCAATGCTCTTTAACCCTTTTACAGGTCAACCACATATGAAAGTACCTTCGACCTCATTGCATCTCCAGCACTTATCTGATTCAGCCTTATATATCTTCTCAAGCCGACTCAGAGGTAGGTACCATCTGGAAATCATTTTCAAGTAGTTCTCCTTCAAGAATAACATGCTGTAAACTTCAGATCGCTCTTCCAAAGTTTTCCCCAGAGATTAAAATCTATGTTATGTCCTATATCTATTGCCCAGTCATAGAGGCTTTGACAAGCTCGTCTTTTGTTTCCCATTCTAATAGCAGATTGTACATTTTAGATAAAGGTTTTTCTGTGTTTTGTATAAGTTCTTTTTCAAATTGTGAGCTTTGGTCCAAGAAACCATTTTTCCTATCTATTTTAAACATTTCATGTAATTGATGATATTGTAGCCAGTCTGTAACATGGCTGCTTACATTGTCCATTGATTTCAGTTTAGGCTCTCCCTCTGTGAAATACAGCAATTCCCTGTAAGCTGTCTGTGTATATTAACTCTCTTTATTGTAATAACCTCAATAAGAGATAGCCATAAAGGTGTTTTCCTTTCAAGCAGATTTTTATATTTCTCCCAAACTTTATGCAAATTCTTCCTTCATGGTTCATAAAACTTTTAGAGATTTTCACCTTCCCACACCAGAGACATGCGAGCCAGCCAAATTTTAAATCATGGCCATCTAAGTCCAGGATGTCCGCATATCTAGTGTAATCCATTCTTTTAACCAGCACAAGCAAGCTGCCTCATAATACATTTGCAGGTCTGGCAGAGCAAAGCCTTCTTTTTCTTTTATGTCTATCATAATTTTATGTTTAATTCTTGGCTTTTCCCCTGCCAGATAAACTTAGAAATATCCTTATTCCATTCCTTGAAGCAGAGGGGATCTGAGATGTTGGGGTTCTTAGTTAATGATGCTATATTTCAAAAGAGAAATTTGAAGTTCTTATAGCAAAACATTTTGGCCCCTATCATCATCAGTGGCTGTGATAGAAATGATGCTGTTTCCAAGGTGGCAGTCATAGAGTGCTGAGGATGGGAAGCTCAGAAGGCTTCATTCTCTGAAGCAAAGTGATGCGACCTCTGTCCTCTGAGGACATGCAGTTTTAATGTACTCAGTGTGTAGCAACAGATTTCTCCACATTTTTGTCAAAATTGTCAATTGGCAGTTTCTAAAACATGTGCGTAGGTTGGTTGTGATTTTTAACTGTGTAAAACTATATGACATCCCATTTTTTGCATTCAGTAATATAAATTACATTTCAGGTTTGATGTAAAATATTCTGCCCATTCTGGTGCTTTGCAATATAGCTGTCTCCATGAGATACACACGGGATGTACAGTGTTTGAATGAGATAAAATTGCTTAAGTACAGCTGTCACCAACAGCTTATGCAGGAAGCTGGCAAAATGCTCTAACAGGAAGAAGAAGAAGAAGAGTTTGGATTTGATATCCCGCCTTTCACTCCCTTTAAGGAGTCTCAAAGCGGCTAACATTCTCCTTTCCCTTCCTCCCCCACAACAAACACTCTGTGAGGTGAGTGGGGCTGAGAGACTTCAAGGAAGTGTGACTGGCCCAAGGTCACCCAGCAGCTGCATGTGGAGGAGCGGAGACGCGAACCCGGTTCCCCAGATTACAAGACTACCGCTCTCAACCACTACACCATGCTGGCTCAACAAGGAGGCTTGTTGATAACAATGGGTAGCATTCTCTGATTGCCAGGATATAGTTAGGAGATGGAATAAGGGAAGTTGGAAGGGATCTTAAAGGTCATCTAGTCCAACTCCACTGCAGTGGAGGAATTGCAACTAAATAATCCCCGAGAGATGGCTATCCAACCTGTTTAAAAACCTCCAAGGAAGGAGAGTCCACAGCCTCCCAAGGGAGACCGTTCTACTGTCAAACAGCTCTTACTGTCAGAAAGTTATTCCTGATGTTTAGTTGGAATCTCCCTTCTTTAACTTGAAGCCACTGGTTCGAGTTCTACGCTCCAGAGCAGGAGAAAACGTGCTGGCTTCATCTTCCATGTGACAGCCCTTTAGATATTGGAAGATGGCTATCATATCTCCTGGCACTGGAAAGAAACATGCTTGCATAAAAAAGATAATCCAGGAATTTAGTCAAAGATGTTTCCAGTTCTGCTCTGTGTTCCCCTTTTCAATTCAAAGAATTCAAAGGCTGAGTCATATAATTCTTTAGTGACATATAGCTCTCCCCCTGAAAATCCTGCACCCATCTAGTTATTTATTTATAGACTGAGGACGAGATGGTGGGACAGTGTTCTGGAAGCTACTAACATGAGTTTGACCAAACTGCCGGAGGCAGTGGAAGACAGAAGTGCCTGGTGTGCTCTGGTCCATGGGGTCATGAAGAGCCGGACACGACTAAACTAATAATAACAATAATAGTAATAATAATAGTAATAATAATAATAGTAATAATAATAATAAATTTATTTATACCCCGCCCTCCCCAGCTAAGACCGGGCTCAGGGCGGCTAACAACCAAGAATAAAAACAAGTTGATTGAAATACAACTTTAAAAACAACATTAAAATACAACATTAAAACATTAAAATGCAGCCTCATCACAGGAGGAGAAAGGAAAAAAAGAAAGAAAGAGGGGGAGGGAGTCAAATTGATTCTAAGCCAAAGGCCAGGCGGAACAACTCTGTCTTACAGGCCCTGCGGAAAGAAATCAGATCCCATAGGTCCCTGGTCTCATGAGGCAGAGCGTTCCACCAGGCTGGAGCCAGTGTTGAAAAGGCCCTGGCTCTGGTTGAGGCTAATCTGACTTCCTTAGGGCTCAGGACCTCTCGGGTGTTGCTATTTATGGACCTGAAGGTCCTCTGCGGGGCATACCGGGAGAGGTGGTCCCGTAGGTATGAGGGTCCTAGGCTATGTTGCCAATAGCCCAAGCTCTGATAAACCTAGCCCCAGCCCAAGCTCAGGCAAGTGACTGAAATAAATTGGTTCAAGAATACTTGTTGGTTGGGTTCACAATACCATGAGCCATAGCCCTAGTCTACCCCTTGCCAACCTAGCAGTTTGAAAGTTAGGATCCAGCAGATACCTGGTTCAGCTGCCAATTCTTGATGCAGTCAGGCTATGCCAGCATAACTCCCAGCTGAGCTGAGATTGGTGGGCCTTATGCCAGCGTAAACCCTGAAAAATGGGTGCTCCAGAGGAGGGAATTTGTCCTGGATCCTAACTCCATCAAACCCTATTTTAAAGGCTTGCTTCCTCTCTGCCAAACCTAGGCCACCTCAGCAGCCAGCATAGTAGACTTGCTCCTAGCAGAGTTTGGAACAGGGGAGATTTAGGTCAGCCCCGAGGGTGAAGAGCACACTGCCTGCCTTGTCCCTGCCCAGAACGGGAGCATCTGCCCGACTGCTCTTCATCCTCAGAGGGAGCCCTCCACACTCGCCCAGGCCCTGCTGCTGACAGGCGACCACGTACTGGGAGCATGCAGGGGGCAACTGGTTTTCACCCCGCCCCCAGTATTCTGAGCCCAGAGCCACACCTCCTGCCCCCCATTACGCTATGCCATTGAATCGCCCTGAAACTCAGTGGGGCATACTCAAAGTAAGTGTGGAGAGGAGAATGCGATACAACTATAGCCTTAAGTATATATGATGCTACGTAATTCTCACCATGTCATATTCCCTCCCCACCTCCTAAATTTATACCACCACAGCAGGAAGTAGTGCTACATTTTCTGCTTTATTATTGCATTTAAATATAAGCACTCATCGTGCATCATGCAACCCAATAGCCTCAGAGGACAGTCAGGACAGCAGCCGCCAAGTTACATTCCATTTATTTAATTTTTTTATTAAAAAAACAACAACCTGTCACAGGGAAAGGGTTAAAGTATTTTGCTCATTTATCATATCCCACTAACTTCCCTCTGAAAATAAAAGTTGCCAACTTTTCAAACAGCCCCTTAGATGTAAAGAGAAGAAAACGTTAGCAGAAGGCACAGAATACTGGCAACAGCCCGTATTTTTTTGTATTGGGAGAGAAGGAGAAAACAGCCCATCGCCTCGTTAAGATATGAGCACTGACCATTAGGAAAGCCCATCCCATGTGGCTGATGCACTCTGACCTTCTGGTCTGCTCCACAAAGAAGCTTCAGGTCTGTTGTTGCAAAACGTGCCTAGTATTTCAGGGGAATTCACAATGAGATCAGCGCTAATCTGGTCAAGGTTTGAAAGACTCTTTATGGCATTGAAGGGTCAGGCTTCATTTGATAATCAGTGCCAAGAGCAAAGGAGTCACCTCCATGTGATTTAGGATAATCTCTGGGGTCATGAGTGACAGATACGACTCAGTTGCAGCAGCCTTTGCCAACCTGGTGCCCTCCAGGAGTTTAGGTGTTTTGGACCATGGCTACCATCAGACCCCAGCCGCACTGGAGGGCAAAGGATGCTGTAAATAAAATTTTCTTGCATGATCAGCAGTGGACAAACCAAATAATATTTTGTCCTTTGGGATCCATGATGTAGGTCATGAGGCAGCTCTCAGGCCCTGAGCAGCATCCAAGAGCGGAGGGCCCCACATTCCAGGGAAGCAGCCTCTGAGGCAGGGAGGGGAGTCCACTTCCGCCCTGGGGCCCGATGGGAAGGATGGGAAGTCCCACCAGCCACTTCACAAACAAAGTCCTGCTCAGCAGCTGAGTCCTACCTCCTACTATCTGGAGCACTTTTTCAAGCCACTCTGATTTTGTACAGCTGATGGCAGGGCTGCCCCCCCCCCCCACGAGGGCAGCAGGATCCGCAGGGACAGCAGAACTGGTCTGCAAGGAATGCGTTGCTCCTTGGTGTGCTCCTTGGAGGCTAGATCTGCTGCGGAACCCCCTCATCCCCCTCTGCAGGGGCCTCTCGGGGAATAGAAGATGTTGCTGGTCTCCTGCCACCCCAAGGCGTAAAAGTGGGGGCTGGCCTTGAGAACTCCGGGGCTCTGCACCTGCCCTGGGTCCAAGGGGCTAAAGCTCTTTGGGGCCCCTCAATCTTTCTCTTGAAGGGGCCCATTGTTGAGGCCAAACGCAGAGCTGAGCACAGAGGAATGTTAGAACGTCACACAATGTCGCACTCGTGACGTCAAGACAGTGTGCGACAGTGTGGACAAACGCCAGCTCCCTCGGCCTGGAAGCAAGATGAGCGCCGCAACCCCAGAGTCGCCTTTGACTGAACTTAACCATCCAGGGGTCCTTTACTTTTTCCTTTTACTGTATAGTATTAATTTGGGCGTGTTCGTGGTCTCACTGTGTGTAGGCAGCCTGTGTCTGGACTTTACCATGGGACATGCTAGAATCCCCCCCAAACTGCAAAAAAAAACTTCACAGATGACAGTAGAGTCTCATACTCTCATACTCTGAATCTATGTCTGAGTTACACATTGCATGTACTTTATTATGTGTGTGTTTTATTCAACTGACCAAAAGAGTTTTAAAAAAATAAATAAGGAAGTTTAATAATCTCACAGTTCTTCTTGATTATAGAACAGCTGCAATTCAAATATATTCAGCAACATTTACTCTCTGGGTCAGGCAGCAGAGATAGTTCCTTTAGGGGCATTTGATTCTGCTTCTGCATAAATTTAGCAAGGGGAGCTGGTTGCTGATATGGAGATAAAACAATAAGGGAGCTTTCAGGGGCTCCCTTTCTGAGTTTGAGGCTGATATTAAAAATTACTGGAACAGGGAAATCAAGTTAGACTGTTCAGCGTCTCTTCCTTCCCAGCTCCTTCAACCGTTCCTCATAAGGCTTGGTTTCCAGACCCCTGTTCATCTTGGCCACCCTCTGCACATGCTCCAGCTTGTCAAGATCCTCCTTGAATTGCGGCACTCAGAACTGGACACTGGACTCCAGGGAGAGGCCATTGTAGTCCTTGAGGAACTGTGACAATACTCACTGCTAGATCAGCTTGGACAGCTCAAAAGGCCCTGCCAGGGGCTGCTGTGACTCAGAAGGCAAAGTCCAGATGACCAAGAATGAGCTGTGCTTGCCTCAGTCCGGGAGCCTCCCTCTGCTGTTGGCCAGCAGTCAAATCCCACCGGCCTCCCCCCTCTCCCCTTCCTACAAATCCCTATAAGTTCTTATTGTTATTGATACAAAATACCTTTCACTTACTTACACATCATTTCACATCTGTAAAAACTAATAATTTTGGTATATACCGGTACATTTGACAAAACTTTAATATATTTTGAAATGTGCTTATTGTTGTTTTATTTTTATTTTGTATTTCATGTCATTGTTGCATGTCATATGCCACCGTGTTAAATAGTTTAAATAGGTGAAAATGAATAAAAACCAGGTTACAAAAAAAGGAAAAAACAATGCCCAGCTTTCAAGCCCCTACAGGCCTGATGCAAGATTTCCTCTTTGTCAGCTGCTCAACACGTGGGAACCCAGCAGGCAGGCGCCCGCCACCTCCTCCGCCGCCTCGCAGGAAGCCAACCATCATGTGGGCGCTCAAGAGTCCTGCAGCCCAGGCTTTTCCCCTCCTACCTCCGCCTGGCTGGCGGCAAAGAGAGGACCATCTACTCACCACTTCTCCTTCCTGTTCCTGTGTGATCAACTCTCACACAGTTCCAGCCACAGTGAGAAAGCAGCTGAAGCAAAGTTCACTGAGGGAAGGTGCCTCTGAGCAACTGCAGAGTGCCTTCACCTCAATTACTCAGTTACCCACAAACATGAAATTAAGGGGAGGTCTTCTAGACCTAAGGCAGGGACTCCCACAGAGTCTTAAGCACATCTGGACACATTTTTCTTTGGACATAATTCACTACTAGCGTCTATGGGAGAGAGTGCCCGTGAGCACATGCAGATACCTCACCACTGGGTATTCTGAGCCTAGGGGGTCTTTTCTGACCTCATATGTATATGGCAGGGCCTCTCCAGACCAGTGGGTTATTTTATTTCGCAAGGTGTATCCTGCTCCATGCCACTGGTGCCAGAATGGTGCATTAGTGGGAGTTTCATTCTGCATTGTTAGTTCTGAGATGCTCCCCCAGTGCTACTGTATTGCTGCCATCTGGAGGGGCACTCTTGAGGTATAGCGCACGACAAAAAAGCAGCCACCTCTGAACATTTGTGGTATAAAAGGCTACAGGATTTCAGCAAGAAGTTATGGGGGGAATACACTTTGGAAGCAAAGACTACCCCCAAAGTTTTGCAGGCTGCACAAATAGTATTGAAACACAGTGTGACGCGGCAGCTAAAAAAGCCAATGCAATTCTGGGCTGCATCAATAGGAGTATAGCATCTAGATCAAGGGAAGTAATAGTGCCACTGTATTCTGCTCTGGTCAGACCTCACCTGGAGTACTGTGTCCAGTTCTGGGCACCACAGTTCAAGGAGGACACTGACAAACTGGAACGTGTCCAGAGGAGGGCAACCAAAATGGTCAAAGGCCTGGAAACGATGCCTTATGAGGAACGGCTAAGGGAGCTGGGCATGTTTAGCCTGGAGAAGAGGAGGTTAAGGGGTGATATGATAGCCATGTTCAAATATATGAAGGGATGTCACATGGAAGAGGGAGAAAGGTTGTTTTCTGCTGCTCCAGAGAAGCGGACACGGAGCAATGGCTCCAAACTACAAGAAAGAAGATTCCACCTAAACTTTAGGAAGAACTTCCTGCCAGTAAGAGCTGTTCGACAGTGGAATTTGCTGCCAAGGAGTGTGGTGGAGTCTCCTTCTTTGGAGGTCTTTAAGCAGAGGCTTGACAACCATATGTCAGGAGTGCTCTGATGGTGTTTCCTGCTTGGCAGGGGGTTAGACTCGATGGCCCTTGTGGGCTCTTCCAACTCTACGATTCTATGATTCTATGAAAGCGGGGTTGCATATACTGGAAAGGCCCATAATCTGCTAAAGCCTGAGACCAACATACATTTAAAGCACACCCACCAGGAACTGTAGTTTGTTAATGGTGCTGTGAGCTGTAGCCCTGTGATAGGGTAAACTAAAGTTCCCAGGAATTGGGGTGTGTGGTTTAAATGTATTATGCGTCCACAACCCAGCTATTTCTTAAGAGCAATAGCAGTGAATAACCCTTTAAAAATGCTGTGGCAATCCAATCTAAACAAAAGAAGATGGGAGCAGGAATCTCACAGAAAGGGGAACAAACTTAGCCCCTTATCTTCGTAAACTTATTTTCCATCCTTCGCTCATCCAGTTCTATCTCCCTTCCAAAGGTCTCCTCTTCCCTCACTTGCTTTAAGCCCCTTATCAAAAATCAAGTTTTCTGGGAAGCCTTAGAACTTCGATCCTTCTCTGCAATTGTACACTATCGCCAAATTTTTGTGGTTGAAACAACCCCATATTCTTCCTTGTCCACTCCATGCCTCCATTTCTCACCCCAACACACACACTTTCCTTGCTGTTTCCCTGTCTGTTCCTGACAGTAAGCCCCTCAGTGTAGGAATACACCATCTCTCTTCTTAGATGGTGTTATATAAATTATAGTTTCTGTTGTTACTGTTTTTGTTTTTATTAAACGGTGGATTAACATCTGGCGTCCATCTAACCACCCTGCAAACTGCTCAAATGAATTAAGATAAGAGCTAATCCACACTTCCCCTTGAACCATGCCTGGAAAACATGAGTCTGAGAAGTTTTCCCCTTGCCCCATTCCTTCCCCAGTGCTAAATGGGAGCAGCTGTCAATCCAGATGAAACCCAAATTGCCATTTGATCTGACTGAGTGCTAAAAAGCAGTTTCCCGGGGGGGGGGGGGGCGGCAGTGGGAGAAGAGCCCTAAACACATGAGCCGTAAGCGCTTGCTGAACAGGAGCAGACATCTGGTTTTGCTGCTACTGGTGCAACATGGCGTTTATTCTCTCTGCGCCACTCCCAGCGGACACTCCTCCTGTGGTCACTTCTGTGGATATCTTTAAATCTTTTGCTTTTTGTTCTCCTTTTTTTAAAAAACAACAAACAGCAACAGCGGCTGTGAGGCAGGAGGCTGCCCCTGATCCAGACTGAGGATACAGCATTCACTGAGGGGAAGAATTTTAATACCTTTCCTTTGGCCGCTGCACCATTTCTCTACTGAAACTCCCCCCTCCCCCCCTTGCTATTTCTTGCAAATCGTAGCTCAGTTGCTTGGCTACATTACAACTGCTTTCTGTGAAATCAAAAGCCCATACGTACAGTGGTTACAAACTTAACTTGTTCCGGAGGTCTGTTCTTAACCTGAAACCGTTCTTAACCTGAGGCGCGCTTTCGCTAATGGGGTCTCCTGCTGCCACTGCGCCGCCACCATATGATTTCCATTCTCATCCTGGGGCAAAGTTCTCAACTCAAGGTACTGCTTCTGGGTGAGCAGAGTTTGTTACTCAAGGTGTCTGTAACCCAAGGTACCACTGTAGTTGGCTTCCGCCTGCGATGCTATTCATCCCATTCAGCGACTAATCTCTTGCCTGAAACAAGCTCCGGGCTCGGCTTGGCCTGCCTCCCTAGACGGTGCTTCCATCATTGCCTCAGCTCTCCCCAGGAGCCTTCTGGCAGTTGGGGTCCATCCAGGCCATTCATGCTGGAGTTGTGTTTGCAGCATGCTGAGTGCATCTTTCTTGTGCAGATGCTTTGCAGCTTAGGAATCTGCGGAATGGAGCCCAGGAGACCTGGGCCTGCTCCAGAGAGGCCTGTGTCTTATCCCAGCCTGGCCTGGCCACAGCTGGCCCCTCTCCCTGCAGCATTCCTGCCCCACCTCCTTCCCTTCTCTTCGCCCAGGCGCTTCCTTCTTTGTGCAGAAGAGATCATGTTTTCTCTTGAGCAGCGCAGGGGAAATCCAGGGGGTGGACACTGTGTTTTCTCACTCTCTGCGCAAGGAGGAAGTAGGCAGCTGAGGGGAGTTTTGAGGCAGCAGGAAGTTACCTTGTAAAGAAGGTTACGTTTCCGCTTTTAACTGAGAATATGGATTTGTCGGATGGAAGTGAAGTCCCGAGGCGTCTGCTGGGGACAGGCAATAAGGAAAGAGGGTTGCCAGCAGGGATGGAAGGAGCTCAACTCCAGTTCTTTCACATTCTCATTTTTCTCATCTTAAGTTCTGCTCTCTACGTTTTGCAGCAATTGGTGGGTTTTTTAACTCACAACATTTTAGTGCAAAGTTATCCTAATAAACATCTGCTATATGTAGTTTTGGGGACGCAGGTGGCGCTGTGGGTTAAAGCCTCAGCACCTAGGGCTTGCCGATCAAAAGGTCGGCGGTTCGAATCCCTGCGGCGGGGTGCGCTCCCGTTGTTCGGTCCCAGCATCTGCCAACCTAGCAGTTCGAAAGCACTCTCGGGTGCAAGCAGATAAATAGGGACCGCTTACTAGCGGGAAGGTAAACGGCGTTTCCGTGTGCAGCTCTGGCTCGCCAGAGCAACGATGTCACGCTGGCCACGTGACCCGGAAGTGTATTCGGACAGCGCTGGCCCCCGGCCTCTTTGAGTGAGATGGGCGCACAACCCTAGAGTCTGTCAAGACTGGCCCGTACGGGCAGGGGTACCTTTACCTTTATATGTAGTTTTCACTAATGTACACATTTGCCAGCAATTTCCCCTAGCATAATGCATTTTGTGCATTCTTTTCACAAATATGTTCATTTTTATGCACACTTTCCCCTAATAGGTGTATTTTTGTGAACATTTTTCGGATGGGCATAGCAAAATTCAAAGGAAGAAGCTGTGCTTCATTTCATAATTGTTTTGAAAAGTGCAAATTTGACAGACACGTGAATCAAATTTCTCTCCCCTTCCTAGCACAGCTTCAAGCTTCTGCAGCGTATGGGAAGGAAATAAATGTTCTATTTAAAATAATAATAACGAGACATTATTAAGTGACTATCTCAGGAAGCAGATTGTCAGATTGTCATTGAAGGCAGCAAAGTAAGGGGAAAGGCCAAGTGACCCACAGGACATGCCCACAATCTATGCAGAAATTATCCTGCGTGTGCTTCTGTTAAACAGCCAGTTCACACAACACACCAGCAGCTCTGTGGCAAATTCAGAACAGGTTAGAACGGAGTGTGCAGCAAGAGCAGTCATCCGATTGCACCCCATCCCATAGCCAGATCAACTTTCAAAGACTGAAAAAAAGGCAGGTCTCATGGGTGCATTGACATTTGATCAGGTGATATATGCCATTATCTGCTAGCAATGCCCTTCTGAGGACAGAGACAAGTCTCCATGCAGAAGAATGAATGGACACAAATCTGACATCAGAAATGGCCAGGACCAGCCAACACATGAGACAAGGTGAAGACAATTGAATATAAATATAGATGGGAAACGGCTATGTATAGTGAATACTTATCTACTTTTAAAAATTTTCACCTATGATCCTTTTCTTTTACTTCTTTATTTTTTCTTTGTTCTTTTTTCTCTCTGATATCCTATCTTTCATTTCACTCCTTTATTGTGAATAGCATTTTATAGAGGTATAAATAACTGTAAATATAAAAAGAGGCAAAGTATTCTCTAATTTTTTTCCTTGGTTATATGTATTTTCTTTTTCCTTTGTATTTTCTTTTGTTGTAAATATGTATGTTTTCTAATTTGTACTTAATAAAAATTACTTAAAAAGAAAGAGAGAGAGACAAGGTGAAGCGACCATCTTGGGTGGCAGGATCCGCAGGGGCAGCAGATCCGGCCTTCAAGGAATGCATTGCCTGCTGCTGCTGCTGCTACCACCATGGTGGCAACGACGGCTGTGGTGTGAGCCTGAGAGGCTGGATCTGCTGCCTCCTGGGCAGCCCTGGCCCTGCAGTGGCCTCTCCGTGATTAGGAGGTGCTGCTGCCCCCCCCCCCCCCCCCCCGTTCCTGATAAAGATCTTTATTCCCCTCTTGTCCCTAAGGTACTCCCCGCCCTCTTCTTTCCTGATGGTGGAGGTGTCATTTTGTGGTTTGCTTTACATCCAGCCCTGGACACAGCAATATTCAAAAGTCATTGGGGGAACACTCCAACCTCCCAAGACATCCAAGGCCTATGAGTGAGAAGTTGTCATTGTCATTGGCCTACTTCTGTTACGTCATGTTTTCTCAGTACCTGCTCACTGTGTTAATATACAAAACTCCCAGGGCATTTTGATCAGGGGGAATTTAGTCCCTAGTACTCAAGTTTTCTTGGGGCTTAGTATCACTACCCACAATGATTCTGTGGAGGACAAGAATTTTTAACAGATTATACATATTAATTGACTTAACCAATACCAGGATGTCTATATTATCAAGAACTGTTTCGTGAATTACCAATGGTACTTAGGAAATTACCATTATCTGTATTTTTCTACATTTCCTTTCCTTCTGACCTCACAATCTCCCCACTCCCACAAAAAAAACCCCTACATGTACTCAGGATAACATTTCATTGCGTAGTGGTGGACTTTAGCATCCTACATTCCAGTGGTGTCCTTGTGATGCCAAAATTTGGCGCCCCACGTGCCTCTGGTGCTCCATCTGAAATACTAGTTGTGGAATCTCCCGCAGCACCTTCAAGGCTCCATGCCCAGTGTGACCGAACCAGCCATGCTCCTCTAAATCCGCTTCTGACTTCATATGTATGTGGACTATATCCACAGCAGAAAAGCTTGACTGCTCCGGCAGCACTAGAGAGTCGGAGCTCTGATGTCTGGATCCAGGCTTGAGGGACCTTTGGCCCAGTGTCTGCCAGCACACCTGGTTTCCCTGGCTTTGTGTGCAAGCACTTCCTGGGCAAGCACACACTTGCCCCCCTAGGCGGGCACTTGCTCAGAGGAGCCCTGAAACTGCCACTCGCTTCTGGGAATGTCTTCCAGGGTAGGCAATGTCAAAGGTCTATATAAGGGCTTGCGCACTATTGTTCTGGGTTCCTCCTCCCTCCTGTGGGTGGTGCGTGGGGACCCTGTTGCAACAGTTAATAAAGATCAGGCTTACTAGCTGCATTGCTTCTCACTATTATTAGCATTACTGCATTGCTTCTCTGTTATTTTCTCCTTCTGATAGGCAACCTACTTAAGGACTCCATGTGGGCTCTTAGATACCCCATAAGGGAAAAGGATCAGTTTTTCTTATAACAGTAGGAACAAAGAGGAATGGGGGGGGGGTAGCCTTTAGTCCTGGAGAAGCTCATTCCACTTTGTACTGCTGTTCTTGCTCTAACAGCTGAAACAGAGTATTCCTCCCAGTCATTAATTAAGCACTTTTCCATGGTCAGCTGGGGAGAAGGGGAGAGGTCATTTTAAAAAACAGATTATTATTTTTCCTGAGGAAGCTCTTTCACTCCAGGCTGACACAGCAGCTTTGCCATTTTCAAAAGAAAGTATTTTGTGTGGTCAACTATTACAGCATTTTAGTTTGGATCAGGATGTTATTTCTTGCTGGGGGAGGTGCTTTGCGAGGGAGAATTAGGCTTCAGGGTTTCTAAGAATTTACTAGCCTCCTTAAGAAAAAACCTCTCCATAAAACGTCTTTCCAGGAAGGTCCTAGTATGACAGATGGGCCTTCCCTGATGCCAGAGTGCATAGTGGGTACCTGATGACACAAGAGGGCCCAATTAGATGTGAGATTAATTGCATGATTTGTTAGGGAGATACTGGGAATTGGTGGCGGGGGTGGAGTTTATCTCTTTGTCTCCCTGCCCCAATGCTCCTGACAAAATCATCACTCATTGGTTCCAACAAAGGCTTCCCTTGAAATGCAAATGGCAGCTTCAAGGCGGAAGGGTTTGTGGACCCTGCAGGGGCTTAGCGTGTGCCCCAGGAAGGGCAGGCACGCGGCGGGTGGGAACAGAGGGAGCCCGGCCTGCCAGCCCAGCCTTCCCCGCTGCTTCAGGGCGCACGGGCCCTGCCTTGGCAGCCCCCCAGATACCCCAACAGCAGCATTGGCACGCTGCAGGGGGCTCGCTTGGAAATGCGGGGGAAGCGGTCCTTTGCTCTGGCCAGCCCAGGTCTGCCTCCTTCTTTGGCAAGCACATGGGCAGGGGTCACTCTGGCCAGGCAGGGAGTGCTGTGTTGCTGTTCAAAACCACCTAACCTTAAACAGTAGGTATACTTAGATGCAGAAGAGGCTTTTATGCAAAGGTTTCAAACGCAGCAAGATACACTAAAATATTATAAAATTTAATTTCTTTGGAGCCCTCCCACTTAACCCCACTGCAACTCCTCAGGCCCACTCCTCCCTTCCCCCTGCTTGCCTGCATCTGGGCATCTGATCGGCGGCCGCTGTGAGAAGAGGATGCTGGACTAGCTGGGCCCCCAGGGGCTTGCGCTTAGCATAAGATCCTTCTGGATTTGGCTAGTCGGGGTCATGTTCTTTGTAAGAGCAACGAACCATAGAATTGTGGTGTTGGAGGGCCCCCCTAGGGAAATCTGGTCAAACCCCACGGCTTTGTATATTGTAATACATATTTGTGTTCATTTGTGACTGCATTAGTCTTTTAATGGTTTAACTCTCCGTTCTTTTTGAAGAGGGGGGGTGCATTGTGGTCCTGCCAGTTTAGCCATCCTCTAAGGAAAGAAAAGGGACACGGGTGGCGCTGTGGGTAAAACCTCATCGCCTAGGGCTTGCCGATCGCATGGTTGGCGGTTCGAATCCCCGCGGCGGGGTGAGCACCCATCTTTCGGTCCCAGCTCCTGCCCACCTAGCAGTTCGAAAGCACCCCTAAGTGCAAGTAGATAAATAGGGACCGCTTTATAGCGGGAAGGTAAACGGCGTTTTCGTGTGCTGCGCTGGTGCTGACTCGCCAGAGCAGCTTCGTCACGCTGGCCACGTGACCCGGAAGTGTCTCTGGGCAGCGCTGGCCCCCGGCCTCTTAAGTGAGATGGGCGCACAACCCTAGAGTCGGACATGACTGGTCCGTACGGGCAGGGGTACCTTTACCTTTACCTTTTAAGGAAAGAAAGGGACACGGGTGGCACTGTGGGTTAAACCACAGAGCCAAGGGCTTGCTGATCAGAAGGTCGGCGGTTCAAATCCCCGCGATGGGGTGAACTCCTGTTGCTCGGTCCCTGCTCCTGCCAACCTAGCAGTTCGAAAGCACGTCAAAGTGCAAGGAGATAAATAGGTACCACTCCGGCAGGAAGGTAAATGGCGTTTCCGTGCGCTGCTCTGGTTCACCAGAAGCGGCTTAGTCCTGCTGGCCACATGACCCGGAAGCTGTACGCCGGCTCCCTTGGCCGATAAAGCGAGATGAGTGCCACAACCCCAGAGTCATCTGCGACTGGACCTAATGGTCAGGGGTCCCTTTACCTTTAAGGAAAGAAAACTACTAAGGCTACAAATGCTGTTGCTCCTGCTACCAATTTGAGCAACTGTTTGCAGGGTTATGCTCACCTCACGCTAGAACTGGAAACGCAACACTAAGGTGGAACTGCATGGTACAATCTGTGACAATCTGGCAGGGGAGAGGAAAACACACACAAACAGAAAATGAAAAAATGGTGTTTTGCACCAGTGTATCTGAAAAGTTCCTCCTGCCTAACTGTCACTGTGGTAGTATATCTGGTGAATCTCAAGTGCAGGATTGTGTCCTAAGTCACTGGTCTGATATATTTGTTGCCATCTAAGAGACTTCTGCCACATCCAAGCTAATTCTCTTAAAAATCAAATAGTTATTTCAGTTTCAAAGGGCAATTCAATATAAACACAGAACAGCATTAGCAAATGAGGCAGGAATGTGCTGTTGGCTTGCAGGCTTCCGGTGGGGGTGGGGGAAAGGAGAACTATGCTTTTTCTAGTAGGGAGAAAATCCAGTATCTAAATAAGCCAGCTCAGTCTCCTGTTCCGGAAATATTTGTTTGATACAGAACTGATATCTAACTCTGCCTTCGCAAATTCAAAACGGGGGGTGGGGGGTGGCGGCAATTATTTCTTCCTGGTTTTGAGCCAATCTTCAACTATCACTGGGAAATTGTCGGAATATAAGTAGATGACAATGTCCTTGATAAAGTCTATTTAAGGCTCACAAACTTTCCACAGAATTTCCCAGGTTGGCTAAGTATTTTCCACAAGTCATTTCTTTGTCCCTTTTAACAAACATCCAGGGAGCAATTTTTAAGGGATACATATGACACAAAGAGATTCTGAACACTTTGTTGAGAAATTCTGTTTGCTGGAGAGGGAAAGACAGCTCTTTGCTGAAAGGGAAACTGAGTGTTTCATTCACTTCAACAAAATTCCCGAGAAATTAGCCAACTGAGAAAATCCCATGGAAATTCCCTGAGGTCTCAAATTTTGTATGTAAGGATGGGTCACTTGAAAATTGCTGGGGGTGTTGGAATCATAGAATATATATTTATAATAATTTTGAAATAGTGACTTTGTATTCATGTGACATTTTAAAAAGAAGCATATTTTTGTAATACTCTGTATACGGTAAGTGCCTGTTGTCACTTCAGTTTTTTTATACCACGTAGAGATTTTTAAATAAATTCAGCAATGTAGACATTAAATAATAATAAGCTGTTCAATCATAGAATTGTAGAGTTGGAAAAGCTGTGTGGGCTACTCATAGCACAACCTCCACAGCACGAACAAAATAACGAGGGTCCTAGGGACACCCGAGGCCCGGCCCCTGCCCCTTGGTGCCACCAGGCCCTTCCGACACCTCCTCTCCCTCGGCCACCCCTTGGTGTCCCCCACCAGCCCCTGGGCTCTGCGCTTTCTTCCCCTGGGGTTCCCCAACTGGTGCCTCCACCATTCCTTTGTCCAACCAGACCCGGACAGTTTTTGGGAAATTACTGAGCAGCCGTCTGCTAAGGCGATCATTCTGTCAGGGGAGGCATTTGGGCTTGCTAGATGGAATGATCCTCCCACTCCCCCCACTGCACTGCTCCAGGGCTCCCCACCGCCCACCCCCAGCAATACTGGGAGCAGAGAGAAAAGAGCCATGGCACAAGCAGAAATCCTTCTGCAAGGCTTCCACTACCAGGACTCACTAGCTGAACCTCACCTTGAATCTTTTTTTAAAAAAATTATAAGCACTTTGATTCATGTCTATTATTAAGTCTCAGAATATTACTTATGATTAAAAGTCATATTAGTTCAATCTTTTTTGTTTTAATTCCTGGATGCAGCACAGATCCATTCCTGGAAAAGCCAGGCTAGCTTCCTGATCAGGTAATGGCCCTCTACGTTTGGGCCATTAAGGTAACAAAGCCAGTGTCTCTGTGTCAGATGGCAAATGGGTGGGCTTCCCTCCATCAACCCACTAGTAGAAATACAAAGGCCTGAGTTGGGATCTCTTGGTACCAGTGGTTCATGTTTACTCCTGACAGGTCTCTCCAGTGTCTGGCTATGAGGCTTCTGGCTGCTGGTCATTATGATCTTGGAAGATGTTCAGTAGGGCCAGTTCTGGGGTGAATTCTGTTTAGTTATTTTGCATATCTCTTGGAGGACTGATGTCCAGAAGGGTTGGATTTTAGGGCATTCCCACCACGTCTAGAGGTATGGGCCTGTGGAGGTGCAGCCTCTCCAACATCTTGGTGAGGTTCCTGGGTGTATCAGCGCCAGTTTCCGTGGTGCTGAGTACCACCCGTAGGTGAGTTTCTGAGTGAGTTCTCTTCTTTTGGCGACAAGGACTTAAAGGGAGGTTTAGACCACATTCTAGTCCATTGGGTGGGTTTAATTTCATACCCTATGTTGTGCTCTCATTGTTCTTTGATTGCGTCAAGGGGGGCTTTGAGCAGTATTTTGTATATTGTAGACGCTATTCCTTTGCCGTGTCCCTCTGCTGTCAGGAGGTTTTTGAAGCTGGTCAAGGGCCTAGTGGCTGCTGCTTTTACTGCTGGATTGTTTAAGAAGGCATGTAGTTGGTGGTGTGTTAGCCAGGGTATTTGGGTGTCCCCTACTTTGTCTTGTATTTCTTGGGTTATAGAATCATAGAATCATAGAGTTGGAAGAGACCACAAGGGCCATCGAGTCCAACCTCCTGCCAAGCAGGAAACACCATCAGAGCACTCCTGACATATGGTTGTCAAGCCTCTGCTTAAAGACCTCCAAAGAAGGAGACTCCACCACACTCCTTGGCAGCAAATTCCACTGTCGAACAGCTCTTACTGTCAGGAAGTTCTTCCTAATGTTTAGGTGGAATCTTCTTTCTTGTAGTTTGGATCCATTGCTCCGTGTCCGCTTCTCTGGAGCAGCAGAAAACAACCTTTCTCCCTCCTCTATGTGACATCCTTTTATATATTTGAACATGGCTATCATATCACCCCTTAACCTCCTCTTCTCCAGGCTAAACATGCCCAGCTCCCTTAGCCGATCCTCATAAGGCATTGTTTCCAGGCCTTTGACCATTTTGGTTGCCCTCCTCTGTACACGTTCTAGTTTGTCAGTGTCCTCCTTGAACTGTGGTGCCCAGAACTGGACACAGTACTCCAGGTGAGGTCTGACCAGAGCAGAATGGGTTGGTATGGGTTTGTTGTTTTGTAGAAGTCTTTTAGACAGTGTAGGCCTTTGACTTGCCAGGTTTTTATCTGGAGGTTTTGTGCTGCATGTTGGAATCGTGGGTGATCGGCCAGAGGGGTTAGTGGGGATGGGGAGAGTTTGCCTAATTTTCCTTTCCATGCCTTAAGCCAGATCTTGTGGATAGTTCAATCTTTTGAACATTTAAAAAAATAATTAGGAGAGATAGGTTTGAAAGAGGGTGGGATTTTTAGCTAAAAGAAGCAGGCATGGGTTTAGAAAGGTTGTGAAACACTGGTGAAACAGATGCTGTCTGCAAGGTCAACCCAAGTTATTTTGCCACTAGCAGCAAAACAGAAAATGGAGTTTCCCCTCCTCGTCCTTTGCAGTCCACCCCCATTTCGCCCCCCAGCTGCCACACCTCCTTCCCCCCACGGCCTGAGGGAAGCCCCGTCCCACTGAAGGCCGTGAGCAATGAAGAGGCAGCCCCAGAGGAGCCGGCGAGGCAGCGCTGAGCAGCCCAAAGGCAACTGCTTCCCCCAGCCTCATGGCCGGCCACCCTTGGCGGTCTGCTTCTCATTTCCAAATGTATTTGTTTAAAGAAAATCCCCTCACACAAAATTTTCGCAGGTCAAGGGAAATTTCTCTCCAGTCTATGTACGAGAGCTGCCCCTAAGCAAGGTGGAGGCAGAAGGCGGGGGGGGGGGCAGGTTTCACACTGAGGCACTGAATATTACACATGGCTAGATTACACCAAATAGAGTCATGCAGTTTTCTTTTAACCCCACGGCTCCCCCCTGTGGTAGTCGCAAGAAAGCCAAGGAAGCTAAAACAGCCAAGACTCTTGTGGCACCTGAAAGACTAAGCCAGTGGTTCCTAGGCGCTGCGGGCAGGGGGCCCTGGGTGCTCCAGCCACCACACCATTCCCCATGAGGGGGCAGGCACCCACAGCTTTTTGCACCAGGGGCGCGCACGCTGAGGAGGGTGGGACGCAGAGGGAGCTCGCTGCGCCCCACCCCACCCCAGTGAGAAGGCTACCTTGGCAGCATCCTTGCACAGTGCTGCCTGGTTGAGGTGAGGGGCAGCAGCACAGCCACAACTCTCCTCCTTCTCTCCACCTCTCGGGTCATGCCTGACCCAGGAGCGCAGCTGCGGCTGGGCCTGAGGGAGCTGGCAACTCCCATGCGTGCAGCCCTGTGCTGCAGAGAGGTGGGGTGGCAACATGGCTGCCGCTGCCTCTCCTCCTCCTCTCAGGGCAGGGCAGGGCAGGAGAGGAGTGCCTTGGCCGCAGTGCTGCCGCTGCCGCCTCTCCTCCCCTCCGGCCCTGGGTCAGACCTGACCCACAGCGGAACTGCTGCTGGAGCGAGGAGGCAGCCTCCAGGGACGGAGCCAGGGGTGCCTGATCACACCTTCTCTCCAAATGCGTGTGATGTCAGCTCATGCCGTGGATGTGTCGACATCAGGCGTCCACGCACCCATGTTGTGTGCGGCCCCCGGCCCCCACAGTCCCTTGCTCCCTTGACCATCCAGTCCTTCCATGGCTGCCACGCGCACTGCAGGCACGGAAGTGGAGATTTCCCCGTTCTGCCCCATTCTGCCCAGACCCCTTTTGGCACCATTTCCGGCACTTGTGTACGTGGGAACACGCGTCAATGGCAACACAAGCCACTGCTCTCCATGTGGCAGCCCCAACTTCACAAAATTAGTGTGCGCATGGGGGTGGGGGCTGGAGAGGGCAAAACAAGATTAAGATCAGAAGCAGAAATATTTTGTTACTGCCAGGGGGAGGAAAGCAAGAAGCACACAACACATATGCAGACATGGTCCTTTCCTGCAATGTTCCCCCTGTCCCCATAAAGCTGGGTGACTGTTAAGGAGGAGCAGGGATGCCTATGTTTTCAATTAAACTGTTCAAGATGAGGTTTAAACTGTGCTCAGCACCGTGCTTTTAAATGCAAGTGGTAAGCTTATCCTTTTGACTGATACCTCACACACATGGGCCTGTAGGGTGATAAAATATAGTTCATCATATTCCCACACCTACCTAATACAACCCATCAGCCATTGTCACCAAAATGCTGGACAATGAGAGCAGATCTACTTCTACAGAGCAGCTGCCCCCATATTTAACTCTGGCAACTCCAAAAGGGAAAGATTAAGAAATGTAGTTTTTCTACAAGCAAATGTAGTTGTTATGTACTGAAGTTCTCACCCTGGGCCAGCAGGGGGATACTGTAGATAGTTTTCACTCAGGTCCACATATGCAAATAAGGGATTGAAAGTGATGTTCAGTGAATGGATAGTTACAGAAAGTGGTTACTGTTGCGTTGTAATGGAGCTCTATATAAGCAGGCTGGCTGAACCCTTCAGTTCAGTTGTGTTCTGGCCTGTGAATAAACAAGAGCTGTTTGAAGAATCGCTGTGTCGTCTGATCTGTTCACCCACAACTTAACAGTAGTCTTTCTGTAAACAAGCCAAACACTTAAAATTCAAGGAACAGGCCAGGAATATCCCAGAGGTTTCCAGGCCCCCATGGAGCCTGTGGTTTAGAGCTTTGCCTGCATTAACCTCAGAGAGGGATGCATACCCAGCAGCCTTTTTCAAAGACAGTGGAAATGCGCAGCCATAAACACTCCTTTCCCCAAGCACCAAGATTAGCCTATGTCTCTAGACAGTTGAGAGAAAGTGGTTCCGTGGGTGTCCCTTTTCCAAGATGGGGAAGGGTATCATGAGCATCTGCTTATCTACAGGGTCTGGTGGCTCCTCCTCTGAGACATGCGTCAGAGGCAAAACTTGCTGTTGCCAAGCTCAAGGGCAGGCATCCCCCTTAGGGAGATTTGTATGGGTGGCATACCGAAGCCTTTGTCATTTAGTACTCACGCTTCAGGTCTGTGACATTCATTTCTCAAGCATGAGGCAAGCTTACCACGATATACCAGTTGGAAACGTTTAACCAAATAAATGATTTTATTGGGAGAAAGGTGGGCAGAGAAGGGCTGCTGAACCCCAAAATCTGCACCAAGGAAAGTTACATTCAGCAACCTGTATAAATGCATAAATGGGGAGGGGAGCAAAATTTATCTTATTTTGCATAATTTATTCTGGTGCTGCAAATCATAGGGAAGGTCTCCCCACAGCGGCTGGGATTTTTAATCAAACCAGACTAAGTTTCTGAGATTTCAATGGACATTTTCCACATCCCTAAGGGCTGAAACCCTGGAAAAGACCCTGATGCTGGGAAAGATGGAGGGCACAAGGAGAAGGGGAAGACAGAGGATGAGATGGTTAGACAGTGTTCTCAAAGCTACAAACATGAGTCTGACCAAACTGCGGGTGGCAGTGGAAGACAGGAGTGCCTGGCGTGCTCTGGTCCATGGGGTCACGAAGAGTCGGACACGACTGAACGACTAAGCAAGAACAACACTCAGGATGGAAGTTGGTACCTTCCTGCACTTTACTGAAAAGAGCTCCCAACTAGGAATGGCTAAATCTGCCAGTTTTGATTTCTCTCAGTTTTCAGTCTTAAGTACAGTTCTCTGCACTTAAGGGCTGAAAACTTGATCCCCTCACTTTTGATTAATACAAAGATTCTTTTCTAGCTGAATTCCATGTCTGATACCATATTCTATGTGTTTTCTCTGCCAGAGCTCTAAGATCCACTCCAGCTGCTCTAAAGGTACTTGGCTGTTCACCAGGGGTGTGGGAAGGGGGGGGGCAGTGAGGGCGGGTGTCATCCCTGGGGGAGGGGTGACAAAATCCCCTCAGTGGTGATCCACTGCGCGGATCGCACCCCCTGGGCGGGATGCTCCGCCCCCTGGTGCACGGCATGTGCGCTGCTCCGGCTGCCCGAGCGGCTAGTTCCACCATTGCTCTTCACAGCAGCAGTCCCTGATTTTGTCTACAGCTAGTAATGGAATTCATGTGCTTTCAGGCTATCATCCAGTTCTGCTGAGTGCTGTCATATCCTGAATCACAGTAAATGATACCCTCTCTTGGTTGCTTCTGTGGGGGCTTGCTAAGAAATGGATCTTTTAGCCGTCTCCATTGTGCCAAGAACAGTCTCTTTGAGACTTTGAGCTTTCTTCCCCAATGATCATCTTCTTTTTAGGTAGTAGCAAATGGTGCCCAAGATGCCCAAGACCAACACCGACACGATCACCCAGACTGCAACCCAGCTGCGAGGCGCCTCTGCAATAATAGAAGACAGCACATTAGGTAATGGATGTAATGGGTGCCTGAATCCAGATTTCTGCATTGCAGGGGTTTGAGCTGGATGACTCCCTTCCAACTCTACCAGAGTCCCTTCCAACTCTACCATTCTATGATTCTAAGATGGAATTTGGCTGCAGAGGAAGAAGTGCTCAGTAAGTGGGGGACAAGCAGCAAGAAGGGCTTGTGCACTGGAAAACAGGCTGCTGCAACAGATGGACCCTGGGGCACAACCAGCCATGGAGAAATTCTGCATGAGCCTAATTGAAACCAACAGGATGTAGGAAGTATGCAAGAGCCATACAGTGCCTCACATTTCAGATCTCCTGTTCAAAACAGTGGTAGTGGTTGAGAGCGCCGCCTTCCCGCTGTTCCCCAACCTGGTCTTTGGCGCTGGCGGTGGTGAGAAGTGCTGCTTTCCGCACGGCCAGCCCCACAAGCTGGGGGGACAGCGGGGAGGCAGAGCGTCGCCTTCCCGCTATTCCCCGAGCTGGTCTTTGGGGCTGGCGGTGGGGGAAAGCAGCGCTTCTCCCCCCCAGCCCCAAAGAGCAGGTCGAAAGGAACCCAAAGCCTCCAGAGCCCAGCGGGAACTCCCGCTGGGCTCTGGAGGCTTCAGGTGAACGCACCTTGAACGCACAGAACGCACCTTGACTTAGAGGGGGAGAACAAGAAAAAAAAAATTTTCCTCTTCTCTCCCTCCTATGGTCCGGTGCGTCCAATAGAGCGAAAAATACGGTATGTCTTCTTTGCTGCCTTCACTGCCACTAGGTAGGCTTCATAATGAGCCCTTACCAGTGTTTGGTTGCATTCATTTGGATCTTCCCTCCATTTGTGTTCAAGTCGTCTTCCAGCTTGTTTCCTTGCCCTAAGCTCTGGAGTGTACCAGGAGACCAGTTGGGCTCCACGAAGTGGGAGAGGGTGCTCAGGGGGGTTTGTGTCAATGGCCCGACCCATTCGGGTGTTCCAGAAGTCAGCCAGGGCTTTGACAGGGGCACCAGTCATATCAGCTGGAAAAACCCCCAGAGCCACTGGGAATCCCACTGAATCCATCAGCCTCCATGGGCGGACCTTCCTAATAGGTCCCCCACCTGTGCAGAGGGAAAAGGTGCTAGCATCCTAAATCTCAACAGGAAGTGATCTGAACATGACAGGGGACTGATGTTGATGTCCGCCCCCCATCACCCTCTTCCTGCCCAGTCAAGAAAACAAGGTCCAGAGTGTGGCCTGCCATGGGCGTTGGGCCGGTGACATGGTGGGACAGCCCCATGGTTGTCATGGCTGCCATGAGGTCCTGAGGCGCCCCAGAGCCAACTGCCTTGGCATGGATGTTGAAGTCTCCCAGAACCACCTAAAAGTAGGGCCCATGTGCCCAGGAATCATAGGACCAGCCAGTAGTCAGGCTTCATGTGCCTTCGTGCCCAGGAGATCAAAGGACCAGCTGGGAGGGCAGAGTTAGTGCAGGGCCTGAAGATGCTTCATGGAGAAGCTCCCAACAATTCCTCACACGCATACCCTCCAAGTGTCCCAATTTTATGGAGGCAGTCCTGGAATTACCATCCCGGCTTTTGTTTTGATCCCGGGATGTCCTGGAATGTCCCTAATACCCCCACCAGCACCACCAGCACCAAGCTTGAGGAGGAGGAGGAGCTTGTCGCGAGTGATGACGATGGTGGCAGTGGCAGCTGCGAGGGAGCATCCCGTTGCCTCTCCATGCCTGTAGTAAAGTTAGTGTTTGCTTAGTAGCCATTCCTTGGTCAAGTAACAGAGTGAAGCCTTGTGGGTAACCAACAAGCCGCAAGGACCCCGGGAAATAAGTCCTGTCCTTTTAACCCCAGACTAACAAGCGACCAGGGTGAGAAAAGTTTATTGTGGGAGAGGAAGCCTTGATTTAATGTAAGATTTGACACCTGGGTCTTATGTTATGCGCATTCCCCTAGTGATGCTATCTGCCTTAATTGCCTGGGAATGGGGCATCTGCATAGACTCCAGGAAGGGAGGAAACCCCTTTGATTTTGACTCTGGGTTCTTAATTGACCCAGCTGCCAGGAGTTAGATTGATTAGTCCGCAAGCTGGTCATTGGAGAATTTGAAAATAATCCAAAGTTCTGATTGGTTTCGGGGGTTCCATTGCCACGTGTGTATTGGGGATAAAAGACCTGGGAAATGGCTGATAAAGTGCGCTCTGCAATCCGCATCGTGCCCGGCTATGTCATCCCATCTGAATAGCCGTCGTTACAACCTTTGTAATGGAGAAATGCTGAACTTTCATCTGCGGAACTTAGAAGGACTCTATCTCGCCTAACTTTCAAGTAGTTGTGAGTATGTGAGTTAGTTAGACTATGCAACGTTCTTATTTTTCTTGCCTGTAAATCTCAAGCGATGTGCCTGCTAATTTAGCATGTTTTCTTATGTTCTTTTTAAAATAAATTTTTAAGAAAGAAACTGTTTTAGTTTGTGTGCCTTTCTGGGGGAATAGCTAATCCTAGCCTAACGCTTGGGTTACGCTCTACCGTATAATTTCTGCCTGTAGACTTGTGGATACAATCTGCAGGGTGGGGAGAACCAGTACTAATTGGGGCACAGCCTTCTCCCTGGGCTGTGGCTTGGAGTTCCCCGGGATATAGGGAGTGGTGGCAGCCTTACCGGTGTGATTTTGTCCTGTTTCTGTAAAACGTAATCTTGCCTGCCAGCCCTGCTCAGGAAACCTGTTCTGGCCGGAGAGCAAAGAGTGGCTGGGGGCGAGATTACCACAATGCCCATCGCTGTTGGCCTCCTCCTTTGGGCAACTCATAGCAGCTGCTGGAGAGCAGGCGAGGAGGAGGAGAGGCTGCCACCGCCAAGGCCCAGGCCCAGCCCCGTGGGACGTGCAGGCTCTGAGGGGCAGGCAGAGCCCTGCCCTCCTGCGAGGGGAAGAAAGGGGGGAGCAGAACGCAATTGGTCTGGATTTTTAAAAAAATGCTTTGTGCATCTACATCTAATTTTGCCCCTTTCTAAAATGTATTTATGGCTGTGTGTTTTTCTTTTTGTAAATCTACCAAAGAATAAAATAATATAAAACAAAATCGGGATTAAGGTGTTTTCTCAGGACTGCTGTGTCCTGTTGGTGTAGCAGTGGTGGCCCTTGCCTTTTTTCTGACAGGAAATGGGGGGGGTCAAGTCCGGTCAGTTGGGGAGGAGTGGGAAATGTCCCTATTTTCATCTGAGGAATGTTGGAGGGTATGCCCACAGGGCAGCAATGCACAGATTCTGCACTGCCTCACACCACCTCAGAGGGATGTAGCTGAAGAGATGGCATTAGGATGCATCCCCATGAAGCTGTTTAAACAATACGTCTTCAGCTGAATGTATTTTCTTTTATGGAAAATTATCCTTAATTTCCAGTTTGGTACTTGAACATTCCTTGCAAAGGTTCCGCCTTTCTTTCCATTTATATCAGCCTCAACTGTGGAGGAGTAATGAAGTGCAGCCCCTCACCTTTGAAATTTTCTTAGTCTTATCAAATCTGAATTGATCTCCTGTCAGATCCCCCAAATAGTTCTCCACGCATCCTGACTTCAAATTCTCTTTCAGGATCATATACAGTGGTACCTCGGGTTACAAACAGTCCTGCTTACAAACGCTTCCGGTTACGAACTCCATAAGCCCGGAAGTAGGTGTCCCGGGTTGCAAACTTTGCCCCGGGATACGAACGCAATCCGCTTCCGGGGCCGTGGGAGGCCTATGTAGGGAATGCGCGCTTCAAGTCAATAACGCTTCAGGTTAAGAACAGACTTCCAGAACGAATTAAGTTCGTAACCCAAGGTACCACTATATGGTGAAATTTCAATTCCTAGTCTCCTGAGAAACTAATAACTTGAGATTCTTTGAGATGGGTGTGTATTTTAGGATGGATGGTTCTCATCCTGTACAAGTTTTCACCAGAGTCTACACAGTTTTCATTGGCATCACAATAGCAGCTCATATTCTTCCCTCATTTAATCTGAGTTTACCCATTCTGGGGGAAATAAATGAGTTAAAAAAGCAACAATGACTGGTATCAATGGCCCATTTGTGACATTTCTCAATTGCAAATAAAGTCCCGTCCTGGAAGCACCCTTGGATGAGGAAGGACGTTGAGAAAGTGCTACACTGGGGGAAGGGGGGGGGGCTGGAAAGAAAGTCATATGCAACCTACCTTCATACAGAATGTCAACCTCTGTCGAGCCATCACCATAGACATTATGTACTAGACATCGGTAA
This sequence comes from Podarcis tiliguerta, assembly GCF_965153285.1. Classification (NCBI taxonomy): domain Eukaryota; kingdom Metazoa; phylum Chordata; class Lepidosauria; order Squamata; family Lacertidae; genus Podarcis; species Podarcis tiliguerta. The sequence goes on from NC_139550.1 coordinate 39,120,544, forward strand.
GTCCCATTGTGGTATTTTTGCGCTGAAGGGATTGTGATGGTCTTATTGTTATCTGAGTACTCCACGCCAGTCTGGGAGGGGAGAACCCATGAAAACTCTGGAAAGGGCTTTCCCTCTGCATGGCACTTCACCACAAGGGCTGCACCAGTTTTGTAGACCGTGAAATTTGTTGAGATGGTCACATTGTATGGACTGGCTGCAATAAGAAAAAACAATGGTTGATGAGTTGCAGAAGCCATCAGCCGCCTGCAAACGATATGCAAATGGTCCTTGCTTTACTATGAACACTTTTCTATTCCAATCCTCTTTTAATTAAACTAAAGTGTTCTTTGAAAAAGAATTATGCTTTAATTTGTTATTAAATAAAGCACTATGACGGGTTTTATTTTGTTAGCACTGCTGCTTAGATTTTGTAAATATAGTTAGATTGCAGTAGTGAAATAGTTTTAAAATTACTGTCATTGTTTTGAGTGATCTTTGTAAGCTGCTTTCAGAAGGCTCATCATAAAAAGTGTGATATAAATAGGTAAACAAATAAATCATAAAACCTAAGACAGCTGTGAGAGACCCTAGAGAGCCATAGACAGATGCTATGCCAGTCACAGCACCAGAAGCCAAGCATTGCCACTCCCCAAACACCACTCCCCAAAGACCAAACACTCCCCAATCCCAGTTACATTGTACCCAAAAAGGAATGACCGCTCCCCACATTAAATGGGGGGCGCCCTTCGCATGGTCGCACGCAGCCCCCTGGACCCTATGCGGCACCATTAGCACAGGCTTGGCTTCACCTCCCCCCAGGTGGGATACCTGGAGGTCTCCGCCTACCTCAGTCAGTTGCCCAATCCCGCCTGGGGAGGTGTTGCCAAGGTGATCAGGCCAGGTAGGGGGAGGGACTACCTGCCCACACAATAGGGGGAGGGTCTTACTTGGGAATCGCCGGTTGGCTCCAGAGCTTCTCCCACCCTACCCACCCTCAGTTAAGACTTCTTTTGCAGGTTAACCTTTTCTCCACAGGTATGCGGGCGCTGCTACGTCAAGGTCGCTGTTGAAGGGCCGGAAAGGAATTCTCCTGCATTGGCAGATTTGCCTTTCCTGTAGTAAAACGTCACAACTTTGGCAGTATCAGGCCTTGGGTGGAATCCTTTAGTCTATCTTTCCTGAACTGGGGGGGGGGGGTGCAGAAGTGACCCACGCCCCCCTCCTCTTTGCGGCTGTGATACCAGGGTTCCCCGTTAAAGGGGTTGTTTGAGGGGAGGCTTTGGCCATACGCCTAAAGGTCATCATTGCTCTCCCCTGTGATGGCGGCGTAACGGGGGCCGGCTCTCTCTGCTTGAACATATGTTCTCCAGAGCCAGCCCATCCCCCCCATACACTGGATAACCCTCATGTTCCCCAGATCCCCGGCGGGGGACTGGGAGGGATAAACGCCCAATGCCTGAGCCGAGGTCTACCCACATCTGAAACATAATGAAGTTGTGGCCAATTTTAATCCCATGCCACGTTGTCTTGAGTCGTTATTCCACATGGGGGCCGCCCAGGGTTCCTGTCCACGCAAAGGAAGATTCAGCACACTGAAGCCTATTCTGGCTTAACTTTGTTGTACTCCATTACCGAAACAGAAGGATGCCCTCCAGCCTTGCAAATAAGCTCACAAAAGATAGCAGCTTTTTACTTTGGCTTCTTTTACTAGCCCCATGCCGTAGAATCCTGGTCGCCTCCTGGGCCAGGCACGAACGGGGGGAGCCCACCGCTTCCACACTGCAGCCGGCTCACAGTGTTGAGCCGCCTCTCCAACTCTTGCCCTGGGGGTGGAGCTGCGCAGATCGCAGCGTCGGAGGAGGGCCCTGTGGCTGCTCTCCGATTCTTCCGGGGGATGAAGCTCCCTCCACACAGCTCCCTTGTGTGCCGGATGCCATCGCCAGAGAGGGGGACATAAAAAGGCTGGCCCAGTCAGGCCTTTCTCTGTCGAGGTTCCTGGTTGAGCCCCTTAAAAAAGTGTGCCTGGGCGGTGACCTCCTCACCCCCCCCCATGCTATGCCACTGCACTAGCCTGCTAAGTGAGCAGCCTGCGAGCTGCAGAGGAGAGGAAAATGCTTCTTCCACAGCCAGCCAGTATGGAAACACAATGTCCAAGCCTCTTAACAGGCCGATAAAATCAACACCCTGATTATAAAAAGCTCAGCAACTTTGATTTCCTGAAAAGCTCAACAAGTTTGGTCTGCCCCAGACACCGGCCGGGGTTGCTACACCGCTGCTGGTCCTCAACTCCTCCTATCAGGTAAGGAGGGTGAGCTGAGCCTGGAAGGAGATGACTTCTCCCCAGTCCCATCCCCTGAGAGATGAAGCAGCTTGAAGGTGATACAAGGTGACAGCATGTTTGTCCATAATGTTCAGGCCCATCCCACAATTCTCAAACAGGTTTTGTAGAGTTTTATATTGTCTCAAAAACAGACAACAATGGGACAAAAAATAAACCACAGGCAACAGTTTTGCTAATATTGTAATGTATAAAGCCCTAGACAGCTTAGGTAAGACTTTCTCCCGTATAGTGCATTGGTGGGGCCTTCTTGGTTATACCACAGCCTGCAGATGCCCCTCTTGAAGTCACCATGGAAACAGCCATCTCAGTTTGGGCTCCCTTCCAAGAGTGCTTTTCCCTCCAAAGGGTACTCAAGTGTATGCAGTACCAGCACCTTTTTTGTGTTGTTACACTAAGTGCCACACTTTTTAACCACGACAACTTCATGGTGAGTACTGGCACCTATTTCCCCACAAAAAAGACACTGCCCAATTCCATGGGCGTAGCTGGGGGGGCAGGGAGGGGCAGCTGCCTCCCCTAAATCAATAAAGATCAATAGTAATACACAGGTAGCTGAGGTTCTCCCCCCCCCCAACTAAAACCCTGGCTACGCCCCTGGCCAACCCTATGCAATAACATGCCCTTGAAGCACCAACAGCAATGTGCTTCCATCATTTCTAGAATACTTTTTTATTTACACTGGTCTTAGGGGCCCAATAAGATTTTATGTGGAATAATAGTTAGTGGTGGGTGCTTTATTATTTATTGTTTAATGGACTGACTTAAATGAATTTGTATTTCAGCTAGTTGTAAACTGCGTGGTATATAAATGCATTTTAACATGTAAATAAATAAAATTCTCAGCTACAGAAGTATCCTAAGCTAGAACAAATTGTTAGATACATGTGTGCGTAAATTACTTCTAAACTGGGCCTCCCAGCCCTGAACACATGACAAAACCAATCAGATGCATAGCAAATAGAACTTACCCACAATCTTCAAGGTTCTGTTTGCACTTTTCTGCAGTACTTCTGAGCCCACCTGGAGGCTAGCTTGGCAGAGAATGACATCCCCATCCTCCTGAGGCTTAGCCAAAAAGCTGTACTCCACAGAAATGCTGCGCTCCCACTTCAGGATATTACTGCCCTTTCTCAGGAAGATGCTGACATTAGAAGGGGAGCTGGAACCTCTCACTTTCAAACTCGGGATGCTGCACACAATTTTCTCCCGGTGATTAGCCACAATCTTGGAAGTAAGGTTGAGAACTGGGGTTGAGAACTCTGGGGGAAATAAAGATATGAATGGCCACCATCTGAAACGGTAAGTGAGGACTAACTAGTAAAGAGGCCTAGGAAATCTACAGCTCCTGGCTTTCTGGAGTTGGAAATGTTAACCATCCCAGTTGTTTAAAATAAATATAAACAATTTCAGGGCAATGGGAGGCAAAACTCTGTATGACAACTGAGCATCCTAACCTAATCAAATAATGGTGGACAAGGATGAGCTCCTATTGGTGGGTTGGTTGATTGACTGACTGCACTTATATACTGATTTTCAGGGCAAAGGCATTCCAAGGAAGTTTACAAAAGATAATTTATGTACAATGGAAGGACATAAACACAAGTATCAAAGGCTTCTTTTGAAAGTTCAGTTTGTTTTCAATAAAATATTTTCTTTATAGGAAACCACTACTCAAAAATTCAGCCCAAGCCATCCTCTTGTTCCAGAGGTTGGCCAAGGCTTTGACAGGAACGCCAGTCATATCAGGCAGAAAATCCCCCAGAGCTGTCTGGAAACTACATGGATCCCACAACCTCTGAAAGTGGGTCCCCTGCCTCTACAGAGTGGGGAAGAGGCTAAAAGCCTCTTTCAGATCACCCTCTTCCTGCCCAGTCCAAAAGACAAGATTCAGAGTGTGACCTACGATGTGCATTGGGCTGATGTTATATTGTGACAGCCCCATGGTTGTCATGGCAGACATGAAGTCCTGAGCATCCTGAAGCAGTGGCATAGCATGGAGGGGGCACGACCAGGCAGCCCCCCCCCCATGGCAGGCTCCCTCATTGTGATGGCCCAACACCGCCAGCCACCCCAGCTCCACTCCCGGATCAGACCTGACCCAGGAGTGGATTTGCCAGCCCTCTTCTTGGCTGGGCACAAGTATGCCCCGCCCGCTCCACTTTGCGAGAAAAGATGCAGCAAGCTCCCTCCACGCTCCACCCCAGGCAGTGGTAGCATATGCTTTGCCGCTGCCCTTAAGTTACGTTAAAGTGCTCCCAGAAGATGTTTTGTTGTAAGATTGGTGTTGCTAATACTACATGCAGCATGATTTTTGTAGAGCAGAGGAGCCGCTAAGATCATGTGCCCCAATCACCAAAATGTCTTGGGCGGGTCTTGGGTTTTCCTCCCTCTTTCCTCAGGCCTCACAGCCATGTTATGCAGCATACCATGTCTAATAACATGTGTACTCTGCTATTTTGTTATTGGGGTAATGGGACGACATGGAAACATGGGACCTATTTCCCCCCTTGACATTATGTGTGTGAGGAAGGAGGCTAAATTACATAGCCCCCAGATGCCTCCCCGCCATGAAATTCTGTGCATACTCACGGTAAACATAGATGACCACATTGGTGTCTAAGGAATCAAAGCCTGCTCTTTGGACTATGCATATAGGTTGAAGTTCCCATTCAGACACATTGGTGATGTTTAGAGAAATCCACCCATCGCCCTTCTGGATTCCTCCTTCAACAGACACCTCCCACTCCAACCGGGTGTAGCTGGCACATGTAGTTGTGCAGTTCAGATTCACAGAACCTCCAAATTCCACAGCAGGTGCCTCAGGGTGGATAGTCACATTGCAAGTGTCAAGGAAGTGCACTATAAGAAAGAAAGAAAAGATATGGGGAGACATCTGAGAGGGAGAACTGCACAGCGCCCCTTCAGCGAAGCTGGAGAAGGAACAGAAGGAGTCCCTTCTGTTCCTCCTCCGGCTTCGCAGGACAGGCGCTGCGCAGAGAGGGAGAGCTGCGCAGCACCCCTTCAGCGAAGTGGGAGGAGGAACAGAAGGGGCTCCAATCCTCCTCCCGCTTTGCTGAAGGGGCACTGCACAGCTCTACCTCTCTGCGCAGCGCCATTCGCTCCATAAGACGCACTCACATTTCCCCTTACTTCTTAGGAGGAAAAAAGTGCATCTTATGGAGCGAAAAATACGGTAATTAGTTCTTTCTCGTTTCTAATCAGTCCATCTAATATCTGCTTTTTCTTATTTTTTCTAATTTTCTTCTGATAGGCATTTTCTTGGATAAAAAAATCCTCTCATTACCACCTTACTAGCATCCCAGACAATCCTTCTATCAGTGTATTGATCTAAGTTTAGTTCAAAATAATCTTTCAGGGCTTTTTCTGTTTTTTGTCTTATATCCTGATTATCTAATAACTCCTCATTCGATCTCCATCTAAATGGGGTATTCCCCTCCCCTTTTTAGTTCAAGAATTATCAAATTGTGATCCAGGAGTGTTCTTGGTTGTATTTCTACTTTTTTTTTACTGTTATTGATAACGCTTTAAATAGCCATACCAAGTCTATCCTTCTGCTAGATTGATGGACCTTTGGTAAACTGAAATTCTCCACCATTTTGAAGAAGGTTGTGTGTAGTCTCCCTTCCTTTGAATCTGTTTTTCTTAAGATTTTATTCATTTCCAGGGAGACTACTCCATTTGTATCTCCCATTAATTAATCTAAATATAAAATTCTGATTTATTCTCATTCAGTGCATATATTCCAACTAAAACAATTTTTTCACCTTGTATTGTTATTTATACTACCATCATTCTTCCTTTATCATCCTTAAATAGCTGTTTTGGGTCCAGTTTGGGTTTAATATAGAAAACTACTCCTCTTTTCTTTGTAATGTCTGAGGATATAAATTCCTGTCCAATTCTCTTATTTATCAAGATTCTTCTGTGAGTAGATCTCAGTCTCTTGGGAGCTGGTTGTGCCTGATATATTATTATTCCGTGCCAACCCATCTGGGCTGTCCTGTTTCTCACCTTATATTGTCTATTGAACCTATTGTGTTGTGCTGACATATCGTATGATGGGTGGGAGAAGAGGGGAGTTAGGGATGGGCTGAAGATTGGGTGGTAGGTTATAGAGAGTAGCCTATATGTAGCTTAATTTTTTTTAATAAAAATGTTGAGATGTTTGGAATCTAAAAAATAAAAGGTAGAAATAAGATGATAGTGATAGTGAGAAGGCGGGGTTTTTTAAATGAGAATTTTTTAAAAAAATTAGAAAGGGTAAAAATACAAAATATAAGTAATCATAGAAAATGTGTGAAAGGAATAAAAAATGGAAACTAATGGTACTAATAAAAAAGTGGTTCATGTATATAATTAAAAAATGTATTTGCTGTAATTTTGACTCACAAGCAGTTTTAATTTCACTGCGGGGCCCGCTGAGTCTGGATTTCAGGTCCCTGGATTAGGGCCAAGGCAGGAGTCCCAGGGAGTGGCTTTCAGTGGTTCACGCCTCTTACATGGATGCCATTACAGTTTTTTGAAGAAATAATAATAAAATTATTAATTAATTCCAACGGGGGGAACCCGTGCTGTGTTTTTTCCTGTGGGGTGGTCTCCAGCACACTGTTCCCCCTGGGTCCCAGCCTGCTATTTTTGCGCTAACCGCCAGGGGGGTGGCCTCGGGGTCAGGCCTGGGCTAGGCTGTGCAATTCCTCACGGCCTCCCTGGCCCTCCCGGTACCCTCCTATCTAAGCTGGTGCTCGGCTGGGGGGGGCCCTGCTTTTTGTTTTCTGTTCAGCTCCAGAGGCCTCCAGGTCGTGGAGCTCCACTGGGCCGTTGGTGCTCCCGGTCCCAGCGGGGTTGAGGCCGCTGGAGGAGCTGGGGGCTCCATGCAGCCTCCCTGGTTGTCGCGTTGGGCACCTTGGTCCCCCCCCCAATTGCAGTAGTGGCGGCGGCAGTTGGCATGCGGACCAGCCAGGCAGCACAGTTGGTGCTGGTGGTCCTCAGAAGGGCTTGCCATCTTGCTTCACCAGAAGTCCTGAGTTGGGAATTTGAGTTATGTGAGCTAGAAACCAGAAGCTGGAAGCTGCAGGCTAGGCAGCTGGGAGAGGCAGAGCCACGCCTGATTTCTGTTGGAATCCAAAGCTATGGCCATGAGAGAATGCTCTATTGGAGTGTTGATGCCATCATAGTTTCAGATCGTATATTAACCATATATCAAACAGATGACACAAAGCCTCATTACAAAACAAAACATGAACCCTGGTCAGCACCTGGAGCCTCTGGGATCTTGCACCACCAGAGATTTGGGTGGTGTGCAACAGTAGGGACTTTTGTCTGGTAGAGATTCCTAGTCCCCTTCCCCTCACTACAGTTCTCATGTTTCCTTTGAAGTATGAGTACCTGTTAGATAATTTATGGCTATAAAAAAAGATTTAACAGAGTCCAGACACAAATAGGCAGCCAATGAAGTAGAAAAGAGGACTGGACCTGTTCCCGTGGCTCAGCCTGAGGCTAAGAATGCAAATCTCTCCCACACCTTGTGATTGAAGTATGTGTCCATCAGCTTTTCATTTTTCCAACCTTAAGTTCAGTTTTCCAAGTTTCCAAATCAGTTTGCAATATTAACAATAAAGACCTCATGATAATTCACCAGTATTTTTGTGTGAATATCTCCACAGTCAGATATATTAGACACGTACAATAACATCATACAAAAAATACTATAAATATTTTTTATGTAATTTTGCCTAATATTCATATTTTTGAAAAGCAGTTCCCCCTAATATGCCTCTGGGGTGTTAGGTTAGGGGCAGTATGTTGGGGGGAAAGCATATTGTCTGAAATAGTCAAAAGGCAGGAGTCTTGAAACTGGATATGAAAAAGACACAGCAGCTTAGCTTGGCTTGCTCAGTGGTGAATCCAGTGCTTTGGCACTCGGGCTCCTTTAGAAATCTAATGGGCAGATCGGAGATCTCTATCTCCTACCTCCTATCACAGAAAAGTCATCAATTTCCAGTCCTCTTCCTTCCAAGGAAACTGAACCAAGGGTCTCTCCAGGAACCAGGAACTGTCTCCTTACTCCCATAATAATCCTGCGGCCTGCCACCCACCCTGGCCTCTGAGGGGGTGTTCCAGGCACTCACCCAGAGCTCATGTTTCTTTTTGGAATGAGTTTGTTTTTCTCAGATTAGACCTAGTATAAATGAGATTGGATCTTGGCATCCAAGATTTTTCCTTTTATACCTATTTTTTTTCCTTGCCACCAACACTTCTGACACCTCATCCTTCACACAAGACATTTTCCATTCCCCCATTTGTATTTGGAGATCTTAGGATGCTTTTAGAAAGACATTTAGAGTGGGAACAGTGTGCCTTAGTCATGCAGTGCCCACACAGCATTCTCATCCTCAAAATGCCAGCCCATAGCACATACACACAATTTAATCTGGATTTACCCTTTCTATGGAAACGACAATACACTTTTTGAAAAACTGTTGCAACAACTCACTGGCAAATATCTCAATAATCTGTTTGCAAATTAAGCCCCCATTGGGAAGCACCTTTAGATGAAGCCAGTTTCCAGATTCCTCCACCAAGGGAACACAAACTAGACAGCTCTCCTTGGCTCTGGAATATAAAGAGTTTTCAGGATGACTCACCCACATGCAACCAGAAGATGAGAAGCACAGCAAAGTTCAGAGGCAAGACAGGTATCATCTTCACCAGGACAAGGCAGAAAAGATGACCATTGGGAGTTTGATGGTTTTCCAGCTAGCTATATGGAGCCAGAACAGTCCAGGGAAGTCTAAGCTTAGCCACGTTTTTGTCTAAAGTTTTATTTAACGTTTTGGTTCAGGAAACATGCATATCCTTTAACCGGCTGACTCACCGCCCCACCCAAGCACTTCCTCCCTTCGAAACAAAAATATGGCTCTGAGGAAATAGCTCTGAGGAATATAAAACTGAGTGTAGGGATAAGTGTTCAATGGCCAATATAGTTCCTTGAGTTTCAGAACAGGTCTGGGGGAGCTCTGGCCCGCCAACTACTGCTTCTGCTGTTAGACTCTATCTCCCATCAGCCCCAGGCAAGACGGCCAGTGGTCAACAATGATGAGAACAGCAGTCCGGTAACATCTGGAGGACCACAGGCTCCCCCATGCCTGCTTTGAAAATCACTCAGAAGATGTGATCCTACTAGATGCAGTTTTGACAAGGCATGTGTGCATATTGAGAACTACATTTTCCTCACCTCTGTAGCCACACATACACACACTCTGTTTTTCTAATTTCAGCCTGTCAGCTCAAATAAACTTGCAAAGCATGTCCGTGACATCCTTCACTGCAGCAGTGACCTAGGCAAGCGGAAGTCAGATCATCATACTACAAACAGCTTCCACACTGTTTCCAAATGTGCTCCCACTGCCCAACAGTCCTCTAGCTGCATGGAAGTGGTTTTGCAATGACAACATCAGGGTCAGGCCATGGAGAAAGGACTTCCAGTTCAAACGTCACTAGTTCTCACTCTATACTACAGGAGCAAACTAATCAAAACCCACAGGAAGTGTGAAAACTTACAATATATTAAACCCAAGTTGCATCTGCTTGATCTTTTTCATGCGTCTGTAGGGCAACTGCTGATGGGAATCTGGAGTGGGGAGAATAGTGTTGCCATCATGCTTCTAGACTTCTTAGAGGCATCAGGCTGGTCACAGTGAGAAGAGGATGCTGGACTGCTTGTGAGCCCATGCGCTAACCCCCCCCCCGGCTCAGGAGCCAGCCCGTAAATAAGGAGACACAACAACAGGTGTATGGGATTAAATGAGGCCACAATTTCATTGACTTCAGATGTAGGAATCCTTGGCTTAGGCACTGGACGGCATCCCTCTCAGCCCCGTGGGTCTGAGGATGCGCAGCGCAGACAGGTGTTATGAGGGGGACTGCAAAATGAGAATTTTCATAGCGTACCCCCCACTTCACCCGATGTAGGGAGTTTAACCTTACACCGCCACTCTGGGCCAGTGACTCCTGCAATCAAACCTTTAACAGGCCCTGCAAATGTCGCTGCATGGGGGTGAATTAACAATGCTACCCCCCATTCCGAAAATAGTCTATAGGATTCCGCCCAGGACCTAAAAACCACCAAAAAACTGACAATTGCTATGGGGAAGGCAAAACCTGCCAAGCAGGGAAAATTCCTTCCTGGCTCTGGGACACAGAAACCATCGTGCGATCATAGCAACCTATAGCGGGCCTAGGAAGGAAAAGGTTAGCCTGCAAGAAAACCATATGACAGTTAGAGGGAGGGATGGGTGAGTGATGCTCCAGAGACCAAATGGAGAGGTGGTCAGCTGGAGGCCAGCACTACCTGGTCTTTGCTCCGCCCCCCAGCCAGCAGCTGGTTGGGTAGCCAGGGAGTGGGGGGGAGCAAGAGCCAGCAACAAAAGGGGGTGTCACCCTGGCACAGAAAGCCTGCACAGGGTCACAAACCCCACCCACTGCTTTGATGAGTGAGCAGTAATTATCAGCACAGCAAAAAATCATTGAAATAAATCTGTTGCTCTTCCAGTCTACAGCTCTGATACTGTACAAGCACACAAAATATTGACTGTACTGATAAAAGTTTTCAGATCAACTTACCGAAAACAAAAATATGCTTCTTACAAAATAACTAGCACAGTTGCCACTTTTTATTCTGGCTCTGCCCCAATGTTTTTAGCACAACCCTGAAACAAAACAAACTATAGGAAATGAAGCTTTTCCTGACCTGGCAGGTGAAAATAAGGGAGCAGTTTCAGCTCCTTAATCTCTGTGTCTCAGGATGGAATCAGGATGCTGGAATAAAACCTGTCAGCCATAATACGCTGCTAGTACAGGCTGTCTCTGTGGACTTGGGGAAGGGTTTTTTCTTTCCCAACTGCAGTGAATCTTGGAAGTCTTTGCAGGCACTCTGCGTGCTTTTCAAAGGCAGACTTGCAAAAGTTGTGATCTCTCAAGCCCAACACAGCACACCTACAAGGACTCAATGGGCCTCCTAGTTTTGCTGCCTTCCTAGAACTGGAAAAATGGGAGTAGGGAGTTGGGTCAGCTGCCAGGTCACAATTCATGGTGAATGAGCTGTATTCAGCCAGGTGGTGCATAAAACATCTACATCTGTTTTCATCCGAACCAGAAAGTTCCCAAACCCCAAAGCTGATATTCTCAGATTCTAAATTCTGCACAATATTCCTTGGCACACCCAGGTGGGGAAAAGCCATTTGGCAGAAGAGTAAATGAAACTTTTATTTCAATTACTCAGAAGTCTCTGGGTGTTATGTACTGAAGTTCTCACCCTGGGCCAGCAGGGGGATACTGTAGATAGTTATGCAAATGAAGGATCGAAAGTGACGTTCAGTGATTGGATAGTTTGTATGCAAATTAAGGATCGAAAGTGACGTTCAGTGATTGGCTAGTTGCAGAAAATGGTTACTGTTGCATTCTAGTGGAGCTCTATATAAGCAGGCTGACTGAGCTCCTCAGTTCAGTTCTGTTCCAGCTTACAAATAAAGAGCTGCTTTGGAAGAATCGCTGTGTCGTCTGATATGTTCGCCCACAACTTAACACTGGGGATCCCTGATAATAAAATCTATCACCTTACAGCAGCTTTCCCATAAACAGCAACAGTTGTATGCCATCTGAGCAGGAACCCAGGAAAATATATCTGAACTTAGGCTCTGAAACAGTTTCCATTAGAGGGAAAGAATTCAGCAAAACATCAGAAATAAAAGTTTGCTCTGGACAGTGCTGTTGAAATCACACACAAGAACACAGATCTCCCATAGAAATCCAACGAAGTTGCATTGGGCTTCAAAATAAAAAACTTTAAGAGGCTCAAATCTCTCCAGAATGCTGGGTCAGGGTGGAGTGGGTGAAAGGAGGAGAGAGAAAATCTCAGGAAAGGTACCACTAAGTTCAAGAGGATGCCAGCATTGTTAACAGAGCCAAGGAAACTTCTAGAGGTAAGAAGACTTAATTCGGAAAATGGAAGTCTTGCCCAAAAAAGAACAAAAAGGGACACAAGGTCTAGCAAAATAAATGCAAACAGGTTATCAGAGCAACAAAGCAAAATAATTTCAAGGAACTTTCCACCAGCTGATTAACAAGAAAAATATTTAACTACGTTAGAAGCAGGAAACCCGTTAGGGAAGGCAGTAGTGCCTTTGGACAACAAGGGAGTTAAATATATGCTAAAGGAGAAGGGGATGTTGTTTGAATGCAAGTGGGCTTGAAAGAACATTGCTGCTGTTCCCTCGGTGGAAGGAAGGAAACAATTATGGATTGGAGTTACTTTGTTTTTGCTCCTATGGGCAGAAACCAAAAATGCTGGAATGTGGATAATATCAGGGGAAAATCTTTCACACAGAATTGTGAAGACAAAAGTTTGAACAGACCAGTGGTTGTAAACATAAATGAAAATTCAGTGTAGGATTAACATAGGAATGGTTTATTGACTAATTAAGAAATGCAATGTGATAGTAGATGATTAGCACTCCGTGAAATTCAGAGCGTGGGGAAGTCGCTCAAAGATATATAATTTGGCAATATATTTGGCTTTTTATTGTATTGTAATTTGGAATGTGGTTCTTATTGGATTATTAAATTGGAAAACTCAATAAAATATTATATATATAAAAAAAAAGGAGAAGGGGATATTTTAAAGAAGCTGGTTGAATTATTTGCATCTATCTTTACTCCAAAATGTGCAAGTCAGGTCCCTATGTCTGAACTTTCTCAGAAGAACTGGAACAAAGAGTGTTGGCAAGAGACAAAGGACGAGGGGCCTCTCCAGATTGGTGGTTTTTTTTTTCTTTTTTCAATTATATTCTGAAACCTGTTATCAACGCAATAATATCCCATCTGCTTTATTAATTGTTCTGTAAAGCTCCCCCAATGTATACTGCATTACTGCCATGGGGGCAGGCACTCTTCCACTATAGCACAAGAAGAGTGGCACACAAAAACAAAAACATGGAACACTGGTGGCATCAAAGGCTGATTTCAACAGGAAGTTTGCCCGTGTGGAAATGAGGCTCTCTTCCCACCTGTGCAATTAAAAAAGGATCCTATTGGGTTGAAAAAGCCTTGGCAGCTGCCCAGCACCTCTGCTTAGCATGCAGATGTTCTGTGTGGTAAATGATCTTGCATAGAGGAAACAGCAACTGTAGTTCAAAACCACAAACCCCAAGATTAACGGGCTTCCTTTTCATGAGGCTGTTCCTGTTTTGCTGCTTAGTTTGATACTACTTTACCAAAGGAAGCCAAAGTGTAAAAGTGCATTAACTTTCTGTGCTGTTGCCCAGACAAAACTGCAGAAGCAAAATCAAGTCAAGCAATGAGTGCAATTCTTACCTTGGTATCATTCAGGGGTTGTCAACCTGGTCCCTCCTGCCCACTAGTGGGCGTTTCAGGATTCTATGTGGGTGGTAGGGGGTTCTACGGCACAAGCTGAATCCTCCTTCCATCGAGCACTCGGGGGCGGTAAGGAAATTTTACCATCAAGAAAGATGCATTAGTGGGCAGTAGGTATAAAAAGGTTGACACCCCTGATATAGTTGGTTGGAAAAGTTAAAAGTGTTAAGTTTCCGGGGTGACTGCAAGATGGCGAGGAAGTAAGAGTTAGCCTCCAAGAAAGACTCTGCCATCAAGAGACTTTTTGGGGTGCGCACAAGGATGCTGTGCCTCCAGAAAGAAGCCCAAAGAGAAGATTTGGGTGTGAGCTTCGGCAGCACTAAATTGCGGGTTCTTGTGTCTCCCCCACCAAAAGTGGGGGGGGTTGAGATGGGATCGAGCGGCAGAGGTGCAAGAAGAAAACAACAAGTCTCTGGTGGAAAGCCCTGAACTCAAGCAGTAATATTTTTCAATAAATTTAAAGCCACATTGGTAAATTAAATTGAAAAATTGGAACGGGACAATTAATTGGCAAAAAACAGACAAGGTGAAAAAAATGGAGGTTCACTTTGTGCTGTCAAAATTTAACTTGCAATTCATAGATGCCAACGAAATGAGATCTTTCATGGAGCCCCAGATCGAAGGAGGTTGACAATTATTTTGTGATTCTTCCGTTTGCAAATTATTGCACCAACTGTTGTCACCTTCTCACCAAGCTGCTTGGCAATAGTCTTGTAGCCCTGTCCAGCCTTGTGCAGGTCTACAATCTTGTCCCTGACATCCTTGGACAGCTCTTTGGTCTTGGTGGCCACTTTGGAATCTGCAGGACTGATTGCTTCTGTTGACAGGTGTCTTTTCTACAGGTACTGTAACAAGCTGGAATTACAGGTGAGACTTCTCCCTTACAGCGGGTGCTTCTAATCTCAGCTCGTTACATACAGTGAAGGTACCAGGTAGCCAGGCATCTGGCTGGTTGATAGGGGATCAAATACTTATTTCACTCATTATAATGCACATCAATCTCTGACTTTTGTCCTCTGGGTTTCTGGGGGTTTTCCTGTTGTTATTCTGTCTTTCACAGCTACAATAAACCTACCATTAAAATTATGGACTGGTCATTTCTTCATCAGAGGGCAAACAGGCAAAATTAGCTGGGGATCAAATACCTTCCCCCCTCACTGTAATATTGCTTTTAAAGTGCAGCAGTAGCAGCAGCAGTGGTAATATTGCTTTCAAAGTATTATTGTTGTTAATTAGATTATTACCCACCCAGAAGAAGAGTGGCAGTTAAAATTGACAGAATATGTTGAATGGGCAAATTTTATCATGAAATTAGAAATCAAGAAGCAGCAGATTTTAAGGATTGGAAACGGTTTCTAGACTATCTAAAGTGCTATTGCAAGCATGTAAAAACGCAAGAAGGATTTGAATTAAGAACAACAGTAAAACATGTATCTGGGAACAAGCGGGAAGGGTAGGGTATAGAGTAATTAAAATATGCAACAATATTAGAAAATACAGTGGTACCTTGGTTCTCGAACTTAATCCATTCCGGAAGTCTATTCGACTCCCGAAACCATTTGAAAACCAAGACGCGGCTTCTGATTGGCTGCAAGAGCTTCCTGCACTCAAATGCAAGCTGCTTCCAAAAAACATTCACAAACTGGAACATTCACTTGCAGGTTTGCAGCGTTCTCAGCGGCTTTTGATATTATTGACCATGGTATCCTTCTGGACTGTCTAGGGGAGTTGGGGGCACTGTTATATAATGCTCCCACTCCTTTCTTTTAGGCCATGTTCAGAAAGTGCAGGGGGGGGATAAGTGTTCAGACCCCTGGACTCTCACTTGTGGTGTGCCTCACGGTTCTGTCCTCTCCCCCATGCTTTTCAACATCTATATGAAGCCGCTGGAAGAGATCATCAGGGGTTTGGACTGGGTGTTCACCAATATGCAAATGATACCCAGCTCTACCTCCGTTTAAATCAGAAGCAGTGAAGGCAGCGAGTGCCCTGGGTGTCTGGAGGCGGTTGGAGGATAGCAGCTAATGGATTCAAGTTTAATTTCGACAAGACAGGAGTATTGTTTCTGGGGGACAGAGGGCAGGCAGGTGTGGGGGGGGGTACGACTCCCTGGTCCTGAATGGAGTAACTGTGTCCCTAAAGCTGTCCATGGAGGCACAATTAATTCTATGTCCAGGGCAGCTGTCTACCAGCTCCATCTGGTAAACAGGCTGAGACATGTCTGTGCACTGTCTTGCCAGAGTGGTATGTTCCCTGGTCATCTCCTGCTTAGACTACTGCAGGCATGTCCAACTTGCATTAGGCTGCAATCTACTATCCAATATCAAAAACTGGCAGTGATCCACCACACTCTCCCATTGTCATTCTGCAGCTTAAACATATATTTGGCTGGGGAAACCCAGCCAGATGGGCGGGATATAAATACAGTGGTACCTCAGGATACATACTCCGCTAACCCAGAAATAGTGCTTCAGGTTAAGAACTTTGCTTCAGGATGAGAACAGAAATTGTGATCCAGTGGCTGTTCGACAGTGGAATTTGCTGCCAAGGAGTGTGGTGGAGTCTCCTTCTCTGGAGGTCTTTAAGCAGAGGCTTGACAACCATGTCAGGAGTGCTCTGATGGTGTTTCCTGCTTGGCAGGGGGTTGGACTCGACGGCCCTTGTGGTCTCTTCCAACTCTATGATTCTATGAGGAAGGCCTGGAGATCCTAGGCCATAATGGCTCTTGAAAAAGTTTGGGCAGCCCTTTGAAGCAAACTTTTGCAAACTTTTCAGATGATTCCTGGTTCGTAAGAATCCTTTTGCTCTTATAAGTTAAACAAAGTAAAAAGTTATGGACTGCAACTTACCTGTGATTCCTGCATTGCATGAGGATGAGGTTGGTTAGTTGTGGTTCTTGCATTGCAGAGGGTTGGACTAGATGACCCTTAGGGTCCTTTCCAAATCTACAATTCTATGACCTTATCAGTGCTTTTTCTGGGGGTACTCAAGAGTATACCATACTGGCACCTTTCCCCCCAAATGTAAAAAGTGTGGCACTTACTGTAGCAACTTCATGGCGAGTACCTGCTGGTGAGCTCTATTGGCTTGCCTGGAGCATCAATTAGCCAGCTTTGGAGGGCAGACTCAACTTCCGAGGTGATTATTTATTTATACCCCACCCATTCTGGGCAGCTTACAGCACAAAATCTTTTTTTTTTAATAGAAATTTAAAATTTCCTGATACAGTGCTAAATCATGCTTTGCGCATGCACAGAAGCGCCGAATAGCAACCTGCACGTGCGCAGACGCACCGCTGTGGGTTGCGAATGTGCATTGCGAATGTCCACTGTATTCAGCTTGTGCTGTAGAACCCCCTCCCGCCCACCTGCAATCCTGAAATGCCCACTAGTGGGCAGTAGGGACCAGGTTGACAACCCCTGGCATAGACTCAATAGATGGCAGTGTGGGGCTGCCTATATGGGACATGTCATAATGGCAACAATTTTTACATTTATACACATAAGTTCTCACTTTGTTGTTACATTATTTCATAGGGTATTTCTTAAGCATCCCTTTAGAGACATTCATTGAATTCAATAGAGAACTCATTCATAGAATACAGTGTTACATTTTACATGATTATTTCAAGGTCATACATTATTCTGTTAGTCCTTGGGCACACACTTTATTAACAGTAGGTTACAGGAATGTGAAGGGGGGAACTCCTTGAGCACTGCACAAGCATATCCCTCTGGAAATGACCTTCCAATTGGGACTGGTACCAGTGCAAAGCAGTGCCAATCACCCCTAACTCAGACAGCCACTCCAGAAGGATACCATGGTTGATGGTATTGAAAGCTAAGAGGTTGAGAATTAACAATGACATATTTCCATTGTCTCTCTCCTGACAGAGGTAATCATACAGTGTGGCCAAAGCAGTTTTTGTACCAAAACTGATTGAAATGGATCTAGAAAATCAGTTTTCTGCAAGAAAGTGTGAATCTTTCCCTTTGAGTGGACACTTATGGCTGTGCTATTAAGGGAGTAAGTTTCCAAAGTGTGTTAGGCAGTTTGTGAACAGTGAGAAAACTGGTGTTCTGCATCTCATTAAATACTTGGGGTATGAATAAGGAGTACACCCCACACACACGAGGGTGCCTTCCGGACAGCCTCCAAAATGCAACCACAGTAGAGCAGAAGGGAAGTATTTCGGGCTGCATTTATAAAGG
Organism: Podarcis tiliguerta; assembly: GCF_965153285.1. Classification (NCBI taxonomy): domain Eukaryota; kingdom Metazoa; phylum Chordata; class Lepidosauria; order Squamata; family Lacertidae; genus Podarcis; species Podarcis tiliguerta. Next base: position 39,138,529 of record NC_139550.1, read on the forward strand.
CTGCCAAGTCCGTGTGTGTTGGCCTTCCCAGGGAGGCAGGCAGGCAGGCAGGCAGGCAGGCTGGGGCGTCCGACGCAGCCTCCGCACCCGGCAGGAGCAGATGCCCAGCACCCGCTCGCTCCTCCTCGCAGGCGAAGCACACTTCCTTATCGTTTATCATCGTCCTCCTCCCTCTATTCTTGTGGTTTTATTCCGCCCTTCGTCCGGAGGAGGGGCGGCCCCAATCGCGCCCCCCCCCCCGCGCTTCCTTTTTCGCCTGACGACCAGGCCAAGAGGCAGCCGCGGAGACGACGGCTCCTGCGCAAGGCAGCCCGGAAAGCTCTGCGGGTGAGAAACAAACGAGACCACGAGAGGCGTCACCAGGCGCCATCTTGCGCAGAAACGAGTCTCTTAGGATTCCGGTCCCCAGAAAGCGGAAAGGTCTTGTCCTCGTCTCTTTCTACACTGAAGAGCCAGCTAAGCACCGGAAGCGGAAGTGGGGAAAGCCGTTCCTAGAGCGGAAGGGTCCGTCGCGTGGCGTCTTTTTTCACTCTCAGGAAAATTCCTGCGCGCCCTGATGAGGCAAAGCCCCTTTCGCGCCTGACGTCATCGGCCAGGGACGAAAGCTTTTTTTCTTTTAGTGCGCATGCTCTGCGTTTGCCGGCGGGCCGGCGCGGAAGGGGCTGCTGTGATGCTCCGGCTCTGCGCGTCGCTGCCGCGTCGGGGAGTCGCTTGGCGGGTGAGGGACCGGGGGCGCGCGCGAGGGAGCTGTGGGGCTCCTGGGAAGCGGGGGCCTCCCCCCCCCCGCCCAGCTGCGGAGGCTCCCCTCACCGCCTCCGAAAAGCCTCTCAGGCGGGAGCGCGCTCGGGCGCAGGCGCGCGCGCCCCGGGGGCTGTAAATGAAATGAGGGTTGTACTTGGCGAGCGTGTGGAGGCTGGACCTCAGCTGGCGCTGCTATCAATGTATTTGGGGATAGAAACGAGCCGGGGCCCCAACCGGAATAAAATATTGCGGGGGAGGCCGGCATGGGCCTAGGCCGGATTTTTTGGGGCGGGGAGAACCTCAGTTAAGTATTTTTTATTGAATTAGGGGGGCATCTACCTCCCTTGGCTACCCCCCTGGGTAAGCCTCACGCCACATAATCACAAGACGCTGTGCCTGCACACCATTTGAATGGCAGTGCCCATTAACGGGGGGGGGGGGCTATGGAAACGAGGAAATAAAATTGAAGACGCTATTAATTTTTTAATTCATGGCAGCACGTGCTACCATGGTTCAGAAGTAGAAGGCAGCATTGGAGATGGCTGGTAGGGTTAAGCCGGAAGCCTTTGGGGTGTTTTGGAGAGATCTTATTGAATATATGAACAGGGCAAAGCTGCTACACTCCTTGACAGCCTTCACAGACATATGTAATATGTGAAGACAGTATTATTTTTGTAGTTATATCAATATTTTAAGTATCCCCATTTTTCCTTCTTTTCAGCTCATTTCCTATCTTTGTATTTGTTCTGTGAAGCATAAGATACACTAGCCACTTACATTATTTATGTCTATTGTGCATCAAAATGTGATTCACCATCCCCCATTATGTTTGCTTTATTGGTTTCTAAACTATGTGCAAAATTAACAAAGAGTATTTGGGGGAAAAACATGTTAGTGTTGATCACCACATATCACAGCAGAAAGTTCATTATTTTTGTGTGAAGGGAGTTTCTTTGCCTTGTCTTGAATCTTACTTTTTATATTCGGTCAGTTGTTCTCAATACATGTGAATATAGCCACAGAGGGAACAAGAACAAGGTGAAGCCCTGTGCAGATGTACTTGCAGCTGTGTAAGGAAGTGCATAGTGCTGTCTTTTAGAATTTTCTGAGTCTTCACTTGATTGCACAGCACATCCACCTGCTATGCAAACCCAATCCACTCCAGTCCTGAGATACCCAAAGCATCCTTGATGTCTGTGGGGACTACTCATCAAAAGCATTTTCGGAGATCCAACATATGAGGCAGAGAGAGCTTTCATGACAGGGAGTGCTATCTTTTTTGCACTGTGCCACTAAAAGGAGTTTAGGGCAAAGTCATAACATTTTGACAGTATGGTGAGCACGTGTATCGAAAAGCATCAATGTATTGTCACTCATTTTTATATACAGCATCACAAGTGAACTTTACAAAGCAACATAAGCAAAAGAAAAGGGGGGGGAAGCAAAAATGTCAGGCCTCTGCCTCAGTGAGCGTATATGTACATTTCAGTAGTGTGGGGGTGTTAAAGAGGAAGGATGATGGTAAGGATAATGGGATTAATATGATAAAAAAAGTTACGCATTCCTTAGTTACAGCCTAATCCCTTTTCATCAGTTTAGTGGAATTACACTGTGGTAAACATCTGCAAGGCTAGCCTTTTTCTGTATTTCATTAGGACTGTGAAGGTGCACAGTGAAAAGTACAGGGTTATCTCAAATGACCCCATGGGAAAACTGGATTTGGGGCTAAGTTGAGAGAGGTGGCACCAGGTTGGCATTCTGTCTAAAGATCAAGCATAAGCCATCTCTGGCAGGGGACAGGGGGCGGGCCGGTGTGGAGGGCTCCCTGGTCCTGAATAGGGTAACTGTGCCCCTGAAGGACCAGGTGTGCAGCCTGGGAGTCATTTTGGACTCACAGCTGTCCATGGAGGCGCAGGTCAATTCTGTATCCAGGGCAGCTGTCTACCAACTCCACCTGGTACGCAGGCTGAGACCCTACCTGCCCGCGGACTGTCTCGCCAGAGTGGTGCATGCTCTGGTTATCTCCCGCTTGGACTACTGCAATGCGCTCTACGTGGGGCTACCTTTGAAGGTGACTCGGAAACTACAACTAATCCAGAATGCGGCAGCTAGACTGGTGACTGGGAGCTGCCGCCGAGACCATATAACACCGGTCTTGAAAGACCTACATTGGCTCCCAGTACGTTTCCGAGCACAATTCAAAGTGTTGGTGTTGACCTTTAAAGCCCTAAACGGCCTCGGCCCAGTATACCTGAAGGAGCGTCTCCACCCCCATCGTTCTGCCCGGACACTGAGGTCCAGCTCCGAGGGCCTTCTGGCGGTTCCCTCATTGCGAGAAGCAAAGCTACAGGGAACCAGGCAGAGGGCCTTCTCGGTAGTGGCGCCCGCCCTGTGGAATGCCCTCCCAGCAGATGTCAAAGCGATAAATAACTACCTGACATTTAGAAGACATCTTAAGGCAGCTCTGTTCAGGGAAGTTTTTAATCTGTGATATTTTATTGCATTTTTTGTTTCTGTGGAAGCTGCTCAGAGTGCTGGGGAAACCCAGCCAAATGGGCGGGGTACAAATAATAAATTATTATTATTATTATTATTATTTATTATCTCCGTGATAAATGAGTAGCCATTTACAGGAGCTATCTTGACTGAGCTGTTGGTACCTTCAGATATCTTACTCCATTTTTATTTCTTCCCCTAGCCTTTGTGTACATTATCGAACCAGACAGGATTTCTAGGCAACCCTGGTGTTTCAGCTAGTGTGACGGATGTAGCTTCATTAAAAGGTAAGGCCTTTTCATGACTAGAACAGACTTGTTGCCTCTAGATGTTGTAGGGCACCCAGATTCCATCAGTCCTAGATTGCATGGCCAATTGTCAGGCGCAGTGAGAATTGTTGGCAGAACATTCGAACTTCCTCACTGGGGAATGGTTGTAATCCTTTACACACTTGTGAGTCCCTTTGAACTCAGTGGAACTTACTTCTGATGCAACATGTATAAACTTGTACTGTTAGTTATCAAGTGTGTTAGAAATACCTGATCCATAACAGTGATGTGAGGTGGAAAACATTCCATTTTTAGAAATGCATCATTTAATACAAGTAATTAGCAGCATACTGAATGGATCTACTAGCAGTCAAAGATAAAATAAATATTGTCAATTTTTTCACATGAGTACCCCTGGAAAGTACATGCATTTATGTATTCAGCTCTTTGAGTATGGTAACTGTCCTGAGTGCATTCACTTTTTAAATTTAAACAGTGTAAGGGAAATGCATGCTATACGTTGTTCAGCGTCTTTGTAAATGACTTGGATGAAGGAATTGAAGGGATGCTCATCAAATTTGCAAACAACACCAAACTGGAAAGGGTAGCAGAAGACAAAATCAGAATTCAAAATGATCTTAACAGATTGGAGAACTGGGCACAAGCTAACAAAATGAATTTCAGTAGGGACAAATGTCAGGTTCTGCACTTAGGCAGCAAGAACCAGATGCACAAATATAGGATGGAGGACACCTGGCTTACTAGCAGTACATGTGAAAAGGATCATGGGGTCTCAACACGAGTCATCAGTGTGATGTAGTAGCAAAAAAAGCTAATGCTATTTTAAGCTGCATCAATAGTCCAGATCAAGGGAAGTAATGGTATCACTCTATTCTGACTTAGTCAGATCACACTTGGAATACTGTGTCCAAATCTGCACACCACAATTTAAGAAGGATTTTGACAAGCTGGAACATGTGCAGAGGAGGGCGACCAGGATGATCAACGGTCTGGAAACTAAGCCTTATGAGGAGTGCTTGAAGGAGCTGGGTATGTTTAGCCTGGTGAACAGGAGAGAGAAGATATGATAGTCATCTTCATATATCTTAAGGGCTGCCACATGGGGGAGGGAGCAAGCTTGTTTTCTGCTCTGGAGCGTAGAACTCGAACAAATGGCTTCAAGTTGCAAGAAAGGAGATTCCAATTAAACATTCGGAAAAACTTTCTGTCAGTAAGGGCTGTTCAGCAGTGGAACAGACTCTCACGAGAGGTGGTGGACTCTCCTTCCTTGGAGATTTTTAAACAGAGGTTGGATGACCATCTGTCATGGATGCTTTAGCTGAGATTCCTGCATTGCAGGGGGTTGGACTAGATGACCCTTGGGGTCCCTTCCAACTCTACAATTCTATCAAGTTGTCGTGTCTTAAAAATATTTACAATTATTTCAGTAAGAATAATTTCCAAGTAAAGTTTTGAATTTAACTATAAAATTAAAATTGCATTGTATTTTATTGATTTCTTCATTTAATCAAATGTTTCTGGCTATTGAAACTAACTTTTGTTGCACCCCCAAAGTAATATGGTGTGGTTTTATTTTTATTTTTACTAAATATGAGTCAAACATAAATAAGAACACCATCAATTTAGGGTAGTAGATTTTTTTCTGATTCAAAATCTTCCAGTAAACAGATATCACTGCTACATACTATGATTAAGAATGGAATAAATTTTTGAAAGAGAATCAATCCCAGTTGCGTGTGCACCTGTAGTTCTCAACCCATTGCTTCTGAGGAAGTTGGCGATTTCAGGCGATATCATTAGAGTAATCTGCAAGCAACAACTTTACAGGCTCTAAAATGCTTAAAATGTGGCTGACAAACTTGGAAGGGATTGCCTACCTAAACATTTAGTGCAGATATCTAGAAGTTTGAAACAGTATTTTCAGTCCAGTTATGTCCTAAAAGAGATCTGATGATAGCACCTAGCCATTTCAAATATTTTTCTAGTCATGGTTTGAAATAGAATCAATCTTAATACAGGCTTTTAAAGAGTCATCTGGCATTTCCTCTAGGCATACAATTAAGAAAGCATTTGTAAATTGGGTAAGATGTTACCTTTCTTCTTTGCAATAATGAGTCCCAAATAAATAAAACAGGAATGTGTGCATATGGCCTTGTAAAAATGCATATGGAGTGATGCTTTTGTGAATTTACTTTTCAGTTTCAAAGAAATTATTTCAGTCAATATTGCCCGAAATCACACCTGCACATATCCCCCCCCCCCCCCATGCGCCTTGTTTCCTTTTAGAAAAGTGTCCTGACATAGTCTCTAGTGAGCCCATCCTACGGAAATGCAGCATTGCCATCCCCAAACACCTTGCACCTGTTCAGGCCTGGGTAGAGTCCCTGAAGCATTATGACGCCAGGCACGTGGGCTTGACAGATTTGCATCCTGATGTGTTTGCAGTAATGCCCCGGTAAGAATTGATTACCAGTTACTAAGCATTTGCAGAGATGGGCTGGAAGTGACCATCAGTCGTCAAAAAGTGGGTGTGGGGATTTCTCATAAAGCATTTCATGCATCAAGGAATGGTGGTGAAGGTTGGGGGTAGGTAACAGAAAAGAGATATGGAGCATTGGTTACGATACGTAAAAGGCTGACATGCAGATCTTAAGTTTCAGGAATCATATTCAGTTGAGCACCTGGCAATCCTATAGACCAGGCTGGGCCTGTCCATATGTGCCAGAGGGATAAGATGCCTTGAATAGTTCCTGAAATTTGGCGCTGTCATTTCAGGAGTCTGGGCTTTTCAGTTTGTTTTTACAGGCAACTCCCAATTTGTGTGGGGGTTGCTTTTCGGGTCATTGTGCTCTTGCATGAAATTGCATGCAATTGAAACACCCCTCTCTGCCCCTGCTCCTATTCTGCCCTTTTAGTGACGTCTTTGATGATATTTCTGGGTCATTTCTGGGTTCGCCACTGTGCGCATGTGTGTGATTGCACACATATCAGTCGTGCCTAAAATGTGAGTTGCCTGTATTAGCTAAGCTGGTTAGGGAGCATTTAACACCAAAACAGAAGTTGAAATCTTACTTCCTCATGACTTTCCTAGGCCAGGTTTCAATTGGTATCTTCCACCTCCAGCTGTATCTTCTCCCTTGGATAAAATTGAGGCTTCAGTTACTGTGGCAAAAGGGACTGGTGTAAAAATCTTGTGTTTAAATTCTGAACCATTTTAACCCTACTGCTTTCCATCATGACGATTACTGTGGTGCTGTCCCATTTCCCAGATCTCTTGCTAACTTTCTTCTTGTTGGTGTCTGTGTGTTTTCCTCTCAGTGTTGATATTCTACACACAGTGGCCATCTGGCAGAAGAACTTTAAGAGAATTGTAAGTATAGAAATTGGAAGATCAAGAGCTGGTGGGCAATATGGGGAAGAACATTGTTCAGTGGGAGTTTTGCAGGGAGAAATTGGGGCAGACAATTTGCCAGGGAGAAAGGGGGCAAAATAATAGGCAGTGGTAAAGGGAGGGCCACTCTTTGCATAATGAAGTTAAAAGCCCATTTAAAAGTCAATTTGCTTATCTTGGGTTCACTCCTTAACATTTTGCCACATCCATGAATTCCACTAAGAAAGCAATACTTTCTCAGCTTCATCCCCCACCCCTTACCACCTTGTCCCCAAACAATCTTACAAGGTTGTTGTAGGAATTACTGAGGCAAATTGTGCCCAGCACTTTGAGCATTCTGATTGTGTTTGGCCAGAGCAGCATACACCAGTCTCACCTGCCTTAATTTTCCAGAGTTATGCCAACACAAAGACTCGTGCGGAGATGCGTGGTGGCGGCAGAAAACCCTGGGCACAGAAGGGCAGCGGACGGGCCCGGCATGGCAGTATCCGGTCACCTTTGTGGCATGGTGGTGCGTGATGATCTCTCTCTCCATCTCAAACCACTGTGCGATATGTCATCTCTGTAAGCCTTGGAGACGCTAGTAGCTGTTCCCTTTGTGGCTGGGATTCAGATACCCAAAACATTGCTGTGTCAACAGAGCCCAAACACTGTCCCTTCAGAAGGCTGTTAGTGTGCAGCCAAGTTAATAATAATAATAATAATAATAGTAATAATAATAATAATTTTTATTTATACCCCACCCTCCCCAGCCAAGGCCGGGCTCAGGGCGGCTAAAAAGCAATAATAAAAACAAGTTGAATGAATACAACTTAAAAACAAGATTAAAATACAACATTAAAATATTGAAACATTAAAATATTAAAATGCAGCCTCATCACAGGAGGAGAAAGGAAAAAGAAAGAGGGGGAGGGAATCAAATTGGCTCCAAGCCAAAGGCCAGGCGGAACAACTCTGCCTTACAGGCCCTGCGGAAAGAAATCAGATCCTGCAGGGCCCTGGTCTCATGAGGCAGAGCATTCCACCAGGCCGGAGCCAGTGTTGAAAAGGCCCTGACTCTGGTTGAAGCTAATCTAACTTCCTTAGGGCCCGGGACCACTAGGGTGTTGCTATTTATGGACCTTGAGGGGCTCCGTGGGGCAGACCAGGAGAGGCGGTCCCGTAGGTACGAGGGTCCTAGGCCGTGAAGGGCTTTAAAGGTCAAAAGCAGCACCTTAAATCTGACCCTGTACTCCACTGGGAGCCAGTGCAGCTGGAAAAGCACTAGGTGAATTTGCTCCCATGGCAGAGACCATGTGAGGAGCCTCGCTGCAGCATTCTGCACCCACTGGAGTTTCTGGGTCAGCTTCAAGGGCAGCCCCGTGTAGAGCGAACTACAGTAGTCAAGCCTGGACGTGACCGTTGCATGGATCACTGTGGCCAGGTCGAGGCCGGAAAGGTAAGGGACCAACTGCTTGATGAGGCAAAGGTGGAAAAATGTCACCTTGGCTGTTGCTGTAACCTGCGCCTCCATGGAAAGGGAGGTGTCAAGGATTACACCCAAACTCTTTAACGGAAGGCAATGACACTAATTGGGTCCCCACAAGAGAAGGGAGTTGGTCCCTCATCCCCATGCCATCCCGACCCAGCTATAGGACCGCTGTCTTCGAAGGATTTAGTTTCAATTGGCTTCCACGAAACCATCCAACCACAGCTTCCAAGCATCTGGTCAGTGTGTCCGGGGCCAAGTCGGTGTGGCCATCCATCAGCAGATAGAGCTGAGTGTCATCAGCATATTGGTGACAGCCCAGCCCAAAGCTCCGGATAATCTGGGCAAGGGGGCGCATAAAGATGTTAAAAAGCATCGGGGAGAGAATTGCGCCCTGCAGCACTCCACACACCAAGGAGTGGCGCGACGACATTTCCCTCCCTAGTGCCACCCTCTGTCCCCAACCAGAGATAAAAGAGCACAGTCATTTATAGGCTATGCCCTGTATCCCCACATCGGCGAGGCGGTGGTCCAGAAGATCATGATCGACCATGTCAAAGGCTGCTGACAAATCTAAAAGGATCAGCAGTCCTGACCTGCCTCAATCCAGTTGTCTACAGAGATCATCTGTTAGGGCAACCAGAGCCGTCTCGGTCCCGAAACCAGGACGGAACCCGGACTGAAATGTATCTAAAGCCGATGTTTCCTCCAGAAAGCTACCAAGCTGTTCAGCAACCGCTCTCTCAGTTACCTTACCCAGGTATGGAAGATTTGAAACTGGGCGGTAATTGGATAGGCCTAAAGGATCTAGTGAAGTTTTCTTTAAGAGCGGACACACCACTGCTTCCTTCAGTTCCCCTGGGAATGTCCCCGTGCCAAGGGACAAATTGATAATTTCAACCAGGGGGGTCCGCGCAACATCTGGACACTCCCTAATCAGCCAAGACGGGCACGGAACAAGGAGGCAGGTGGTGGGCCTACCAACTTAGAGGAATCTATCCACATCAGCAGGGAGTATCCGATCGAAATGGTCCAACACTGGACCCGAAGTCAGTCGAGGGGCCTCCAGTTTAGTCACTATCTAAATTAGCAGGGAGGTCACGGCGGAGCAACAGGACTTTCTCCGCAAAAAAGCTCACGAATGCCTCACAGCTGTGGGTCGAATCTGGGCTTAAATTTGGTTGTCCTAATTATTCTAAAAAGTTGTGCCGGGCGAGAGCTAGCGGATGCAATGGAAGCTGCGAAGTAAGATTTCTTAGCAGCTTTCATAGCCATCTCATAGGCTTTCATAAGTGTCCTATAAGATGTTCTTGAGGCTCCGTCACGAGTCCGTCGCCATATTCGCTCTAGCTGTCTGAGATCCCGCTTCATTTTCGGGAGCTCCTCAGTAAACCAAGGAGCCCGGTTTCGACAGGGTCGCAGAGGGTGTTTAGGCGCGATCTCATCGATGGCTGCCAAGAGCTGGTTATTCCAGTCCTCGACAAGGTCATCTAATGAGTCGCCAGGAGGAGCAGGGTCCCGCAAGGCCTGACGGAATCTATCAGGATCCATCAGCCTTCGCAGGCGAGCCCAGATAGGCTCGCCACCCGAGCAGGGGAGGAGCTGGAAGTCAATCTTGGCTTTCAGAGCGTAGTGATCAGACCATGGCACTTCCACAGGGGGGAGCATGATCACATCTATGCCAGCCCCAAAGATCAGATCCAGCGTGTGGCCTGCTTGATGAGTGGGGCCCAAAACAAACTGGGAGAGCCCTAGTGTTGCCATGGAAGACACTAGGTCCAGAGCCTGTGAGGAGGGAGCGGCATCGGCATGGACGTTGAAGTCTACCAAAACCAGTAGGTTTGGGAACTCCAAGGCCCAGCCCGCCACCACCTCCAGCAGGTCTGACAGGGTGGCTGCAGGTGTGCTAGGTGGTCGGTACACCAGCCAGACAGCCAAGCTCTCCTTGGTGCCCCACACGAGACCAACAGATTCAATGCCGGAGATCGCCAGTGCTGGCAGAGTTCTGAAAGAGGAATCCTCCCAGATTAACAATGCTACTCCTTCCCCCCAACCCACAGTCCGCGATTGATGGAGGACAGAGAAACCTGGGGGTGTTATGTAGGGAGACTACTTCGCCTTCCCGTACCCAGGTCTTTGTCACGCAAGCCAGGTCAATCCCCTGCGAGACAAAAAAGTCACACATGTTGGGGGTTTTGTTGCCTATGGACCTGGCATTGCACAGCACCAATGACGGAGGTGGGTAATCCCTGCTTGCCCTACCCTCGTCCCTTGGGATGGGGCGTAGATTGGAAGGGGTTCGAGCATCACTGCATCTCAAAGCCCTTCGCCGATAGAGATATCGAGCCCCACCGCCATTCCTCCCTAGCCCTTCAATAGTGGAAATCCCAGACCCTATACTAGCTTCCCCAATAGAGGGGTAACATCCCCTCACTAACAAGTCATCCCTGGTCCAGGACTCCTGGGTCAAAATGGTATGGGGAAGAGGTGAAGTTTTGATAGGGTAAGTATCCCTAGAAGATAAAACCCAACCAACCGCACCCCAAGCGGGGAGGGCAGTCCCATGGTGTTTCGTTAACTGTCAATCCCCCTCTCCCTCCTGGATTGATTGGATGATGTGTTTATTCCCACTAGCGTCCCATAGACTTCTCTGGCTCTTGCTTTTAGGTGGTGTTGCCTGTGGCCCTCGTGGTCCCACCAGCTACTACTACATGATCCCCATGAAAATGCGTGTCCTGGGACTCAAGGTGGCATTGACAACCAAACTGGCACAGGTATCACACAGCCACAATTCTTTGTGAATTCAAAGAGTTATTACCAGTGTAATATGCTGTGACTGGTCGAAGGGTTGGCTCATGGTTATTTTTTTAAGGTCTGGAACTGGACTCTGTAGTTATGTTTGTATATCTCTGTCTAGCAGTAGTCATATTACTTAGTATTTATATAGTACTTACAGGGTTTCCAAACAACATCATCATAGTATATTCTACAGCAGTTCTGTAACATAGGGAATCTGAAGAACCCATTAGGTCTGTCCACCTGTTGCAGTGAGGGTGCAGGTTGCTTGCAGTCCTTTGCAGACGCAATTGGGGTCACAGTAACCCAATTATTTGCACAGAATAATAACAGTCATGAAGAGGAACAGTTGGGTTGCAAGGATTTCTAACTAGGGAACAAATCAGGTTTGTAAAAGCACTTCATTAACCTGTGGGGGTACTATTGATCCCTGATAGTAGTGAGGCTAATGAAAGTGAATGATTTGTTACTTTGGAAATAGAGAAATATTGTGCTTTTTACCCTCTATGCGCCTTTCTCCTAACATAACAGAACAAGCAGGTTCTGGCTAAACACTAAGAAGATCAAAATAATTTAAATAGCATTTCTGAGGTCATTTTAAGCCCTACTACCTTAATTGCATTGGACCCCCCCCCCCTTATTTTTTCATTCATTCCAATGAGTAGAATTAACTAAATTCTGTAAAAAATAAAAACATCAATTTTTAGGACCCATCACAACCCTGCAGTGGCAGCTCTCAGCTTGTTATGGTTGAGGAATACCTGGAGCATGAAGTTGGGAAAGACTGGCACATATATATATATATATATATATATATATATATATATATATATAGTGTTGCCATGTTATATTTGCCCCTACCTGTTTACATGTGGCTAAAGAAACCCCTGGCTATATGTGGAATGCTCTCTGCTTAATGCACATTTATTTTAATTAGTCCATAATCACAGAGGAGATGTGTGGAAATTTGATTATTTAATTCAGAATCCTTCCAAAAAGCATCCCATGTGCTGGCAAGAAAATATGATGGTCTGTGGAGAAAAGCAGTTGCGGGCCTCTGCATAGCAGTGTTTAAAAGCCAGTGACCTGGCCGACAGCAGTAGATTCTGGTATTCCTGGTTCTGGCAGCCTCTCCCCACATTGCCCCTGTGAAGCCTGCATGCTGTGCTCTTGCCCTTTTTGTGTGCTCCCATTTCCAACAGTGACAAGCTGCTGTGGCTTCCCTCCCTGCCAGTGATTCACTGTCAGCCTTCTGTCTCCATGCTTGCTCTTGTGAGCTGCTGCTGAGAACTTCAGTCTGAGTTTGGGTTTTTTGTCTTTAAATAGAACCCTTACCCTTGCCACTGCTTTTACTGACAAAAAAAAATGCCTGTGGGCTAAGGCACCACTGCTCATCTGCTGCAGCAGAAAAATTCTCTCTCCCCTACAAAGGGCTGCCTGAGTTGGCAGCTGTTATTGTTGCTGCTTTGTAGTTGTTGCTAATGTTTTATACAGAGTGGTCAATGTGCATGTAGCCTTACTGACTAGCGTAAGCAGAAATGACAGATCCCTGCAACTGAGGTTTCATGTAATTGGGCTTTGTTCTAGTTTAGAATGAATAATTTGAAGGGTTAAGCCAAAGGATTTGAGGAAAGCTTTACTTCTGCTGTCTTCCTTGAGTCAGACCACTGGTCCATCAAGTTGCTTTTTGTCTACTCAAAGTGGCAGTAGCTCTGCACAACTCAGACAGTGTTTCTTCCAGCTCTGACATCCTTTGAACAGGGTGGGGAAGGGGGTGTGAACCTGCAACCTTCTGCATGCAAGGCATGTGCTCTGTCACTGAGCTACAAACACTTGCTTGGGATTTTCAGGAAAGGCTTTTGTGACACCTCACAGGTGCCTTGGAAGAGAGCTGCAGACATAAGAAACACCCTGGGAGAAGTAGCTCAGCAGGCAGGCTTCTGTTCATTACCTTCGGCTCATTTCTTCTCTCTTTGCCTGCAGGATAATCTGCGTGTTGTAGACTCTCTAGATATGCCAACTTCTGACCCACAGTATCTGATGGATCTGGCTCGCTACAGACACTGGGGAGAATCAGTGCTGATTGTCGACGTGTGAGTTTTGCTTCTTCAGGTTCTGTTTGTGGGGTGGCTGAGGATACAGCCTGTGACTGGGGTCAGAACACTCCCAGGGTGTTTCTTTAGAGACACTCATGTGGTTTTGGAGGATGTTGGTTTGACCAAAGGTTGCTGCTGTCTTGAGCCACGGGAACATTTTCAGAAATGGCCCAAGTTTTTGTGACAACCTTTATCCAGGCCATTGGCTTTCAAACTGAAAAACCCTAGAGTTCGACAGAACCTTTTTCAGGGGTCCAGAATAAAAAGAACAGTAGTGTCCCAACAAGTTGCTTTGAAGTACCCACCACTACTGATCTCTTGAACTGTGCAGTCACATTCAGTGTTTGGTTCACGCAGGGTGAGAGTAAGATCCATCAGGCCCGGCCCCTGGGAACCTGCTTTGTTCTGTAAAGTATGCCTTGGGATGCTCCATGGTGCATTCCAGTGACCGTGAGGTAGAGATGGAGAAGGTTTCCAAAGTGGAAGATGGTTTTTTGGTCATGTAAAACAAGAAAAATAGCATTAGCTTCAGTCACGTGACTGGGTACTGGAGCTTTATGGATTTAGGTAGCTTTTATGTGTCAGAATGTGTCTCTACATAAAATGGCTCAAGTTTCAACCGTGTCCCTTGTGATTTCATCCAAGTTTGAAATGCCCTTCATCATAAATGTCGCACGCTTGTTTAGGTGTGCAAGAACATGTCTCTTGTAAAGGTTGGAAATTAGGCACTTTGATTGTTGTTGTTGTTGTTTAGTTGTATCCGTCTTTTCGTGACCCATGGACCAGAGCACCCCTGTCTTCCACTGCCTCTTGCAGTTTGGTCAAACTCATATTAGGCAATTTTTTATTTGGGCACAATTACCTTAAGCTGAGTGGGATGCTGGTGGCGCTGTGGTCTAAACCACAGAGCCTAGGGTTTGCCGATCGGAAGGTCAGCGGTTCGAATCCCCGCGATGGGGTGAGCTCCTGTTGCTTGGTCCCTGCTTCTGCCAACCTAGCAGTTCAAAAGCACGTCAAAGTGCAAGTAGATAAATTGGTACAGCTCCAGCAGGAAGGTAAACGGTGTTTCCGTGCGCTGCTCTGGTTCGCCAGAAGCGGCTTAGTCATGCTGGCCACATGACCCGAAAGGTGTACACCGGCTCCCTTGGCCAATAAAGCGAGATGAGCGCCGCAACCCCAGAGTCATCTGCAACTGGACCTAATGGTCAGGGGTCCCTTTACCTTTACCTTAAACTGCTGTGTTAACAGTAGAGGGCCCTGAAACCTGAAGCCCTCGTTGAAGTCCATTTGTTGGGCTTGTTTTTCATTGTGCCTCTGGGTTGGATTCTTCTTCTTCTTCTTCTTCTTCTTATAATAAGTTTTTATTGTTAAAATAGTTCATCATTAATACACATATATTACAGATATACAAGCATACAAACATACATTTCATACAATCCTTAAAAGTGTTCAAACATACTTACATTCAATCCCACAAATAATTCCTATACAGAGTATTCTTCTGACCAAAATTCATGCAAACAACTTTCATATTGAAACAGCATAGAGACTTGCAATGCTTTAAGCAGCCTTTCCCAAGCTGGTGCCCTCCAGATGATGTTGGACTCCAACTCCCACCAGCCCAGGCAGCATAAGCATAGTCAGGGATGATGGGAATTGGAGTCCACAATATCCAGAGGGCAGCCGTTTGGCAAAGGTTGCCTTACAGACTGACTTAAAGACTTAACAGATTTATTGTCTGCAAAGTGCGCTTTAGCCTGCAACAGCTATAAGACATTAATTTCTTAAGGCACTATAGCAATATTTTCTATTTTGTGGCAACACAATTTCATGGCAAACATTTTGGAACAGTTGTAATCTTGGTGAGGCTTCCGAACCAGAGCGACTCTAATCAAGTTTTTGAGCAATGATCCTCTAGTGCAGACTCCAGCAGGGACAGGAGATAGGTACGGAGGGAGGCAAATGAGGACCCCCCCTCCCGGTCACTGCATACCGCCCAGCCAAAATGTAAAGGGGAATGACTAGTATTTTGTACCCAACAAATCCTGGACCTGAACCTGCAAAACATATATAATTTTCCCTTTCTGGCTTCCAGCAATGACTTACCTGAGAACATCAAAGCTGCAACGAGAGGCCTTAAAACTATCACAGTCCTACCAGCCGTAGGTGAGTGGGGTTGGGGAGAAGGGGCAGGGCCTTCTGCAGAATGACTCACTGCGTACGTAGTCTGGGTGGAGTAGGATGCTTAGGCAGTTGCAGGCAAGCATCCCACCCAGTCTCTAATTCTTCATACAGCACAGCAGTTTCCATGCACAAAACATCTATCCATATCTGTCTGTTGACATTATTTACTTCATCCTTTACTGCTTATGACTGTTGGCCTTACACTGTAGTTTTAACAAGAAAGTATAGTAAAGTGCGTGCACACACAGGACAAAGGCATATTCTTAAGCAAGTTCTTAAGTTAATTGGTCAGCTTTATAGTTAACAGTCTGAGGGTATTTACTATGAATTGTGCTAACATTGACAGTGAATAATGTAGCCAATATATCCATATCTGACTGTAGAGCACCAATGATTGCATAACAAGGCCAGTTCCTATAAGGGGCTCAAATGCAATAAATAAAAAGAAAAGCACTCCAGGCTGTCCACCTGGAGATGCTGGGGATGGAACCTCGGATCTTCTGGATGGAAGGCAGGTACTATGCCATTTCCCCTCACTGCCCCCCCCTTCCTGTCTCTTGCATCCAAGCTAGTCTTCTTGCCTTGTCTTCCCATTGCTACCCTTCCGCTCTTTGGGGCCAGGTCTCATTAGAGATACAGCCTGACTCCTGTGTCTTTTTTCCTCACAGGTCTCAATGTGCACAGCATGCTGAAGTACGAGACCCTTGTGCTGACCCTGGATACAATCGCCTTCCTGGAAGAGAAGCTGCTGTGGCATGACTCGCGATACAGGCTGCTCTACCCTCTGCAGTTGCCCTATAGCGACTTCCCATAACCTGTATGGCGAAGGTGGACTGAACAGCTGTGAGCCGCACACCTCTCACTCCTTGCATCCTTGGAAGAGTTTTCCCCCACCTAACATGAACATTAAAGCTAACTTGTCTTCCCAAGTTGCAGCCTGCCTTTATCTTGAGACATAGGTCCTCTTTCAAAAATCTTGAATTTTTTAAAAAACAGTTGATTTTTGGTGCTTACTGTTGAATTTGCACAAGTGAGGAAACAAAAAAGCCAAAATGCTTTTGTGCTATATGTTTGTATGGTGAATTTCGGAAGGGGTGTGGAAAAAGAGCCCTGCTGGATCAGACCAAGGGCTCTCCTAGTCAGTACCGTTTCCATATTAATAATTCCAGCATGTACAAAAACATAATAAAACATTAAACTTTTAAAACCTCCCGATACAGTCAAACCTTGGTTGTCAAACGTAATCCATTCTGGAAGTCCATTAGGCTTCTGAAATGTTCGACAACCAAGGCGCAGCTTCTGATTGGTTGCAGGAGCTTCCTGCACTCAAGCGGAAGCCGTGTTGGACATTCGGCTAACAGAAAAAGTTCAAAAATTGGAACACTTCTGGGTTTTCGGTGTTTGGGAGCTGAAATGTTCCAAAACGGAGGCATTTGGGAACTGAGGTTTGACTGATGTCTTCTAAAGGTTATATAGTTATTCATCTCCTTGACATCTGATGGGAGGGCATTCCACAGGGTTGGTGTCACTACCAAGAAGGCCTTCTTCCTGGTTCCCTATAGCTTCACGTCTGTGAGGGAACTGCCAGAAGGCCCTCAGTGCTGTATCTCAGTGTCTGGGCTTAATGATGGGGGTGGAAACGCTCCTTCAGGTATACAGGGCCGAGGCCGTTTAGGGCTTTAATGGTCATTACCAACACTTTGAATTGTGCTTGGAAACATACTGGGAGTGTAGAATCATAGAGTTGGAAGAGACCACAAGGGCCACCGAGTCCAACCCCCTGCCAAGCAGGAAACGCCATCAGAGCACTCCTGACATATGGTTGTCAAGCCTCTGCTTAAAGACCTCCAAAGAAGGAGACTCCACCACACTCCTTGGCAGCAAATTCCACTGTCAAACAGCTCTTACTGTCAGGAAGTTCTTCCTAATGTTTAGGTGGAATCTTCTTTCTTGTAGTTTGGATCCATTGCTCTGCGTCTGCTTCTCTGGAGCAGCAGAAAACAACCTTTCTCCCTCCTCTATGTGACATCCTTTTATATATTTGAACATGGCTATCATATCCCCCCTTAACCTCCTCTTCTCCGGGCTAAACATGCCCAGCTCCCTTAGCCGTTCCTCAGAAGGCATCGTTTCCAGGCCTTTGACCATTTTGGTTGCCCTCCTCTGGACACGTTCCAGTTTGTCAGTGTCCTTCTTGAACTGTGGTGCCCAGAACTGGACACAGTACTCCAGGTGAGGTCTGACCAGAGCAGAATACAGTGGCACTATTACTTCCCTTGATCTAGATGCTATACTCCTATTGATGCAGCCCAGAATTGCATTGGCTTTTTTAGCTGCCGTGTCACACTGTTGGCTCATGTCAAGTTTGTGGTCAACCAAGACTCCTAGATCCTTTTCACATGTACAGTGGTGCCCCGCAAGACGAATGCCTCGCAAGACGGAAAACCCGCTAGACGAAAGGGTTTTCCGTTTTGGAGGTGCTTCGCAAAACGAATTTGCTATGGGCTTGCTTCGCAAGACGAAAATGTCTTGCGATTCCTGGGGTTTTTTCCCCCCTCCCCCCCTTTTTTCCCAAGCCCCTAAGCCGCTTAACAGCTGTTAGCTAAGCCGCTTAACAGCTGATCTAAGCTGCTTATCAGCTGATCTAAGCCGCTAATAGCCTTTTAGCAGCTAATCCGCTAATCCCTTAAGCCTTTAATAGCCGCTATACCGCTAATAGCGCTAATCCGCTAATGGGCTTGCTTCGCAAGACGAAAAAAACCGCAAGACGAAGAGACTCGCGGAACGTACTGTACTGCTCTCAAGCCAGATGTCACCCATCTTGTATTTGTGCCTCTCATTTTTTTTGCCCAAGTGCAATACTTTACATTTCTTCCTGTTAAAATTCATCTTGTTTGTTTTGGCCCAGTTCTCTAATCTGTCAAGGTCATTTTGAAGTGTGATTCTGTCCTCTGGGGTGTTAGCCACCCCTCCCAGTTTGGTGTCATCTGCAAATTTGATCAGGATGCCCTTGAGGGCATCATCCAAGTCGTTGATAAAGATGTTGAATAAGACCGGGCCCAAGACAGAACCCTGTGGCACCCCACTAGTCACTCTTCTCCAGGATGAAGAGGAACCATTGATGAGCACCCTTTGGGTCCGGTCAGTCAGCCAGTTACAAATCCACTGAGTGGTAGCATAGTCAAGACCGCATTTTACCAGCTTCTTTACAAGAATATCATGGGGCACCTTGTCAAATGCCTTGCTGAAATCAAGGTAGGCTACATCCACTGCATCCTCAGACTGAGGCACACCTGGAGACTCCCTCATTGTGCCAATTGCATGAAAATATCACTAAGCCTCAAATTGCATAGAATTGTAGAGCAGAGGTCAGCAAACCTTTTCAGCAGGGGGCCGGTCCACTGTCCCTCAGACCTTGTGGGGGTCCGGACTATATTTGGGGGGGGGGGGGAGAGAGTGAATGAATTCCTATGCCCCACAAATAACCCAGAGATGCATTTTAAATAAAAGCACACATTCTACTCATGTAAAAACATGCTGATTCCCAGACCGTCTGCGGGTCAGATTTAGAAGGCAATTGGGCCGGATCTGGTCCCCGGGCCTTAGTTTGCCTACCCATGTCGTAGAGTATCAAAGAGAATGGAGTCCTAGGAAGGGAGTTTATTAAAGATAAAATATTGAAGGCACAAATGCAAACAATTCCAACAAGATAGAAAAGTGGGAAGCATCTAAAAAGAATGGTGTGGCTGTATAAGGAGTTTATAGATCAGCTGAGATTTAAGAAGGGTAAGCTGTGGGTGTATCTATATCTCAGTAAGGCTTTTGACAAAGTCCTTCATTACATTCTTGTGGAGAAGCTGGTAAAATGTGGACTAGACGGGGTAACTGTTGGGTAGATTGGCAGCTAGTTAACTTTCCCAACCCAAAGAGTGCTCACAAATGGTTTCTCATCATCTGGGAATAAAGTGACAAATGGAGTGCCACAGAGTTCTGTCCTGGGACTGTTCAATAAATGGATGAATCAAATTTCAAGATGACACCAAAGTGGGAGGGGTAGCTAAGGCCACAGAAGATAAAACTGGGATTTAAGACAACCTTAACAGTTTGGAGAACTGGGCCCAAACTAACAAAATGAATTTCAATAGGGACAAATACAAGCTGCTGCAGTTAGGCAGGACGAACCAGATGCACAAATATAGGATGGGGGATACCTGGCTTACTAGCAGGACATGTGGAAAGGATCTAGGAGTCTTAGTAGCTCACTAGCTTAACATGAGTCAACAGGGTGATGCAGCAGCAAAATAAGCTAATGTTATTCTAGGCTGCATCAACAGAAGCTGGGTGCCAAGATCAAGGGAAGCATGAGTCCTGCTCTATTCTGCCATGGTCAGGCCACATCTTGGTCAGACCACAATTTAAGAAGGTTATTGACAAGCTGGACTGTGTGCAAAGGAGGGTGACCAATATGATCACGGGTTTGGAAACCAAGTCTAATGAGGAGCACTTGAAGGAACTGGGTATGTTTAGCCTGGAGAAGCGAGTGAGAGGTGATATGATTGCCATCTTCAAAAATCTACAGGGCTGTCTCATGGAAGATGCAGCAAGCTTGTTTTTTCCTGCTTCGGAAGCTAGGACCTGAAGCACAGACCCTTCAAGTGTCCCTATTTTCCAGGGGCGTCCCTGATTTAGAGAAGCTGTTCCAGTGTCTGATTTGATCCCGTAATGCCCCACTTTTCCTTAGATGTTCCTATTTTAATTGGAGAAATGTTGGAGTGTATGGAGTTATCCGACCCCCGCACTGTCTGAAGGCAGTCCTGTATAGGGAAGTTTTTTAAATGTTTTATTATGTTTTTATATATGTTGGAAGCTGCCCAGAGTGGCTGGGGCAACCCAGTAAGATGTGTGTGGTATAAATAGTAAATTTGTCATCATGGAATGGGACATCCCTACTTTCATCGGAGAAATGATGGACAGTTTGGAACCAATGACTTCTAGTTATAAGAAAGAAGATTCTGATTAAACATCGGGAAGAGTTTTTGTGACAGTGAGAGCTGTTCAACAGCGGAACTGCCTCCCCTCAGGTGGCTGTGAACTCTTCTTCATTAGAGGTTTTTAAGCAGAGGTCTGCCATCTGTCATGGAGGCATTAGTTGACCTTCCTGCATTGCAGGGATTGGACTAGATGACCCTTGGGGTCCCATTTCTATTATTCTATATCCCCCAAATTAAATGCAGCCAAATATATCTAAGGAATTTTTTCCTTCAAAGATCAGCCTTGCCTGTTATGTCCTGGACACCTCCTACTCCATTTCTCCCTCACAGGAACAAAACCTTGAGTTTGGTGTCCATTGTTTATCATACTCAGAGATGGTACATTAATTTCAGTCGATCTACTCTGTGTAGAATGAAGGTGGTCTGAAGCAATTACAGTAGAGCTGTGTGCACATCATACATTCAAAACACAGAGTTTCCCCCAAAGAATCCTTGGAACTTTCATTTCTCCTTCACAAAGCTACAGTTCCCAGCACCCTTTACAATCTACAGCTCCAGGGATTCTTTGGGGGGAGTGCTGTGCTTTAAATGTGTGGTGTGCACAAGGTGACTCTGATGCCCAAAGAGTTGCAGGCACCAGTCAGGCAATGAAGGCTAGGCACACATTAGCAGCCTGAAACACAGTTGTTGGCAGTGGCTGCATCTGAAGTCACGTTTATATGTTGCTGTGCACACCAGAGATGAGGTGGAGATGTCTTCACCTGATGTGTGTTACCTGGATTGTCTCCCTGCACCTGCAAAACCCCCCCCCCCGAATCTGACATCTGTGCATGTGAAATGACTGTCTCAAATGTCACACATCAGCTTAGCCACAGCCGAGTGGGAATGTTGGAGGGAAACAATGTTTCTCAAGAAGCTAAGGATGCCTATGGATTGTGGCTAATGTCTTGCATTCTCAGCTTCAAACACTAGCGGTGGGAGCACATTGGAGCCAGAGCCATGACAATACATGACATGACAATGTACACAGTCTAATATGTTTTTCTAGCTTGCTGCTCTTGGTAGGTTTTATCTTTGTTTCCAACTTGATAAAGGGATTAACTCTTCTTCTGAGTTAAACAACTGTCTCAGCATTACCAACTTCACCACTGCCTAACTTCCCCAGATTTTAAAACTCCAAATCCTAGATTGCACCCAAGTTTTTTATGTGCAAGTTTAGTGATCCCTCTTAAAGGAACCAGCAGAGGGCAGTCTAACATATTTTTATGTTCAAGCAAAAAGTTTCCTAGAAGGCACTTTTCAGCTTCCACAGGATTGGCAAGAGCTAATTAGAAAAGGAAAGGAGCCTATATGAATTTCACCGCTTGCACAGTGCTTTTCATGTGTAAATGAGTTATAGACTTTTACCCTCACAATAGCCTTTACAGCAAGGTAAATTAGACAGAAAAACAGTGGCAAGTAGAAGAAGTTGATCCAAGTCAACGGATGTCTCAGGTGTGGCTGCCCCAGGCACCCTATTGAGGCTTCAGATTGACAGGACAGGTGAACAAGCAGCAGACACAGGGAGGAGGAGCAGAAAGGGGAAACGAAGCCTTTCACACCGACTGCCAGCTTCTTCTGCATGGAAGTGCACAGGGGGCAGCAGAGCCTTGCCAAGGCCAGATGAGCAGCAGCCTCTCCCAGGCGAGGACTTGAAGAACAAAGCAGCAGCTGGAGAGGGAGGAGGGAGATTTTTTAAAAAAATTAAAAGCTGTGTGACTTTGTTTCTCTCTTTAATCCTTTGACATCCTTTTGCATGTGTTGTGGTATTTTATGCATTGTGACTTGTTTTTGATTTTATTGATTATAGAATTTCTGTGTAAGTAGTATTTGCTGATATCTTGAGAGTTAATTTTATTGTGTACTATTATATTCTAATGGATTGTTGAATATTACATCATTTGATATAAACTGCTTATTTTAAAGCTATGTTTTTATTATGACTTTCTGTATCGGATTAGATTGTTATAAGCCTGTGTGATCTTTGTGGTATATTGTTGTTGTAAACTGCTTTGTGTATACTACTATAGAAATGCAGTATACAAATTAAATGTGAAATGAAATGTTCCCGGGGTGGGGAAATGGGCCCAGCTAGTTCCAAAGCAACATCAGGGAATGGAAGTCAGTGTCTCCCCAGATGTTGGGGGACTGCAGCTCCTGCCTCCCTGGCCTTGGGATGCTACACAGTGATGCCCAATAACTCCGCAGTAGAATTTAGCCAAAGCATGATGATTCCTGCCCATTGCCCCTCACCCTGTACCTCTCAACTGAAGAGAAGCAGTTTGGGTCAGATGACACACATTTGATCCAAGAACCAAATGCACTGAGGAATTTTCTGCTTTCCAGTGAAATGGAAGTTGACTCAGTGACACATCAACTTCTAAGTTAATAATTCCAGACAGAGACCACGTGATTTCCTCTTCCTCAGTCCTCTGGCTCCTTGACCCCAGTGACTTCTGCAAGGGGAAGAAGTCATTTTGCAAGAGATGACAGCCAGCCTATTTTATTAGGCTGCAATATTTAATTGAACGAACAGATAAATCCATTTTCAAATGTTAGATCAATTTAAAAGCCCCTCCTATTCACTTGAGGAGCATAGTTTCACAGAAAATTGTTTTTAACACAAGTTCTGCAGATAACAAATTATTGTTGCCATAAGTCGTTTTTTCCTGGACGCGTCGTCTTTTTCAGGACTGAAACGTCCATCCGGGCGGATATTTCAAATGAGGCAAAATGTCCGGGGTTTCTTTGTTTGGGAGTTTTGTTGGTGGGTTGTTGGTTTTGTTTCGGAGGACGAAGCAGCCAGGGAGCTCCGTCCGCCCAGCGTCGGCGGCGAGGGGCTGCTCGCCTCCGCGGAGCGACAGAGCTGGGCCTTCGGCCAGGGAGTCGGGCAGGCCGGAGCTCCGGCCCCCTCGCCGGAGGGCTGCTTCTCCCCCCGCCAGACCCGCCAGGGAGCGGAGGGAAAGGCGGCCTCCCTCCCCGCCATGTCCAGCAGCCTCGAGGCGGAGAGGGAACGGGCGGCGGCGGAGGAGGAGGCCGCGGGGCGCTCCCCGCTCCCGGCCGGGCTCGGCCTTCCTCCGTCCCGGCAGAACTGAAGTCTGACGAAGCAGGGTCAGATACCTGAGATCCCTTTTCATTTCAGACACAATTCTGTCCAAACCCTTCAGACCAGCAGAGAGCAAATCTCCCCCCATTGCCAGGACCCGCCAGTCTGTCGACGGGGCAGAAGAAAAGCATCTGGCGCAATGTAATGTGAAGTTGAGTGCAAGAACTGTTTGGCACAGACTGCAGGAATACGGTCTAAATGCTAGAATTCCAAGGAAAAAGCCATTGTTATTTCAAACAAAGGTTGAAAAGATCAAACTGGGCTAAAACCCATGTTAACTGGACAGCAGAACAATGGGACAGTGCTATTTGGAGGAATGAGACCCAAATCTCCTTGCTTTTGGTAGTGATGGCATGAAATACAGGAGGAGAGGATTCGGAGAAGATTTCCATTCTACTTGCATTACAAGTACCTGAAACACCCAGTTAGTGTTATGCTCTGAAGTTATATGACAGCAAAGGTGTGGGCATAATTCATGTCATCAATGGGAATGTAAATGCCCCAAAATGCATAGCCCAGACCGTAACCCAATCAAAAATCTATGGAGCCGACTAAAGAAACTTGTTAGTCAGAAGCAACCCAGCAATAAAACCCAACTGATAGAGGCAATTATTGGTTTCACATTATTACAGCTGCAGAACTAAAAAAACTTGGTTTACTCCATGGGAAGGCATTATAAGGCCATAATTAAAGGTAAAGGTTGCCCAACTAAGTATTAACTGACATGGTGAGAATTTTTGTACATCTCATTTTTTCTATGTGTTTCACATTTCTTCTTTATGACTGCTGTTGTAATAAATAATCCTTTATAAAAGTCATTGCATTACATTCTTCATGAAATTATCTTTCCATTGATATATAATTTTATGGTATTGCTCCCAAAAAAGTGGTGTTATGAGCCATCAAACCACAGAAATACACTTTTCCCAAAAGTTTTCCACAATTTTGGCCACTAGTGTAACTTCTATTGCAGCACCTACTTTTAAACTCTGCTAACAATATAATCCTGGGGGAAATTCTGTTGGGCTACTACTACCTATTATTCTACAAAAAGAGGGCGAGGGTGCATTACATCTGCAGTTACGCTGGATGCTAAGCCTGGACTACACTGCTGGGTTATGGTCACATACGCTGACTCAGCTGCTCCCCTGCCAGCAGTGCTAACCTCTGGGGGTACGCAGGGGTACGCATACCCCTAAACGTTTTGTGAATCTTTGTACTTTTGTCCATTTACTGTATTTATTTTTCTTGAATCAAAATGAGGGACACAAGACTAGGAGCGCTGTCCTAAGAGCCACCCTCGCTCAATTTTTAATATGGGATAATAATGATTGTATGTGTGTGCACATATAAATACATAAATGCATAAATAAATTCCCCTCAAAAAAGAAGGCTTGAAATCCATCAGGTCTTTGCTTCCACCGTTTCTTCTGCTGCCATTTGATCGCAGCCTTCACAGAATGAATTTCTCTGTTGGCTTCCACGGGAAAGCCCAGCGAACATGTAAACCCAGCAGCCCCTTCTTAGGTTGCCGTATTTATATTCTCACTGACCTGAGAGTTAAGTCCTGCTGAACAGAAGGCGGTTTTAAGGTGAGAGAGAGGATGGACTCTGGGTCATGATGCACAATGACACAGCCTGAGGCCCCTGGGGGGGGCAGGGGGGGGCTGGGTGGTTGTGAAGCATCCTGGCCTCTGGCTGTGTGGAGGAGCAGGAAGTAACAAATAAGGGGGTGCACATGCGAGTCCTCTTTTTTGCTCTTCAAAATATGACAACCCTATAACAAATTACAGAGAGCAAGTAGCAGATACATTTTCTGACTCATACAGGAAATAATAAATAATGTCTGGGACAACACACTGAAAACAAATAAAGAAAGCATACTTTTGGCTTCAGAATGTATTGTTTTTACCTTTATGCAAATTTAATCAATTAATGATTAAACCATGAAAAATCATCTACTTAATCAACTAACTGCAATCCTAAATTTATACTAGAAGCGAATTTCAGCAAGCTCAGTGGGATTTATGTGTTAGTAAGTGTATTTAGGGTTTTAACTTAAAGCCCTGTACAGACCTTCATTTAGAGTTAAGTGGTTGCACATGGTAGTGTGTCATTGCAGGGACTGGCTCTACCCTTAGCCTGCAGCTATAACCTCTGTTGAAAGCCCTGCGTGTGACAACTGCATGCATGAGGGCTCTTTCCCTGCAGTCAGCAACCCAGGGTTACCTTAGGCCACGGAGGCCACCACAATGTGACTCTCCCGGCTGGGGTTCCTTTGACCCAATATGAATATTCTGAAAAGAGCTTAAGATTTCTTTACTCAGGGGACAGCCTTAATTAAGCAAGAGGAAGCAGAGAGTAGGAGTAAATGGTCAGTTCTCCCAGTGGAGGAATGTAGATGATTTGTACAGTGGTACCTCTGGTTACAGGGACGCGGGTGGCGCTGTGGGTTAAACAACAGAGCCTAGGACTTGCCGATCAGAAGGTTGGCGGTTCGATTCCCCGCGACAGGGTGAGCTCCCGTTGCTTGGTCCCTGCTCCTGCCAACCTAGCATTTCGAAAGCACATCAGAGTGCAAGTAGATAAATAGGTACTGCTCCGGTGGGAAGGTAAACAGCATTTCCGTGTGCTGCTCTGGTTCGCCAGAAGCGGCTTAGTCCTGCTGGCCACATGACTCGGAAACTGTACGCTGGCTCCCTTGGCCAATAAAGCGAGATGAGCGCCGCAACCCCAGAGTCGTCCACGACTGGACCTAACGGTCAGGGGTCCCTTTACCTTTACCTCTGGTTACGTACTTAATTCGTTCCAGAGATCAGTTCTTAACCTGAAACTGTTCTGAACCTGAAGCACCACTTTAGCTAATGGGGCCTCCTGCTGCCGCTGCGCAATTTCTGTTCTCATCCTGAAGCAAAATTCTTAACCCGAGGTACTATTTCTGTGTTAGCTGAGTCTGTAATCTGAAGCATCTGTAACCTGAAGCGTCTGTAATCCGAGGTACCACTGTATTACCTCGGGTTAAGAACTTTGCTTCAGGATGAGAACAGAAATCATGCTCTGGAGGCGCAGCGGAAACGCACAAAAAGGCAGAAGGAGCGGGGAGAAGGAGAGGCATGGCGGGGGGGGGCTGGCTTGGGGGGGGAGAGTGGCAGTGGAGCCCCCCCCCCCGAGAGCCAGCATGGTGTAGTGGTTAAGAGCGGTAGTCTTGTAATCTGGGGAACCGGGTTCGCGTCTCCGCTCCTCCACCTGCAGCTGCTGGGTGACCTTGGGCCAGTCACACTTCTTGAAGTCTCTGAGCCCCACTCACCTCACAGAGTGTTTGTTGTGGGGGAGGAAGGGAAAGGAGAATGTTAGCCGCTTTGAGACCCCTTAAAGGGAGTGAAAGGCGGGATATCAAATCCAAACTCTTCTTCTTCTTCTCCAGAAGGATCCACTGAGCTCTGCGAAAGAGGCTCTTCCTGAGGACTGGCAATGGGCAGGCGGTGGATGGTGGAGCAACACTGAGATGTTGCCCGATGTAAGTTTTCCCTTTGGAGGCTTGCCAAGTTTTGAGGGTCTCCTCACCTCACCCCCAGCCCCCTCCCCCTAAAGAGGCAATTGATGGAGCAATAGGGTTTAATGTTGGAGCTCTCCGTCTCCTGCCAGCAAGTTGTGAAGCGGGCAATAGATCAGGGCGCATTAAAAGCAAGCGGCAAATCTGTCATGGATGCTTTAGCTGAGATTCCTGCATTGCAGGGGGTTGGACTAGATGACCCTCAGGGTCTCTTCCAATTCTATGATTCTGTGATCTATAATTATTTTATTCTTTTAATCCTATTAAATTTAGAAGATTTGTACTACTTCAGTCAAAAAGGTTCCCAGAGAAGCTTACAAAAGACAGTCTCTTCCATAGAAGCCAGGTCCTGGGGGCCAAGATTCTTTTGCCCCCTCCAATTGATGAACATTGTCATTTAAATGGGGGGGGGGCGTGTGTCACATCTTGTGATCAATTATGGAGGGTGGTGCTTACCTGCCTGCCCCTCCATATTTTGTTTTAGTTGTCACCCCTGGTCCCTACCTGCAGAAACATGACATGCAAGGGGAAAGGGACAGGGAGGAAACAGGAAAACTGAAACCAAAACTCAGGCACTCATTTGTAAACCGTTGTTCCTTTGGATCAGGAGTCAGCAACCTTTTTCAGCCGTGGGCCCGTCCACCGTCCCTCAGACCATGTGGTGGGCCGGACTATATTTTGGGGGAAAATAATAATGAATGAATTCCTGTGCCCCACAAATAACCCAGAGATACATTTTAAATAAAAGCACACATTCTACTCATGTCGAAACACGCTGATTCCTGGACCGACTGCGGGCGGATTGAGAAGGCGACCCGGGCCTTAGGTTGCCTGCTTTGTATGGCTTGAGCCTTCTGCTTCTTAGCTCTCCTGCCCCCAGGAGAGCAGGCCTGTGCTGGCAAAGCTGGTGGAATGTAAGCTGCCCTGGAAATACTGTGGAAGGCAGTATAAAATAGAATACATATAATGGTTATTTCCTTCCACACCAGTAGGCCTGCATGTAATTTATTGTTGCCCGTGCTTAGCAGGCTGGTTATTAAATGAAGCCAGCACACACCGTGGAAGGTGACAGGATCCCAAGGATATGTTGTATGGGGAGCTGGCTTCAGGCACCAGGCCTCTCGGCAGCCCAACTCCGCATCACAAAGATGTCTGCAAATGCGCCATTAAGGCTGGCAACATCAACCTCCCTGGCAGACACTCACAGTGCCTGGAGACAGCCAGGTTGCGCATCCATAACAGTGACTGAAGGAGGAATGACGGCTGGGAGGAGCACAGAGAGAAGAAACGCCATGGTGCATCTGCGACAGCACAACTGGGCGCCTTCATCTGCCCTGCTGCAACAAAACATCTCTCTTCCATATTGGTTTCTACAGCCACAACATCTTCACTCCCAAAGGATGCCAAATGCAACAACCATTAAATAAAAAGGGGCTTTGAAGTGTTCTCATTGTTGACCCAACAGGAGTAGAAGATGCAGATCTTTTAATCCCATCTACTTGATGAGGAAGAGAAGCAGCACTTATTTGCTTCCCAGACTCAGGTACATCTGATGTCCTAGTTTTTCACTGGCATCTCCCAACGCAGTAGAAAAGTTGGGTCTGGGAAAAGGTTCGTTAGGTGCCTCCTTGAGTTATTTCTGCCTGTGAAAAATGCTGAGAAGCTGGCAGAGATGAGAAAGAGAAACAGCAAAAGCTGCTAATCTTAGCTCTGTTTGTTTGAAAGGATTATTGGGGGGGCAGGCCTTTGTTAGGGGGGCAGAACCTCAAGTTTGTATTTATTTTATTGATTTAGGAGGGCAGCTGCCCTCCTTCTCCCCTTGGCTATGCCCATAGGCTGTTTTGTTTCTCTCTGAAGGTCAAACATCTGCAGCAGAGTTGGACATCACACCCAGCCCCCATGTGGTGCTTAGTAAAGATCCTTGGAGTCTACGTGGCCCAACTGTCCGAAGGAAAGGGGATGGCAAAGGAGTGTCTGTCCCAGGGATGGCCCATCCTGTTTTGCCACCTGAGGCAAAATTCAGCCCATGTCTGGAAGCACTCTGAGTGACAGTTTTTTTATTTGAAAAACACAACTCTTACTTACACAATTTTAACATACAGTATCCATCACCATCAGGAAATCAGCCCTGATTGTTCACTGGAAGGACAGATCGTGAAGCTGAGGCTCCAGTACTTTGGCCACCTCATGAGAAGAGAAGACTCCCTGGAAAAGACCCTGATGCTGGGAAAGATGGAGGGCACAAGGAGAAGGGGACGACAGAGGACGAGATGGTGGGACAGTGTTCTCAAAGCTACCAACATGAGTTTGACCAAACTGTGGGAGGCAGTGGAAGACAGGAGTGCCTGGCGTGCTCTGGTCCAGGGGGGCACGAAGAGTCGGACACGACTAAACGACTAAACAACATCAACACTTATCTCTTTTCCTAGGACTTCCCAGTCCATCTCTCCGTGGCATTCTAGGGAAACCCTGATCTGCTGCATATACGGTACTGATTATCATCCCATTATCATCTCAAGTCTTACTTTTCTGATGTTATCTTCTGCTCATTTGTTAACTCCTACTCGTAGGTTAAATTGTATATTGCACCCTCTAAAATAATCCCCAAAACACCTCCACTCTTCTCTTTAACTCATCCTCATTCCTTAGTTTCATGGTCAGAGTTACTAGTTCTATGTATGCTATCAATTTGTCCCGCCAAATTTCCTTTGTGGGCACCTCTTCTTCTTTCCACTTTTTTTGCATATACTACTCTAGCCGCAGCAGTCATGTACAAAATGATGGTGAGTGCCTTTTTTGGAATGTCATCACTTATTATCCCTAAGAGAAAGGCCTCTGGTCTTTGGGGAAATGTGAGTTTAAGAATATTTTTTTAATTCTTTGTGAATCATTTTCCATTACTTTCTAGTAACTATTGTTAACCAACCAGGCAGTGCTGGACATGAGGCTCCCAGCAGTAGACAAGATCCTTGTTGTAAGTCAAGTGTTGGAAGCATTATGGAATCCTGTGCTTGAGAACACAATCCCTATACAGCATTAATTTATGGTTCTGCTTTGTTTTCCAGATCTGACATAGGTGAATCTTAAATTTTACAGACATTCTTGCTGGCAGTAAATTCCTGATAGTGTTGACATGCTGAACTGTCCAGTAATGCATTGCCTGGAAACCCTGGGGCAAACTGTGCACATGCTCAGTAGTACTTTATTTATTCTGAGGTTAAGCCTTGGCATAGAAAACACATTCCAGTTTTAGTCTTTACTTAAAATAAGTAAGCCCTGGAGGGAGGGAGTTGTAAAGCCATGTATGAAACTATGTGAAATTGTGGAATGATGTAAAGCACAATTCAGGAACTGAGCTATTTTTTAATTTTAATTTTTAAAGTCAAAGTTCACAGTTTCTCCAGACGTTTTCAATCCAGTTATGTAACCACCACCAATACTGCAATCAAAACTCTTAATTTGAAGCTCCTTGGTGCTTCAATTCCTGCTCTAAATTCCTGTAAATACTACTTCTGTGTGGTCATACATCTAATTTTCTGAACTGTTCAGCTCTTTTCCAGGCTGTTCAAATTTATGAAGTGGCACTAGAGGCATCAAGAGGAGAATTTCTGATTCACAGACTTTGAAGGGCTCTCATTCTGATTCCTAGGTTGGAGCCCCCTGTGCTGTGGGAGTTCAGCTGAAGCAATGGGTCTCCAGGGTTCACGTAGACAAAGATTTATTTTCTTATCTATGAAGTGCATTAGTCACATCTCTATAAAATGCAAGCGGCACAAAATGATAAATTAAAACAACATGTCTGTTAAAAACAAAACGACATTTAAAACCAGCAACAATAAATCACAGACTGAAAATGTACTTCCTGCATTTTGTGGCTTTTGGACATTACTATTTATATTACCCAGCTATGTATACATGTACATCTGCAAAATTAGAATGTGTTCTATGTGCTTCTTATCCCAGTTTCTTAATGATGGTCATTAATAAAGATTTAGTAGAAACATAGAATTGTAGATTTGGAAGGGACCCTGAGGGTCATCTAGTCCAACCCCCTGCAATGCAGGGATCTCAGCTAAAACTTCCATGGCAGATGGCCGTCCGATCTCTGCTTAGAAACCTCCAAGGAAGGAGAGTCCACCGCCTCCAAATGGAATCCATTCCACTGTTGAACAGCTGTCACCACCATGAAGTTCTTCCTGATGTTTAACTTGAAGCCCTTGGTTTGGGTCCTTCCCTCCAGAGCAGGAGAAAAGAGGCTTGCTTCGCCACCCACGTGGCAGCCCTCCTCTGCACACATTGATTGGATATGCCAAATAATTATTGATGAATCTGGCAATGTGTGCGCAAGTCCACAAATGTGCCTGCCATGATAAGGTTGCAGTGCTGTGTAGCTTTACGTGAAAAGAATTTCCATTGTGTGCAATGGATTTTACTCTCCAATAAGTGCGTTTGGCATTGCGATCTAACAGCGACAGTGGAGGCTAGCCAAAGAGGGCAAATGGGGCCACGTCCCACTAATGTGAGTCTCCCCCGGCCGGCACCCACATGACTTTAACAACCAACCCAGAGGATGGCCCTGGCTGCCAGGCTCCTTTGTCTCAGTTTTCCCTTCCTCAGGAGGGAGGAAGATGGGGACAAAACTGCAAGGAAAAAATAGAGAAAGGAGAATTTCTGGATGCATAGATCCAAGTTTAGGGCCAGTACACTTTGGTGACAGAACCCCAGAAGAGATTTAAAATCACAAAATATGCAGCAAAGTAAGACCTTTAAAATACTGTATGTACAGTGGTACCTCAGGAGGTCTGTTCTTAACCTGAAACTGTTCTTAACCTGAAGCACCAATTTAGCTAATGGGGCCTCCTGCTGTTGCTGCGCCGCTGGAGCACAATTTCTGTTCTCAACCTGAAGCAAAGTTCTTAACCCGAGGTAATATCTCTGGGTTAGCGGAGTTTGTAACCTGAAGCGTATGTAAGCAAGGCATTTGTATGTAAGCAAGGCATTTGACAAGGTGCCCCATGATATTCTTGTAAAGAAGCTGGTAAAATGCGGTCTTGACTATGCTACCACTCAGTGGATTTGTAACTGGCTGACTGACCGGACCCAAAGGGTGCTCATCAATGGTTCCTCTTCATCCTGGAGAAGAGTGACTAGTGGGGTGCCACAGGGTTCTGTCTTGGGCCCGGTCTTATTCAACATCTTTATCAACAACTTGGATGATGGACTCAAGGGCATCCTGATCAAATTTGCAGATGACACCAAACTGGGAGGGGTGGCTAACACCCCAGAGGACAGGATCACACTTCAAAACGACCTTGACAGATTAGAGAACTAGGCCAAAACAAACAAGATGAATTTTAACAGGGAGAAATGTAAAGTATTGCACTTGGGCAAAAAAAATGAGAGGCACAAATACAAGATGGGTGACACCTGGCTTGAGAGCAGTACATGTGAAAAGGATCTAGGAGTCTTGGTTGACCACAAACTTGACATGAGCCAACAGTGTGACGCGGCAG
Organism: Podarcis tiliguerta; assembly: GCF_965153285.1. Taxonomy (NCBI): domain Eukaryota; kingdom Metazoa; phylum Chordata; class Lepidosauria; order Squamata; family Lacertidae; genus Podarcis; species Podarcis tiliguerta. Next base: position 39,171,193 of record NC_139550.1, read on the forward strand.
CTAAAAAAGCCAATGCAATTCTGGGCTGCATCAATAGGAGTATAGCATCTAGATCAAGGGAAGTTATAGTGCCATTGTATTCTGCTCTGGTCAGACCTCACCTGGAGTACTGTGTCCAGTTCTGGGCACCACAGTTCAAGAAGGACACTGACAAACTGGAACGTGTCCAGAGGAGGGCAACCAAAATGGTCAAAGGCCTGGAAACGATGCCTTCTGAGGAACGGCTAAGGGAGCTGGGCATGTTTAGCCCGGAGAAGAGGAGGTTAAGGGGGGATATGATAGCCATGTTCAAATATATAAAAGGATGTCACATAGAGGAGGGAGAAAGGTTGTTTTCTGCTGCTCCAGAGAAGCGGACACGGAGCAATGGATCCAAACTACAAGAAAGAAGATTCCACCTAAACATTAGGAAGAACTTCCTGACAGTAAGAGCTGTTTGACAGTGGAATTTGCTGCCAAGGAGTGTGGTGGAGTCTCCTTCTTTGGAGGTCTTTAAGCAGAGGCTTGACAACCATATGTCAGGAGTGCTCTGATGGTGTTTCCTGCTTGGCAGGGGGTTGGACTCGATGGCCCTTGTGGTCTCTTCCAACTCTATGATTCTATGATTCTATGATTCTATGTAACCTGAGGTACCACTGTAATTCCAAGTTCCTTCTAGTGTTTTTCACTTCCCCTAGCATAAGAAGATCTCACATTTGGTAAGTTAAAAATGGTTGTTTACAAACTCTCCAAAGGTCAGATTCATGTGTTTTTCCATATAGCATTCAGAAAAAAGTGGCAAAGGCAGTAAAACTTGACTTAGCATTTGGGAATGCCATTTCCAGAGGAGATATAAACTTTCAGTGACTGAGTTTTGTTGTGGGGTGTAACTAACACTTCTCATGTGTCTTATTCCTTCCTCCCTCAGGCAGATTTTCATGTGGTGTGAGATAAACTCACCTCTGTTATAGTGGACCAAGGCTGCAGGAGTACCGGTAAGTGGGAAGGTGGCGGCAACAACTACTGGAGTGTAGTTGGCAGCATTGTGGGGTTGTGCCCATCCACCGCCCCCGCTTTGGCAGGAAGCTGCCTCTCCCGGACACAATGGTTCTGCTTCCTGAGGGTTCTTCTGCAAGCGCAATGCCGGCTCATCCAACTCCCCAAGCTGGGCAGCAGGGCTGGCTGGAGGGGGAAACAAACACTCTGGGATCAAATCAGAAGCCAGGGTGGATTCTGTAATTCCGGGACTGTCCTGGGAAAATAGGGGCACTTGAAAGGTATGTAACCCTAACCCCGGCACTCACTCTAACTCTAGCCAGGCCCAGACAACGGCCCTGGGTGCCTGGGAGGTGCAGGGCATTCTTGGCATGACAGCAGAAGTCCAGCCGGCCACTTGCAGGGCCCCCAGCTTGCTTAGCCCTCTCAGACCTGGGGCAAGTGTATTTGGCAGCCCCCCCCCCCACGCATGGGCCTGACTCTGGCCCTAATCCTTATCATAAACTTTACCCCAGCCCTAATCCTAGTCCTAAACATACCTCCGACTCTAACCCCAACCCTTATCTGAACCTCAAGCTTAGTCCTAACCCACTCCTTAACCCACTCCTTAACCAAATGTAACCCTAACCACAAATAACACTAACAGTAACCAGAGCCCTAACCCTAATGCTAACCCCAACCCAATCTCATTGCAGTTCTCAGCAGTGCAAACGGTCTCCTCCAGCTTTTGCTGATTCCTTCCTTTGTTCTTTGCCGCCCGCTCCTGCTTTCTAGCGCACTCCAATCTTTTCTCTTCAGTTTCCTTGATATTCACTCCCCTTCTTGCTGCCTCTCTCCTTGGAGAAGTGCAGCTGGGATGGGAAGGCTTTTGGAAGGGAAACTTTGGGAAACAAAGTTTGGAGTTCCAAATCAATGCCTGTGTCCATAATCTGTTAGCAGACCCTGCAGCTTGGGTGAATTAGATTGGAATAATCACTTCTAGTTTCTGGCATTCAAAGGCTTTATTCATGCAGAAACTATTTTCTGGAGAGGTATGCACTTGAGGATGAATTTCTAAAAGAAGAGAGGGAAGTGGCTTGATGAGCAGGGGAAGAGGTTGTTTCTTTCAGGCCAGGGAGGCAGGTTCCAAGTCTGAGAGTGTACATTTTGTGGAGCATTGGTGGAGGTGCTCCACCCATGTTTGGTGAGAGAGTGGGTGCAATCTGCATACGTTGCCTCCATAGGCTTTGGCCAGACGCCCATCCTTCCTCTGCCTGTGCCTTTCTCAGCACCAGCCCCTTTCCCTCTTCATTCTTAAGCAGGGAGCCTCAGAATGCAGACGCCAGACCCTCCAGCCTCTTGTGCCTGAGTGGGTGGGAAATGGCAGTGTGGGAGTGAAGAGATAGCTGTTTTCAATTAGACTTCTTTCTCCAGCTAGAGACAGAAATCGAGGAAACCTGATCCTTGGTTCTTTCTAACCAGTCAGCTCCGAGGAAGAAAGAGGCAGCTGGGTGGGAGAACAATTCCTGTCATTAGTACATGCTGATATTTTTCTTTTTGGCCCACCTAGAGATCTCCATCATCCATTCTGTGCCCCTCGACCATTTTTTTCTGGTGCCTCCACCTACAGCCAGGGCTTTCCCCCCTCCAGAACTCACTGGAACTCAGTTCCGGCACCTCTCAGGTGAGTTCCATTGCCTTTCTAAGAAAATGAGGGAGGTGTTCATGGTGAGTTCAAGTCCAACTCATCTTCTTTAACTTTCCATATGCTGGCAGAATCTCACCATTCCAAATGGTTGGTTCACATTGAGAGCAAAATCAGAACCTGCGGCCTATCACTCAAGTTGCTGCTTATGCTCCCACAATTGGAAGCATTCCAGATAATCAAGCGCAGAATTCAAGAGGTTTACCGTAATTCCAAACCCTCAGCAGCACAGCCATTAAGACCTATTCCCCACTGGGGGTGGGAATTCCACCTTTATTTGGCCAGGAGGAATTTATATCACCTTTATGATCCCCATCTATGCAGAGCCCTTTCCCTCACCGTCTGCAGTCTTGAAAGGTAGATTCTTCAAAATCCCATATTCTGAAAGGTGGCCCTTGTGGCACAAAACAGGTCGAATCCATCACACGTTTTATTTCGTTGCCTATTATATGCAAGAATATATGATAAATATTTGCCCCCCCCCCCTTAATGAAGGAGGGGATCTATCACACTGACTCTTCCAGAGCGACCTATCTGTTGAATAATTGTAGGATTGACGTTGTGGAGAATGTAGCAATATTTTTGATTGATGCCATGAAATTACTTCACCATAGTCAGGGGTCAGCAAACTTTTTCAGCAGGGGGTTGGTCCACTGTCCCTCAGACCTTGTGGGGGGCTGGACTATATTTGGGGGGGGGGGGAATGAATGAATTCCTATGCCCCACAAATAACCCAGAGATGCATTTTAAATAAAAGGACACATTCTACTCATGTAAAAACACGCTGATTCCCAGACCGTCCGTGGGCTGGATTGAGAAGGCAATTGGGCCGGATCTGGCCCCCAGGCCTTAGTGTGCCTACCCCTGCCATAGAGCCACCTTTGTATTTCATGATGTCTGGACAGTCTTACCCTAAAGTACCTCCTACTACATTTCGTTACCTGTGTTGTGTTCTGATCCATGTATACGACGTACCCTTACTATGCCAAAAAAGGAGAATGATTGACTGACTGACTGATTGCGTTCCAGCACTTCTTTTTCTAGAAAAATAGCACTGCTTACACCCCACACGGTGTGGGGCCAAATATAATCATGCTCATTGTGTAATCTACTGCCTTTGCCAGATTTGAAGAGGGGATTATTTTCCACAGTAGCAATTATCATCTGTACCCTTAGGGTCCACAATATTGTGATAAATCTTGAATATGATGAACTCAGGCCTTTTCACTCATGAAGCTCCAAGAGGCTTTTGCCTTAACAGGAAGGAAATTTGTAACTTACCTTGACCCAGAATGCTCATTGACAAATGTCCCTCCTCTGCTTCCTGTTTCGCATTGACAGTTGATCAGGATTCAAAATGAAAAGAGCAAGGGAGGCTCAAAAGGTGACATGTGAAAATGCCTCGCCTGTTTACCAAAGGTGGGTGCTAATTTTGATGTGCACCACAGCAGCAAAGACTGTGTTGGGGGGATCTGCAGCCAGACACTACTATCAGTTGTGCTGCAGACAATTGGATTGTATTGCAGACAATGAATTAGTACATCTGGCCTACCCATAAGCTTCTCTCTCGCTCTCGCTCTCTCACACACACACAAAATTGGAGGGATCATTAGGAAGAAAAAGTGGCACGGTCGCTAAAGATCCAGCCCATGATCCATTTGCTCGGACTGCTGCTCTCCACAGCCTTTCCACGTATTCCGTGAAAGGGCTCCCCAAACACAGCCTTTGCGCCCCCCCCCCCCCCCGGGGAAGCACAGCAACCTCTACAACTGAGATTACTCCTCTTCTTAGACCCTGCAATCAGGCACACACTAAGTTCTAGACATTTTCATTTTGCTTCCCATTAGCGCTTGTAGGTTGAAGGCTGATTTATACTTCTTGGAACTGCCCAGGACATGGATTCCTGGGAGAGAACATCTATTTCTTAAGCCAGAAGAAGAGGGTGGGGGGAAAGCAAGAGGCCTTCCTGCCATATGACTGACCTATCAGAGAAGGGCTATGCTTATCTCTTTCAGCTGGAAGCATTTTGGCTGCTGACAGAGGCAACATTTTCAGAATGTTCTCCTTTCCTTTGGTAGAAGAAGCCTTGATAAAGAGAGGGGAAGATTAACTGTTTGTTGATTTTTAAAATATTTTAAATGCCAGGTGATGTTGCTCACTCTAGTGCTGACGGGGGGGGGGGCGCTTCCTTCAGTGAAAAATAAATGTTAAAACAATCTTTAAATAGCTAGGCATTGTGATGCAGGGGAAGTGGGAGTCTTGTACTGTTTTATTTTTATGTCTAAAAGAGGCAAATATATGTGTGACTTCAGAGGAAGAAAGGGGCTTCTTTCCCCAGGTTTGAGTTTTTTGCATTCCCTCTACGTGTTTCTCCTTCACTCAATAACAACTAAAGCATTTTTTAAAAACATCTGGAAAGTTGCTTCGAGAAAATGGGTTGGTTATTGTGCTATTCATAGAATCATAGCATTGTAGAGCTGGAAAGGAAGCCAAGAGTCATCTAGTCCAACCCCCTGCAATGCTAAAGTGTCCATGACGGATGGCCACCCAACCTCTGCTTAAAAACCTCCAAGGAAGGAGAGTCTTTCCCCTCTACATTTAATTTGTTCACGAAGGTCATACCCTGTTTCTTCAATAATAATAATAATAATAATAATAATAATAATAATAATAATAATAATTGTTTACCCAGCTACTCTGGGTGGCTTCCAACAAAATATTAAAATGCAGTGGTCTGTTAAACATTAAAAGCTTCCCTAAACAGGGCTGCCTTCAGATGTCTTCTAAAAGTCTGGTAGTTGTTTTTGTCTTTGACATCTGCTGGGAGGGCGTTCCATAGGGCAGGTGCCCCCACCAAGAAGGTTCCCAGCCAGATGGGTGGGGTATAAATATATTATTATTATTATTATTATTATTATTATTATTATTATTATTATTATTATCATTATCATCATTATTATTATCATCATTATTATTATCATCATCATCATTATTATCATCATCATTATTATTATTATCATTATTTGATGCCCTTTTAAATGTGTTGTGGGAGTGGGGATTATTGTATTTGGTGGTTTTTATATTGTAATTTTATGTTGTGAACCACCCTGAGGTCTGCAGATGAATGGTGTTATACAAATTTAATAATAAATAAAATAAAAAATAAAGCCCTCCTTTTAAGAATGGTTTTTGGGCCGTGAGAGGTTGCTCCCTTTCTGAAGTAATTTTGATTGTTGTGATTAAGTTATTTTTGACATTGTTCGGTTGTTTGTACTGTTCTTTCTCCCCCCTATTTCAGGAGTATTATAAAACATAAAACAAGTATATGTTTTTAAACAAGTTTTACAGGGTTGAGATCTGGGGAAGTGGTATTAAATCTGAACTAGAAGTCCAACAAAACAAATCCACAAGGCAGATGTTGGGGCTTCCACTGGGGAACCGGCAGTCCACCTCAGAGCTGAGTTTGGTCTCCCCTCAATAAGAGCCAGAATCAATCTAGCCTCCCTCAGATTCGGGCACAGACTAAATGCCTCTGAGGACGTATTACAACTAAGCTCTGCTGGTTAGAGGAACTAAGGTCAGGTGGCTGGTGCAGAAGTGTCACGATAAGCTTAGGGCTTACAATTTAAAAATGGAGAAATATTTAGTCCTCAGTCCACATGACCTAAGAAATTGGAACTTTGATCAGGATGCCAACCAAGATAGGGCATCCATGGCTGCCTGTTATTCTATCTGGTACCCCCAAATCAAGATCAGCCACTCAGGGCTCCATTACCTTGAGACACTAACTTTCCCACAGCTACATAGGGCATTTGTTGAACTACGGTTCCAACAGATGCCCTCAGCTTATTTAGAGGGGAAATACCTGGGAATTCCCCATATGAAACGCAGGTGCATTTGTGGATGCAATCAGGTTGAGGATGTCATCCATGACCTGCTGCTTTGCCCCTTATCGTCAGTGTCCAGAGGAAAAGCATTACCATCTGTTCTTGACTGTCTCTCAGGCCTGCAGATGAGGGTGTCATACAAATTTATTAATAAACAAAATAAGCAGCTGACAGTTTAAGTCTGACTCTGTTTAACACTGATCCCACTCTCCCACTTTGTGAGCCATTGTTATCTGCGATTGTTGCTGTCATATTATCATGAAGGAGCCAAATGACGTTTACAAATTTCTCTGGGCAGCCAATTTTTAGAAGGGCAGTCCACAGGGCATTACAATTTGCAGTGCTGAAGGCCTTAGTCAGGTCAATAAACTCCATGGAAAGGGGTTGGTTTTGCTCTCTGCATTTTTCTTGAAGCTGTCGAGTGATGAAAATCATGTCCACTGTCCCCCTAGAGAGTCTATATTATATGTTGTGTGCTGAATCACTGCCTGGTGTCAGTGTCTCTCCTTGTCTACTGTTGTAACCCTCATACTTACTCCCATTTGATGCATCCCTCACTCATTTTACTGTTTTATGACTGCTTTATATTGCCAGTGTCAAATTCTCTTTTATAAGTTGCTAAGTTGTTCTTTTAATTTTATTTTATGCATTGATTTAAGATACTTCCAGCCTGCCCAAGCAGCCCCAGGTCAAGGGACAACAATCCCATATGCTGCTCACTGCCTTGGGCTCCCTGAGGAGCTCCCTGGTCTCTCTCCTGACACACCATTAGACTTAAGATAACTGTGGTCCTCATCCATACCACGGTTATTCTCCAGAACCCATAATATTAGGCTGCCTCAATTGGATAATTAGCAGCATGTCAGTGGCTACAGCAGGATAATAGCAGCTGCCAGGAATGGTCTGTGCCAGGTGTCTGCCAACAGACTGGAAGGCAGTTCCATTAGTCTGCAATTAATAACTTCCTTTTGTTTTAGAAGTAACATCTGGGTTGGCACAACTAGCACTGTGGTTTTCTTCCTGTGGTCAGCAGCAAAACCAAAGCCCAGCATTATATAGCTCTCTGATTCCTGCAGGAGAAAAAGGAAGTGGCTCTTGAAGGCAGTACTTTGGAACTGTGGGCTGACAGCCTTGAGGATATTGGCTTGCTGGGTTAAACTCTGTGCTGGGCCACACTAATAGTATCATACCTGAAGTGCAGGTGGATTCAAGCATGACCTGAGGCCTAGGTTCAGCTCAGAAGGATTTATTGGAGCATCAGGAACAAGAGTGACAAACTGGGGCACTCGGCCCAGTGTACAAACACCTTAAGCCAGCCCAGGTAACACCCTCCCACCTGTAATAGTGTTATGTACTGAAGTTCTCACCCTGGGCCAGCAGGGGGATACTGTAGATAGTTTTCACTCAGGTCCACATATGCAAATAAGGGATTGAAAGTGATGTTCAGTGAATGGATAGTTACAGAAAGTTGCTACAGTTACGATGTACTGGAGCTCTATATAAGCAGGCTGGCTGAACCCTTCAGTTCAGTTCTGTTCTGGCCTGTGAATAAACAAGAGCTGTTTGAAGAATCGCTGTGTCATCTGATATGTTCACCCACAACTTAACAGATAGGTCACCTTATGCTGCAGGTAGCAAATCACAACACTGGCCCTATGCCAGCAGGGATTGGCTGCCTGCCAGCTACCAACAAATACTATTGGAGGGTTTTAGAATCCTTCCTATCTTTTGTTATGCTGCTAAAGCTCCTGAGCTCCAGGAGGCATCAAGGGTGCCATGCACTGGGTTTTGCCTGCACTGCCTGCACACATAGCAATACTGTAAAGGTTCCGAGTGGTTGCTCAAGAGCAAGCAGGCAAATACCTGCCTGCTCGGCTGTGAAGCCTTGCTTTAGCTGCAGAAATAAACTTTCCCTGTCCAGAGCGCCACTCTCCCGTGGCTGGCTCATTCACTGGCAGAATCCGTGAGTGGGCGGTCCTTAAACTTTCCCCAGCAAAGGAATTTATTGACACCCAGTCTGCGCCTCCCCTCTCTGCGCGGAAGCCTACTGCGCAGGGAGGGCGCAGGTAACGGAGGACCCCTCTCCTCCCCGCTTTGCCCAGGCAAGGTGTCCTGGCACCGCCTCGCCCCCTCCGAGCCCTGCAGCTCCTCTCCACTGGAGACGTGGTCACTCTCCTCCGCTGAGAAGGAGCTGCTTCCCACGATCCTTGGAGGCTCTCTGTAATCCATTTGGCTTTTCCTCTCTCCCTCCTGAACCGATGGCAGTTCCCTGACAAATACCCTCCACATTTCTCAGCTGGAAATTGGGATGTGAGTCACGCTGCTGCACGAGATAACTGGCTCACGCAGAAGCGCAGCACCAAAAGGCTTGTGCTCCTGTCCAGTCTACCTGACAGCTGCTCGCTCTCTTCCCTCCTCACTCCCTTCCTCTGCCCACATCACCGTCATTCAAGGCACCCCAGAGTGCCACAGCACACTGGTTGAAAACCACTGCATTATGGAATACACAACAGCAAACAAGCAGCCAGTGAGCACCGCCATCTTGATGCAGGTCACAAATAAAGAATTCCATAAGTTACTTGAAGTTTTGTGCTCTGTGATAGCTCAATGCCTTAGGCTGATGCTGTCTGAAGATAAAGTATTCATATTTTAGTAGGGTGAATAGGCTTTGTCCTTTTACAGTATTGCAGGATGAGCCCTTTTAGTCAATATTGTTGTATTATCTTTTTAATAACTTTTTAAATTTTGTTTTTTAAATGTTATTACAAAAGTGAACCACCCTGAGACCCCTGGGTATAGGGCAGTATATAAATTCAATAAACAAATAAATAATTTTGAGGCATTTTATGTAGTAAGCAATGAATAATGAATAACCACAACAATAATAAATTGTTATTATTAACTCAACTATCAACATAGCTGAAAATATTTCCAATTTTCCATCTGCTAGTTACATAAAAGAAATTATTCTAAACATGCACTCTAGTATTACATACAACTGTTCTACTTTCTGTTAAGCAATATTTTCCCAATCTTCAGAGCCAAATGTCTGAATTACTTTTGATTTCTAGGCAACACTTTCATCAAGAAAACAAAAATAAAGAAAATACAAATTCTTAGCACACAGAACTACCTTGCTCGTTTAAACTTTCTTGCCTCAAACAATTGGAGCAGGTTTATTCCCTTATTCTTGAAGCCAAAAAGTAGCTCACACATCAAATGTCAATGTCTACCAGCAGACAGAAAAATCTCTGTCCGTTATAAATTATAACCATCTTAGAAATAATTAAGAAAAGAGGCTTTTGCAGATCCGGTGCCTATCAGGGCTCTTGTGTGGCTTTTGGGTAAGATGTTGATTCCTTCACTCACAAGTCACTTAACCCTGCCAGGGTTCCCAGAAACTGACTGTTTCTCAGGCTCCCAATGCAGAAAACGGCCTTTTAAAGACCATCAAAGGTCAATCCCCTGTTCACTCTTTTTTCCAGAGTGAATTTTATAGCCAAGATTTATATCTGAATATCATCAATTGCCAGACAACTATCTTCATTAGTAGCCTGCTGACAAAATACTTGAATCCACCATGTTCCTCCTCTGGAAGGACTTTGCATCAGGATATTTATCAGGTGAAGGCACCTTCATTTCAGTGGAGCTTTTGCTAGGGAAAACGCTAGGGGATTGAGGCTCATGTTACTTAGGAAGGCAGTGGAAAAAGGAACTGTCTGGATTTTCCTTCTCATGGGGCACAAGGTCTTGGCCGGGCCATGTATGTTAGGTTGCTCACATCACATCTTGAAAAGGCAACTGTCCTTTTAAGAGGTGCTCGAATTTCACCAGACCTTCAGACGTGGCTTCCTGTGTCATTGCAATAGTGTGCTGGGGAAACCAGCAATTTAACTTCATTTCTATGCAACTCTTGATACCTGTACATGGCAACTCATGCAAATCACACCTACTACTCAGCAAAACCACATTTTTGGCAGTATGCATACCACATCCCCTTATGTTTCACACTAACTTCTTCCCCAGATGCGCACAACACACAATTCTCTCCGCAGGCCTGTTGTGTCTGCAGGGGCTGTGAGCTGGTGCAGTCATAACACATTCACAGAAGGTGCATCTTCCTTCCTGTCTATTGCTGAGATGTTGCTTCTGCCTCCTCCGATAGGCTAGATAGCTATTATCTGTCTAGTCTCCCCTTGGGTACTCTTGTTCTGTGCACCCACTTTCTTACTTCTCCAGAACAGAGTTTCTGAACAAGGATGTAACTCTGCAACAGACCGGGGGGAGGGGCATAATGACTGAAAAAAGTGGGCTATAAAACAGGAAGTCTGTGGCTCTAACTTTTCCCTTCTCATGAGCTTATTGAGGCTTGCCAAAATAAGAGGAAATGCATCACCCACCCACCCAAAAACCCAGATGGCCCAGATTTGTAATACAGTCATACCTTGGGCAGTCGAATGGAATCCATTCGGGAGCTCCCCTCCCCGTGGAAGGGACCACAAGTATCATCTAGTCCAACCCCCTGCAAGGGGGATAAAGGACATTGTGCATTAAGAGGCAGTTTCACCCACTCTTAGCAGCATTCTGTCCAATTTAGTGGGCCCTCTTCTATCTACTGACGTTTTGACTCAGCTTTCCATGAAGTGGTTTGCACTGTTGGCTCCCATGACGGTTCATGGGTTTTCCTACTTGGGATCTTAATTGGGTCCTGACAGGGTTAATAGAGGCTCCAACTGAATCTATGGATTCTTGTGACTTAAAGTTTCTGACCTATAAGATAATTTTCTTAGTTTCCATTACAGTGGTGCCTCGCAAGACGAAAAGAATCCGTTCCGCGAGTCTCTTCATCTAGCGGTTTTTTCGTCTTGCGAAGCAACCCCATTAGCGGATTAGCGCTATTAGCGGTTTAGCAGCTATTAGCGGCTATTAAAGGCTTAAGGGATTAGCGGATTAGCTGCTTAAAAGGCTATTAGCAGCTTAGTGCCTTAGAAAAAGGGGGTGGGGAGCGAAAAAAAATCTCAGGAACTCACAAGACATTTTCGTCTTGTGAAGCAAGCCCATAGCAAATTCGTTTTGCGAAGCACCTCCAAAACGGAAAACCCTTTCGTCTAGCGGGTTTTCCGTCTTGCGAGGCATTCGTCTTGCGGGGCACCACTGTATTTCACCAAGGTAGATTTCCAAGTTGGGCGCTCTTTCCTCTGATCCCAAACTTTGTTTCTTCTGTTCAGATAAGGTAGTTCTCAAACCTGACCCAGGATTTATCCCTAAATTGAATTCCCTTTTTTTTTAATATAGATCACAGGAAATGGTTCTGCCTTCCTTTTGTCCTAATCCTTCTTGCCCAGAAGAGCATAGTGGGCATTCATTGGGTGTGCATAAGGCCCTAAATTTAGATCAATCAGCTCTGTTCCATGTCAGAGGTGCTCATTCCTTGCATGGGGCAGCAGCCTCAGTGTGTGTAAGGGAGGTTTTCCAATAGTGGATGTCTATAGGACTCCTCCATGGGCCTCTCCGCATACTTTCATTAAGCATTACAAAATTGATTCCTTCGCTTCTTCTGATGCGGCCTTTGGTTGCAAGGTGCTGCAGAGAGTAGTTCCACAGTAATTTGGAGGCGGAGGAAGCCATCCCCAATGCTGGGATACTGCTCTGGTATATCCCTATCAGGAATGGCATCCCCCTAAATCTGGTAAAAATGGAAAATTTTCTTACTTTGAATTTCAGTTTACGGAAGGGGGATGGCGATATTCCACCCTCCTCTATCTTCCTGTGGCTCAACGCATTGCAGCACTTGTCGCCTCTCGTGGCGGCTTCTGTTGGTTTATAGATTGATACGAGGAGGCGTTTGTGGGGCATTACCTTTGGCATTGCTATCTAACCACATGCTTTGTGTATGAGTGTCCTTCCTTTCTAGGACTGTGCTCCAGTGATGTGGCTGGCATGCGGGCATCTGCTTCAGGGTGAGGAGTTATTCTGCTCTGCTACTCGGAGACGGGATGACTCTCCCCCTCTGGAGAGGCCCCTGTCTGTCTCCAGTAGGGGGAGTCATCTCTATCAGGAATGTTGTCCCCCCACCCCAATCGGTAAACTGAAATTCATGGTAAGAAGAAAATGTTCTTCTAGTTGCTCTCCCAGGTTTTGAGCAATAGCTAGCTTAAGAGTCAGAATAGAAGGGCAGGGCCCTTTTTCACACTATGCTTCTCTGTATTCCACATCTGTGCTGATTGAAGCCATGTGTGTTAATAAACACTCACAGCTCCTCTCAGTTCTTTATCCAACTATGCAGCTCCTTCCTGCCTCCAAGTTTATTCTTCTGCCTAGCAGGGCCCTAGGAAATCCTTGATGCTGTCTTCAATTATGGAAACACTTTCCTTTCCAGTCTCCAGTTCAGTTCTGCCAGTGGATTGGGTTGGAAGCTGGACTGCAAGCTTTTTAAAGCATTTAACACGCATCTGGCTACTCAAAACAGTTTAGGTTGCCCATGGCACTCTGTTGCTCCATGGCCAGATAAGCAGTCTGTCGGGACTCATTAACTCTGGTAAACAGCTACCACGGGGCAAAACTGACCTCTCTCTCAGACTGTAGGCACCTCACAACAGTCGGTCATGTCTGCCAACAGGCCATTGGCAAAGTGTGGGAAGGGGGGGAGAGCCAGCTGAAAAAGTGTAGAGGTAGGGGTGCCAAATCCTTCCTATACCCATTATACCCCTCAAAAAAACAACAACACAAAAATTGTATGATTTTTACAATGGTGGGATCTCCCACTTTAAAAAAATAAAGGGAAAAGAGGTAGAATTACACTCTCTGCATATGTTAATCTGTGTGTTTGAGTCTTTGTTCTCAAGCAACCAAAGACAAAGAACGTGATCATGAGGTCTCTCCTAAAGGAAAAACAGCTGTAGGTGGTAATGGAGGCTGTGGGGAGAGACACACCTGTGATTTTAGATCTTTTTGGACTATTTCATATTTTATAAGAAAGTGAGCCTGTGCTGGATGTGTACATGATTGTATGGAATTATTTGGATGTATCATTGATGTTTTGTACCTGATTTGATGAAGTTCTGGTTAGTAAAGCTTTGAGTAATAATTGCAGGTCTGGACACTTTTTATTCCCGTTTGTCTGCTTCAAGCTGTGCAATATTAATAGTTGTATTAGTTCCTTCCTATAGCCTTCCAGATGTTTTAGAACTACAACTCGCATCAGCTGGACTCTTGGTGAAGGTGCATACATATGGTTCTCAGGTAGCCACTCATTCAGGTACCAAGAAGATCCAGGCTTGCCTACCTGCAGCAAGCACCCAATTTGCCTTCAGACCACACCCTAAAACAAAGACTTCCCTGTTATGGAGCACATATGCTCAGGAACTGCACTTCACACAGATTAAATAACTTAATATCTCGTACCTTTATGTTTACAAGGAGTCCAACCAAGCACTAAGAAACAAAAATAGAAAATAAATTGAGGAAATAAAATTAAATAATTAAATAAAATATGGGAAATTAAAGCAACACCCCAAAGCAGCAAAAGTCCATTCAGACATAAAGTTATATCAAGTGAAGTTGAAAATTCAGTTGCAATTCTTAACATCCTCAGAAAGCCATAACTGGGTTCCCTAAATGACAGTCCTGAGGCCCCCAAGCACAAAAAAGTGAAACATAACATCTGAAAAGATAATAATAATAATAATAATAATAATAATAATAATAATAATAATTGTACTCTGTTATCTGACTGGGTTGCCCCAGCTACTCTGGGCGGCTTCCAACATATGTAAAAACTTAAGAACACATTAAACTTTTAAAAGGTTTTCCAAGCAAGTAGGCTCAATTTCTTGCAACATATGAGCTTTTTCTTTTCCTTGTGAGTAAAGCTTCAGATAAAGTCTGTCCTACCATAATAAATATTGGGTTGGCAGATACCAGAGGGCCAGATTCAGCACACTGTCATGGTGCTCAGTGGAGCCTGTTGAGAAGACTGTTGAGGGGACTTAAGTGGACTGTCACTGCCCTAAATTAAGTAGAGGGGAAGGCGTGGGGTCTCTGTGTCTGTGTGTACTCTCTTCAGGTTTTCCACCTCAGCCACCAAGCTGTGTCCATATCCCTCTCAATGCAGCACCATGTAATTCATCTGCCACTCTTGCGGGTGCAGCGTTACCTGTTTCATGAAACCTGTGTTTGCTTAACAGAAAGCAAATCTGAATGTTGGAACAGTTCGCATTGTGGCAGGTTCCCTCACATGCCTCATTCTGCTGCAGCCACTGCCCCAAATTACCTGTTAAGATCTATTACTAAGCCAGAGCGGCGGGCGGGAGGCTAGCCAGGTTTTTGCCCTGGGTGAAGCCTCCAGATGGGCACCATTGAGGCTCCCAGCCTGTGTATGTATATGTGCAAATGTGCATGGGTGCGTGCGCCAAACTGGGACTTTGAGCTGGGTTAAATAAAGCCTAGTTTTGCCCCTGACTAAGCCTGAATACTGAAGACTCCATTTCTGCTTTTGCAAAACACAGTGGCAGGAAAAAGATGCTTGTGAGTTAAGACAAGTGGGAAAGCGCATCTGTGTCAAGTTTTCAAGGTCCACTTGGTCAGACAAAAACATGACTTTCAGGTCTTGCCATTCAACACAAACACACCAGTTCTTTGTGGTGCGAGCCAGCATACCTAGTGGCTGAGTGCCAATAGCTAACAACGGAAAGCCTCCACCTGACTGTGTCCGCCCCTCTCAGTGTGATCCCAAGGAAGCCCTGTTTGTCCCACTGCACCTCATGCTGGGCCTGCTAAGTTTTACCCCCCTCCCTTTCATGTGGTTCCATCCTCAGCTGCCACTACCCCAGGAGAGTTTCCTTGCATAGAGAGAGTACTGCAGACTTTGCTTTGTTAAAGCATTTAGAAACAACCACAAGAACTGAAGAGTGAACAGATGCTATCTGATTAACCAATAATCCCCATATAACACACTATAACAACAACTAACACCAAACTATGCTGCTGCAAACAATTTAAGCATCTTTCTTTCTATGTCCTCTCTTGCCCCAGTCCATCCCTAACTTCTCTAACTAATCCAAGAATGTTATTGTCTTGCTCCTTACACAGCAGTTCCAGTCATCATGTGACTTACAACTTTTAAAGTGGTGTGTGTGTGAAAAAGTTGATTCACTTTGCATTTAAAGGCAATCAGAACTAATTCCTACTTCCTGAAACAATACAGAAACCAAAATGCAACTATCATTTCAGATTCAAACTTCTCCAAATCTTGCAGTGCAGGTCTCCAAAGCAAAAGTTGGTACAACAATGTATTTCAGAGGAGAGTGTGCATAAAAATATACACATACAAAAATGCATTGCAATAAAAGGGTATTGTTGCCAGAAAACCAGGGGCTTGCTTGGGGCCAGAGCCCCTTACTTGAGTCACTGTTGCTGAAGGCTAGGTTCCTCAGTCACAGCAAGAAGAAAAAGAGAAGACTACCAGGCAAAAATATAAAACCAAGTGGGCTGTTAATCATTTGATTATATTTATTTGTTGCAAGAGAAGTTTCAACCTCCCTAAAAGCAAAAGAATAATCCTGGGCAATGGGTGTTGGGCCTTTTAAAGGTTCATATTTGGTGCCAAAGCAGTAAGAAGTCACATCCCACAAACATAATGATACGTAGGCAGAACGTCAGAAATACATCATATTCGAGGAGGGGTTACAGCAGGTCAGACAGGTCAACATCTACAGTATGTCAACCAAATAATTTGTGAATGGTAAGGCTCACACCCGTCCAGGTGCAGGTTACATGCAGCATTGACATTTTGATTAGTTAACACAAGTTACATTCAAATCACAACATAGGTAACCAAGCTGACCGGTGAATGTCATTCATGTGATAGTCTGAACTTGAATAAAATATGGGAGGGCAGGTCAGCCTGAGGCGAGAAAAGTGTGCATGCACACAATTTGAATGGCAATACCCATCAACTTGGGGGGGGGGGGGTTCCTGCCCCCCTCAGATATTTTATTCAGGGGGGGCCTCTAGCAATTGGCTCCTATGGTCTGAACAAACAGTACTGTGTACATAGTCAATTCCTGTTATCAAGGGCTTTTGTAAAGAGAAAAGCCTTTTCCAGGTGCTTCCCCATGGGGGGCAGCCTCTGTGAGTGTGCACTTGGGGGGGCGTAGGGCTAACAGTGGCTCCCATAATGCAAGGCTGCTGGAGAGGTTTTCAGAAGTCAAAAGTAGAAAATAAACATTTACAGACTATTTCATAACGTTTTCAGCACATACATTAAGATAAATTTGCACTAAATGCTGATGAATTTTTACTGGAATTTTCTTTCCAGCGCAATTTTCTAGAAAAAGTGGTGTGGGAACTCACCACGAATGCCTCCTTACAATGGCAAGGGCGCCTACCTGAGAGGTGTCAGAACTGAGTTCCAATGAGTTCCAGCTGGAAATAAAGCCCCGACTCTTGCAAACTAATGTGAAAATATGGAGAACTGAACTTAAGTTTGGAAAAAATGATACTGAGAGAAACCGAAAATGAAAGACCTTCCCACTCCTAGCAAAACCATGCAGGGGCAGATGGGGCTCCTCAACCCAGGAACCATCCAGGAGAAGGATAAACTTTGCAGGACATCTTTGAGAGAAGAAAAGGCTCAGGAGTAAACCCTACACAATCCAGAGTCCCTAAGACGGTTGGATGGCTCTTTGTATGTCTCCTTCTGGCAACTCCTGCAGCCAAGCAGGTGCCAAATGTCTTGCTCTGCTTTCCTTTGGACCACATCAGTCTTGTTGGCTGCACAGCCCAGGTCCTACAGGCACAATGCTTAGACTTGCACCCTGTGGATGTCATTTTGATGCTGAAAATGCAGCGGTTGGACTTCACCCTGGCGGCATACTCCATTGTCTCCCAAGACAGATGGATACCAACAACGACAATGGGTAAATCGCTCTCTCACTTAAATGAGCTTGTGTGCCTTCCACAGATATACTGGACAGAGACTTGTGTGCCTTTCTGCATTATTTACAGATATACACTTTCTGTGCAGAGGAGTACACTGCCACTAGTGCTAGTCTTGAAAGCAACAGCAGTCCCATCCCAAAAACAAGTAGCAGGCTCTCAGGTTGTTTTTAATAAATGCTACATTTTAGACATCATTCTAATTTGTGTTCTGTTGGAAATCACCCTTGAGGCGAGGAAGCATCCTGTTGCCTCTCCATGGTTGCTGCTGCCAGCCTCCTCCCTTGGGCAGCTCACAGTGGCTGCTGGAGAGCGGGGGAGGAGCAGGAGAGGCCCAGCCCTGTGTGATGTGTTGGCTCTGAGGGGGCAGGGCTGCCCTGGGCAGGAAGAAAGGGGGAGTGAAGCAGAGCGCAAGGAGCCTTCCTTCCTTCCTTCCTTCCTTCCTTCCTTCCTTCCTTCCTTCCTTCCTTCCTGTGTCTGTGTCTAAATTTGCCCCTTTATTTATTTTTCTTTATTGGTGTGCATTTTCCCTTCTCTAAGTCTACCAAAGAATAAATTTGGGATTAAGGGGCTTTCCCAGGGCAGTGGAGGTCCTGTGTGCTGTGCCCCATTGGTGAAATGGGGGTGGCACTTGCCCTTCTAATAAGAAATGCTCTGTGGAGGGATGGGACAAAAAATGGGGGTCAGCAGAGGGGAGTCAGAAATGCCCCTATTTTCACCTGAGGAACGTTTGAGGGTATGGGATCCTGGGCTTGCACCTTAATGGCATTTGGAGTTCAAATGCACCTGCAGAAGTGAAACTGAGCACTGGATCCCTGTGGAAGAGGACGCTTTACCCTTGGATACAATCACACTGAGACTCTGAGTTTGGAAAAAGTAGTAAGCTAAATTTAAAGGAAATACATACTTGATAGGAAAAATTCTAGTTCTGTCTAACTGAGGTGGAGATACAAAGAACCTCTTTGTTTTCAGCAGGAGACATACGCAAATATGTATCCACTCCGAAGATGAAGATGCAGAAGGGAGCAGTAGGAAATGAAATCAGCAACCCTAAGACCATCGCCTAACATATGAAGGAGGATCAGCACAGGTTAAACAAGAGTCTAAGAAGCTTTGGTATTCATATATCTCTCTACTTTGGGGGTGCCAATTTAAATTAAATATTGGGGGGGGGGGCAGGTAAGCCCTGCTCTGCATAATCTATCACAAGATGTGGTGTACAAACACCATTTAAATGGCAATGCCCATCAACTTTGGAAGGGCAGCCCCCTCAAATGTTTTATTGGAGGTCCAAAGGGACCTCAGCCCCTAGGAGTCGGCTCCTATTGTCTACTTTCTTGCCATCCAGACCACCAGTCTTAAATACAAGTTGAGTTGCACCCCAGCACTTCCAACATGCTCTGCAGATCATGTGGTGTAACCATTTGGGGCAGTAAAACTACTGCGTCTAGCCTTGTTTTCCCATGCCCATACAATTCCTTTTTATCCTTTATACAGTGGTACCTCGGGTTACATACGCTTCAGGTTACAGACTCCGCTAACCCAGAAATAATACCTTGGGTTAAGAACTTTCTTCAGGATGAGAACAGAAATCGTGCTCCAGCGGCGCAGCAGCAGCAGGAGGCCCCATTAGCTAAAGTGGTGCTTCAGGTTAAGAACAGTTTCAGGTTAAGAACGGACCTCCGGAATGAATTAAATACGTAACCAGAGGTACCACTGTACACACATACCTCCCAGCATCATAGATCACCCACCCACCCACATGCCATTTCCTCTTGTTCTCTCTCTGCCCCTGTCCCTGCCACATCTGGTGAGAATAGCTGTCCTGTGTGCAGATGCTCTGAGGCTGACATAGAGGGGTGCTAGGAGCCTACTGTCCTCCCACAAGCATTTTCACATTGCTCTATAAATGATGTTGCACAGGACTCTTTCTCCCTGGATGCATCATTTCATTAAAATGAAGGGAGACGCAGTAGCAGTCTTTAGAGAAATGTCCCCGCTGCAGCTCTTCATCCAAGAAGGAATCTCTTGTGTCCTCGAAGGCTAAGGCAGCCATCCAGAGCGCTTAGGGATTTAGAGGAAGCAGCAGCACAGATAAGTCCCAGATCTCCCATTTCAACCAGGCAAAGAGCTAGAAGTCTGATACTAAACACTGTGCAGAACTGAGGAGGGGCTGGGCATTTCTCCCGTGTTCAAGATGTGTGAGCAGAAGGCCCCTGGGGTTCAGTAGCACCAGCTTTTTGAAATGAGCTTGGGCAAGAGGATGCTGAATCCCTACTCCACTGTGTACCATGTGACGTGTGGATCAGACTTAGTTCCTCATCTGTAAAATGGAACATAATCTAGCCCTTGTGGCACAAGTAGTTCTGTCCTCTAAAACCTCACCACCATTCCTGCAGCTGTTGTCTGAGGCAGCCGCTTCATTCTGCCAAATAGAAGGACCAGTCTTAGAACTCATCTGCAAGCTGACTTGCTTTGGCAATCTTAGCAGCCAAACAAGGACCGCAGTATGTGAAAGTGAGGCCTCGTGAGTGGAAAGTGAATGAGGAGAGCATCTCTGGATCTCAGAGCCATCTGACTCAACAGCCACGCTAGCCAATCTTGCTGGGAAGCTTCTCGCTTTCTGATGTGTGCTTCAGAGCCCAGGGCTTGAGATGTGGTGGATCTTCATTGGGACTGATGAGGGTGCCTTAGAGCAGCCTTCCTCTGGTGCCCCATTCTGACTGCAGTTGAAGGGAGTTGGGAGTCCAAAGTAACTGAAGGGTAGCCATTTAAGGAAGACTGCCTCAGCATGAGGTGGAATGCCAAATTTAACTTTGTCCACATTCACACTTGTGATCCTATAACATTTGCCATTTGTTTCATATGTAAGTATAGGGTTCCAACAAACCACTTTAGCTGCAAATAAAATCATATTTACATCAGCACTGCTAGCCCCAACACTCTCCTCCTATGGAGCAGTGGGGGAAGCTGATGTTGGAACCCATCCTCAGAAAAGGGAAAGTTTATAATAGACGTGAGTAGTGGTCCTGTGTGCTTGGCAGGCCTGGAGCTACCATACACCTCTCTGTGGCAGTCACCTCAAGAGGCATTCTGGGAGAGGCGGCAGATTTGAATCTAAGTGCTGTACCCACCTCCCTGCAGCCTGCCTGCTTGCTCATAGTGACAAAACCTCCTTCTCCCTGTCCTCCATTCAGACAAGCACTCATCTCCCCCCCTTTCCCCGTCACCCCAGAACACAACTCCTCCTTCCATTCTGCTGACTTCTCTGTCTCTCATGTGCCTTTACCCCATGGCTGGAGACTGAAGCTGCTCTCTGCAAAGCTGGGAGCCTGACCATTAGGGAGGGCTGCCATACGTCTGGGATTTCAAAGGCAGAATTGACATGGTTGGGATTTCTGAAAGGTGGTGCTTTTTGAAATATATTGTCAGAGACCTGGCTGAGGAGTACAACTCGATGAGGAATGGTGGGAACCTACCCCTCCCCCTGTTCATGGCCAGCATCCTGAAACTCCACAGGACCAGTGGAGTAGTGTTGATTTGGAACAATGGTTTGCTGAAGGGCACAGTTCGGGAGACAATAGCTGGGCGGAACTGAGAGGTGATCAGCAAGAAGAAGAACAGGAAGAGAGTGAGCTAGCTGACTTTCACTGGAAGATGTGCAGCCTCTCAGTCCCAAGGCTTGGAGGTTAGATAAGGTGGCTTCACAAAAGGCTCAGTGGTTGAGAGATCAGGTGGCTAGGAGACGAGAGGACGAAAGTGACTGGAGGGAAGTGGAAGGAACCTTAATTGGGAGCACCTCTGAGAATGGTTGCTTGTTCTTTTGCTGCATTCATTAAACTTTTCTGTTACTGGTAAGAGCATGGGTAGGCAAACTAAGGCCCGGGGGCCGGATCTGGCCCAATTGCCTTCTAAATCTGGTCTGCAGGCGGTCCAGGAATCAGCGTGTTTTTACATGAGTAGAATGTGTGCTTTTATTTAAAATGCATCTCTGGGTTATTTGTGGGGCATAAGAATTTGTTCATTCCCCCCCCCCAAAAAAAATAGTCTGGGCCCTCACAAGGTCTGAGGGACAGTGGACCGGCCCCCTGCTGAAAAGGTTTGCTGACCCCTGGGTAAGAGACTGCTTTCTCTTTGTACTGCTTATCTACGGCCAAGGGGCAGGGAGGCAGCTGCTCAATCAGCGTGGAACTTGAGTAGAACTCTGTGGGTTAGTGGTCTGACAGAGATATGGAAAGGAGGGTGAAGGAAGATTACATGAAATGGGGAGGAGAAGCAAGGGGGATGAAATGGAGAAGGAAAACGGGGGGGGGGGGAGGGAAGCAAGAGAGCCAGCCCTGGTGCTTGCAGGTTTTATCATCGCTATATGCCAGGCAAATAGCAGTGTGGTGGGAGATTTTTAACTGGAAGAATATCAGCAGGAAATGTTTACCCTGTAGGTCACTATCGCAGTTCCAGGTGGATTCAGCAGCACCTCTGCCAGCTGTTAAGTTTGTAGAACACAGTGTGAATGTTCCTGTCACGGAACCTTAAGAATGGCCATGCTCTTGCCAGGTGTCTCCTCCTCCTCATTCTCCAAGGTTCTGGCTGAGGATGACCTGAAACCTCTGGATGCAGCCCAGAACAGCAGCCAAGGAAGAAATGGGGCCCTTGGGGAAGACTGACAGGGATCCTTCCCCTCAGAATGGGAATTTGGTGTCTGACTCAGAGACAGAGCAACCCTTGTGTCCCCAGGAGCAACGGTGCTGCAAGAGGCTGTCTGTACCTGGAACCCAGCTAGGACAGGGCAAAAACACTAAGAAAAGCCCTGTGGGATGAATGTAAAAGCCCTCCAGTATAGCATTCTGTTCTCATCATGGCCAACCAACTCCTCATTTGTGATTACCAGCAACTGGCATTGAGGGGCCTGTTTCCGGCCCACAAGCAAGACACGAGGGCAATAGCCTTCTCCCACTGTTGTTTCTCAGTGGTAAAACTCTCTTCTGAACTTTAGTGTTTATGGACAATAACCATTGACTGACCCCTACACAAATTTATCTTATTCTTCTAAAAGCCATTGGCCATAACCCCCCCTTTGTGGTAATGGGGTTCCATACATTAATTAGAAATGTCTTCATATGAGTGCTGCACAGAGAACAATGTTGGACTTGGACTGGGGAAGATCTCAGTTGAAATGTCTACTTTACTGACCATGGGCCTCACACAATCCACCTCACAGGTTTAATAGAATCATTGAATTGTAGAGTTAAAAGGGACCCCGAGGGTCATCTAGTCCAACCGCCTGCAATGCAGGAATCTCAAGTAAAGCATCCGTGACAGAAGGCCATCCAACCTCTGCTTAAAAACCTCCAATGGAGGAGAGCCCATCACTTTCTTGTCAAACAGCTCTGTCAGAAAGTTCTTCCTGATGTTTAGTCGGAATCTCCTTTCTTTTTACTTGAAGCCATTATTTTAAAGCCAGCTTAATACTGGTGGCATTTAACTAAGTTTACTCAGAGCAGACCCACTGAAATTAAAGGACCTAACAGATGTTCATTATTTTCAATGGATCTACACTGAGGAAAACTTAGTTGCATACCACCCTAAGTATCTCTACCTGTCTTATCTGAAACAGTGAGATCACTAGAAACAACAACAAACTTTGCAAAATTCAGCAACTGGTCTTCCTTCCCTTTCTTTTTGGTTTTAGAAAACTGCAGTACAGTATTATCCTGTTCCAGTGACAAAGCCTTTTGCTGTTCCATGGACAACAAAAGTCAATTGAGCTTTACAGCAAAATGCTAATATTTGTTAACAGAACTAAATCTGTAGTTTTGATGGTTGAATGAGGTCAGCCCAAAACTGCTATAGGCACAGGAAATGTATCTACATGATATAATTATCTGGAACATCATCACTTCCTTCCTAATGTGGCCCAGGAAAATTCTCTCTCAGTGCATGCAGCTGTCAGTCTCAGATCTATCTGTTTTCTGAGTGGGTGTACAAATGAATAAATAGCAGGACAAGTCACTTTTTGGTGAAAGCTGACAAATGCACACCCCAGACACCTGTGGCTCCAGCACTAACAATAAGGCCGGCTTGGTCCTGCAGTTCTCACTGGGAAAACCCACAGTTCTCTGCTGCTCACAGCTGTTTGAAGCTGGAACCTCAAGACGAAAAGCTGATGTGAAAGTTGCCCAGGGGGATATGATCCCATCCGGACAATTGCCATTATTTTGAGAAAGGTGGAATAACTATCAAGAGTGGATCCAAATTGGGACCCTAGATGAAGGGGTACGGGCTTTAACTATCTGGGGACTCCTGTGCCGGATAAGAAAGTTCCAATTGGCTCCCTGGGCACCAAGAAGTAGGCGCCAAGAGTGGCTAACTTTTATTTTAAATTTTAGCATATCAAACTGAATGCTTTTGAAAAAGTGCAGAGAGTCTTTTTCTTGTTGAATGAAATAAATAAACTATCTAAAGAAAGCATTCTTTAAGCATTTGTTTGTAAGTCTTATAAATTTATTTAATTTTAAATTATTAATAATAAGTTGCCAAATACAGAGTTTGTTTAAGTGTTTGCCGATTTCTGCAAATTACTATAGTTGGAGGTGGCAGAGCAATCTAGATCTATAAAAGTGGACACAATCTTAGGGGCGCAGGGTCCTGAGGGGCATCCCGAATCACTAAAAGATGCAGGAAAGTCACCCTTCTTTGGTCGAAGAAGCTTTGTGGATTTCTGGAGTGTTTCAAAAACTGACAAGCACCATTTGAGCAGTGGGCAAAAGAAACATGCTTGTTACACCAAGGGCAACTATCAATTAATCTTCAGTTTATTTTCTATAACTTCTATTTTCTTGGCAAAATAATGTATTGGAAAAGAACTTCCTGTTGAACTTGTTGGTAGCAAGCAAAAAAAAAATAAGAATTCCCTGGATGCTGAGGTTCGGGGCATGTACTATTTGGTGAGACAACCTCAGCAGGGATTTAAAATCACAAAAAAGCAGCAAAGTAAAGCACGGAACATCGGTTGTTAGGGACCTTTAAAATATGCCCTTGTGCGTTCCAAAGCTTTTCCCATCCCTTAACATAGAAAAAGACCCCACATTTGGTAAATTAAAATATGGTTTACATACAAACTGTTCAAAGGTCAGATTCATGTGTTTTTCCATACACCATTCAGAAAAAGTTGCACAGGCAGTAAAACTTGGCTTAGCTATAGTGGTGAAAGTATCTAAATTATTGGTATAGGAACTCCAGGGTGACTTGTGAGAGCCACGCAGTTTGGAGCAACCAGCTCAGGTCTCCCATGTGCTTGATCACTTTCCGCCCAAGGTGAGGGGGAGTGACCTAACTAAGTCTGGGAGGACAGCTTACTCTGTAGCATGCATGCCCAAGGCACTCTTTCATGCATTAAGCAGACATGCTGCATATATGAGGCTGGTTTTCCCACAGAACTGAACAACAGAGAGTTTTTAAGCTCACTACTGGAAGATGGCGCAAACATTTGTCAAGTGTTTACTTTCTCTGAAAGTCCTTTTCACATACAGATACAACTGTAATCCAAATTTCATGAAATCCCTGCTTGCA
The DNA here is from genome assembly GCF_965153285.1 of Podarcis tiliguerta. Taxonomy (NCBI): domain Eukaryota; kingdom Metazoa; phylum Chordata; class Lepidosauria; order Squamata; family Lacertidae; genus Podarcis; species Podarcis tiliguerta. The sequence goes on from NC_139550.1 coordinate 39,196,246, forward strand.
AATAAGGTTTTGTGTGTCCAGTGAAGAGAACCATGGAAGATCATGCCATCATAAATGTGTTAGTATTTCAGAAGCTGCAAGGCTTTGATGTTTTCCTGAAAGAGACAAGCATAGCTACCCTTCTGGGAATAGTGCTTTCCTGCCCATTTTCTCTCTATTTATCTTTGGTGCAAGCACCAGCAGTGCAAAGGCCTCCAAGCCCATCATTTACCAGCCTGATGTTGTGCACAGGGTGAACTCCCTAACGTCTGGCAGTGGGAGAGTGTCACTTGGTGATATGGTAAGCCTTGTGGTTATCATGAATGATGAATGAACCATCTCTGACTCTGGGTGACAGTAAGACCCTTCCCCGTCACAACTTCTGTTTTAAAGAGTGACTAAGTCAGAGAACTCATGCAGAACCGTACCTAGGAAAACCAGGCATGTTTTCAACATAATTTCCCCCTAAGATGCGGTTCCAGTGATGATGACTACATCTGCAGGTCTGATGCAATAGCCGATTCTGATCTTTCAAATATGCAATTAAAAACAAGCATAAGTTGAAAGTTCCCCTCCTGCACAACAGAAGTGAAGCTCTTCAGCAAGTGAAAATGAACAAATGACAGAAAATCTACTTCCTTCCTTCTAATTTTATTTACTTTATCAACTGACATCCCCACCAAAGCTGTTTTCTACGACCCCCATCATGTTGTTGCCCCCACCCCAATCTCTGAGAGGTGAGAGGTTGCTGGGGCTCCAGGCACTTACCCAGGGTTCTATTTCCTGGGACTGAGGGACAGCAGAGACTGTGGTATCTTTATGATAGATGGTTTATTGACACATATATACAACCTGAACCTACAATGGAGGGGCTCACAGCATTAATACCCCAAGAGGGTCTTGCTTCCCCCCAGTCACAGCCTTGGATTCAGGCAGAAATCAAGCATGTCTCTCCCTCTCTGACTTCTGCTACTTGTAGCCCAGTTTTCACACACTCTAGTTCAGCTTTTGTCTTTCTTACTACTAGCCTGGGGGGAGAGAGAGCTCACCCATTTGCCTTCCTGCACAGAGCAACTCCTTTCTTATACTAAACACACACACACACACACACCATACTTAGGGCCCATCAACTCACCAAGAAACTTGCCTAGCTCCTTCAACAATGGAATCCCCCAAACTCACAACAATATATACAAGTCGTTTGTAGTTATTTAGTGGTGAAAGAAGGACTCTCTTTTCCTTGTGCCTTTCAAAAATAGGTTCTGGTGCTAAGTTATTGTGAGACACTTTCATTCAGATAAAACACTATTTTCTTGGGTTAGCTAACAGCACTGATCCTTTAGGAATAATGGTTTTAATTTAGAGGGGGGTGAGACTGGGGCAGTGTGTGAGTGTGTGGGAAGAGAACATGTCTGGCTGTAATCCCAAGAAGGATTTGGTAGCTAGAAGCACTGTATTCACTCTTTATTCACTATTTATTTCCAATATTTATATACTACCTCTGAGTGGTTTACAAGTTAAAAATTAAAAATGTAAAATACAACAGGAAACTAAAATCTAATACAGACTAAAACCATAAAAAGTGGGTAATATTCAGTACAATATTCAGTATAAGTAAAAGAATATTTACAACTGAATATTTCACCTGGCACCTAAAAAAGGTAATAAATAATATAGGGACCAGACCAGTTTGTAGGGACACGGGTAGCGCTGTGGGTTAAAGCCTCAGTGCCTAGGGCTTGCCGATCGAAAGGTCGGCGGTTCGAATCCCCGCGGCGGGGTGCGCTCCCGCTGTTCGGTCCCAGCGCCTGCCAACCTAGCAGTTCGAAAGCACCCCTGGGTGCAAGTAGATAAATAGGGACCGCTTACTAGCGGGAAGGTAAACGGCGTTTCCGTGTGCGGCTCTGGCTCGCCAGAGCAGCGATGTCACGCTGGCCACGTGACCCGGAAGTGTCTTCGGACAGCGCTGGCCCTTGGCCTCTTTGAGTGTGATGGGCGCACAACCCTAGAGTCTGTCAAGACTGGCCCGTACGGGCAGGGGTACCTTTACCTTTTTATACCAGTTTGTAGTCGACCTCATTTGTTGCATTTTGTCCACACTCTGTCCTATGTGACACAACTGGCAGAAGGTACAGTCATACCCCGGGTTGCGATCGCTGCAGGTTGAGCGTTTTCGGGTTACAGACGCGCCGAACCCAGATGTACCGGAAAGTACTGACTATTATTCAAGGCACCCCAGGGTGTCATGGCACACTGGTTGAAGACATAGGGGATAGGATGGCCCTGCAGAACCCCACAGTGAAAGCTCCACGGGGTTGAAAAGCATTCCCCAAGCAACACCCTCCGAGAAAGACCATCCAAGTAGGACTGGAACTACCGCAAAGCGGTGCCACCCACCGCTCCAGCAGGATACCATGGTCGATGGTATTGAAAGCCACTGAAAGGTCAAGGAGAATTAACAAGGACATGTTTCCCTTGTCTCTCTCTCGACAGAGGCCATCATACAGAGCGAC